>NC_136889.1:10679320-10756820 GCF_949152265.1 Phoxinus phoxinus | reverse complement strand
CAATTGTTTACTGAATAAAATTATTAATTTCTTTAAAAAGAATAGGCCTATATATAGTTAGGCTATGTAATATTTGCCCTGCCACATTAAATGTCACACTCTTTTGTTTTTTCTTTTACTCTCTCAAATGTTTTACATGATTGTGTTTCCATAGCCAGATTCAACCTCTGAGTCTGTGAGTAAGAGAAGGGATAAAGCTCTACTGATCGCTAGAAAATGTAAAGCAGGTCCTAGAGTACAAGAGAGAGACACTGAGACAGAATATTTCCCCACCTGCTCTGAGTTCAGCAAGGGTTCACTCCTCAACGTTAAGCCGCTATGAGTTCACTCTCCTCAGGGCACCCTCAGTGTTACACCAGTCACACTCACACTCACACACATGCACAGTTCAAGCCATCTGATTGTAAGTGCTCAAATATTTCTAATGTCTTTAGTGGTGCAGTGAGTGGACAGGAGTGGAGGAACATTCCTGGGACTGAGTTGGTACTAACATGAGCTTCTCACCGCAACTGGCCAGGCCGATCGTGCTGTTATACCGAATAAAATACATAAAAGCAAACATTTGCTTCCCACAGTTTAAACACACTTTTGGATGCGATGGTGTGGATATATTGTAAGTGTGGGATACAGTATCAAGGGGAATTTATTCCCTGCTCAATTGTAACACCCACCGACCAGCACCTCTATTAAAATCAACCTACACCATCCCCATCTCTTACTTGACCTTTCTTCTGAAATTTTCCCTCGCCCCAAAATAATGAATGCCTCCTGACTACTTCAGAGAGATGACCTAACACGTCGTCCTGCAGTAGTGGAATGTCATATCGCTCCAAAATCGCCCAATCAGCATGCCGGAGCACAGAGCAAACAGAGAGGGGGCCCGGTTGTGGGCCGAGGATGAGTTCGCGCGGGGCTGAAGTGCGCTCCTCGGGATGTCAATGTAATAGACTGGCTTATGATGTGTAAATAGCACGCTGCTTTAATGGCGGCTGTGTCGCGCCGATGCTCTCAGCGATTGAATTTAAATCACAGGGGAGAGGAGATGGAGGTAGAGTGAGGGGAGGCTCCACACCAGGCCATCCCCGGCTTCCTCTCACGTTCCCCGGGCTAATCTCGTTGACCTCCGGGGTGGCAGGAACTGGTGGAAGACAGGGGCCGGTGAAAGCGGGATATGGAGTGCTGGCTCACATTTTACGTGACATACATTTACTGCAGAGCAGAATGGTATAGTTCACATTTAGCATTCTTCTTTTGATGTCAAGAGCTGTTGTTGGATCATTGCTTTCAAAAGATTCACATTGTTGCATGCAAAAAGTGTAGATATTTGTAAATGTGTTCATTTCTGTGAGCCTTTCTGTGTAATTACTGAAGTTACTCATCAACATAGAGATTGTAAAATAAGGGAAGTTCATAAATTCACACTTTTTTCCTTGTACTTATCTGTTATTGTATCTTATTTTTAGTCCCATGTATGAATATGTATCGGATAGCAGACAACTCTTTTGTATTTTACCTATATGCATCATTGACAAAAAGGAAAAAAGACAGTCTTTTAGAGGAACAATTCATTTTCAGAATGCCCTGCATTATACATTTGTTGTTGCATATGTATTTATATATACATTTGGCAATCCTATATTATCTTTATTGTATTGTGCAATATATATTTATAATTTATTTAATATTTAAAATACTTAGTGCATTTCTTAGCATTCTACTAAATCATAAAAATGTCAAATATACAGATAAATGAAATAAAAAAAGAACATGTACAGTATGAATGACACATGGAAATTAATTAAAGCCTTTCTCTGAATCTGGCACAAAAAGGGGGGGCTCCTCCAGCCGTTTGTCTGATCTTCCCCGTACCTCACTAAGCAGGGAATTTCTTTAAACACACACAACGTTCACACACACAAATGCTTGTGTCTCTGCTACTGTTAAGACGTTTTAAAGTTGCCGAGAGAAAGGTTTATAATGTAAGACTTGTATAGTTAGTGTAGAGTTTAAGTAGTGAAGCTTTAGATTAACATCACATCAAAAAGGATTTAATACTGAATCAAAGGTCAAATATACACCTTTTATTATTTTATTTTGTTTTATTTCAAGCATAGAAATAATATTAATAACAGCCAAAATATACCTACCATCTCCATCCTTTATTAATCTCTTTCTCTTTTATTTTATTTTTGGGAAAAGAACTCACATGGTTAAAAATTATTTTAGGATTGTGAAGAATACCACATTCATCTGTTTATATTAACTTCTGTGGTTACATAAGTTTCACTTCCATGGCATTTTAATTTTGTACTTGGCTGCATGTTTCCAATTTTACTTTGAATTAAATGCGGTAGATGCAAACTTACTTTTAACTACATTAAGCCCTCCAGTTATGCCACATTTACTTTACAAGGCCTCCATCAACATGAAGTAGACATCTGATAGTGTCCGCTGAGAGAGGTGAAAGCAAGAGTTTGAATCCAGCCTCCGTGGAGGTAGCAGCCTTTGATACGTTCTCCGTTTCCTTTTTCAGTCTGGCAAAAGTGTCGGTTCCCACAGCAATTGACCTTGGAGTCTCTTCAGAACTTTCTCCCCACCCAATCTGCTGGTGCTAAAAGCTTGCCTGGAATCTGGATGTTGTTTCATTACATCACTAAACTCTGACTCTCCCGAGATCCTCTTTTGAAAAATAACACCTGAGTTTTGGTGCAGCAGTGGCACGGGAAAGGAGGATCGGAGTGGAAGCGGCAGGTTGGAGAGGGCAGATAAAGAGAAGAGGAAGAAATAAACAAAGTAGATGAAGTGAAATATAATTTGGCCTCCTGTGTAATCCAGGGCTGCTGGAGACACCTCTGATCTGGCAGTTTGTGTGGTTAGCTTAGCGGGACTGAGCGAAGCTCGACTGGCTGCTGCTTTTCGCTCTGATCCTGAGAAGCAATCAGGCCTATAGGTCGCTATCTCAGGAGCTGAGGAACACTCTAAGCCCACGTGCGTCTGAGGCAAGTCAGCGCAAAGTGGAAAAACTCAAGTCTGGCAAGACATGCAGGGTGCTCGACATCCCATGATGCACTGGGGGAAACAATATTAACTGAAACAAATAAAACATCTTAGTTATTATTGTTAGTGGTGGTTCAGCCAATGTATTTTTTTACATGTATTATTATTATTATTAATAATAATAATAAATATTATTCTAAATAAGAGCTACTACTACTACTACTAATAATAATAATTATAAGTGGTGGTGTTTCAGACAATAAAATGTAGCTCTTATATTTAGTAATATTATTATTAGTAATATATGAAACTACAACTAAAAGTAGTAGTAGTAGTTCTTATAATTAATAATATTTAATAATAATAATACTTATTATTATTAGTAGTAGTAGTAGTAGAAGTAGTTATAATATTTAATAATACTATTGATTATTATTATTATTAGTGATGTTATTAGTTATTAGTGAGGCAATAAAATGGGCAAAAAATATCTCATAGAGATTTTTGCAATGGCCTATCAATTCCCTAGCAACCACTCACAACACCATAGCAACACCCTAGTAACCACTGAGTACACTCTGGAAAATGTTCTTACTCCAACATTGTGGAGGAAAGTTTTGCATGAGCAAGCACTTTTCCATTAAACATATAAAAAGTAAATGTAGTAGTAGTAGTTCTTATATTTAATAATAATAACAATAATAGGTATTATTATTATTATTAGTGATGTTATAAGTTATTAGTGAGGAAATAAAATGGATAAAAAAATGGCATAGAGATTTTTTGCAATGGCATATCAATTCCCAAGCAACCACTCAACCACCTTAGCAACACCCTAGCAACCACTGAGTACACTCTAGAAAATTGTCTAACTCCAACATTGTGGAGGCAAGTATTGCATGAGCAAGCAGTTTCCCATAGAAAATATACTAATCTAGTTCATATTATTTTGGTCTTGTAAATGTTATGCAGTCTTTTAATGTTTGACACAGGCACATTACTTCCTTATTTTGCTGAAGTTGTGAATTAATTTACATTTTCACAGTCCATCTTGAGCGGAAACTGCACTTTAAAATGATAAACACAAGTGCTTTTGTGAAGCATATTTCAAGACATTAGTCTCTTAGATGTGTTTGTGTTCTCTGTTTATACAAAAATCTTTGGTGGTAAAATGATATATCACAGGAAACCTAATTCTTCGATAAACCTTAACACAAGGGCAAAGAAAGAAAAAGAAAACAGTGAGAAAGAAGAAAAACAAAGTGCTATGTCCTCCAGAGGAACTCGCACTGTATGCTAATAATGCGTCTGCAAATCATCTGGACAGACAGACCATCTCCCTCTCCTGATATACTGCTTCCTTTCAGCCCGTTTCAAATTCCTGTGACATTTCTAATAAAGGGTGACTAATACACATTAGTCATCATTTACTAATTAAAGTCCTAACATGTTTATCCACTTTTGCTTCGCTGACACGTCAAACATTTTGAAGAGTAGTTAGATGAATCTACGTGAATTCAAATGTTTATTGTGTTTAAATTACTTACTGGCACAGAATGAGAGTGTCCATGATTTTGACAAAGCACATCTTGGAAATTCTGTTTGCGTTGTGTTGGATATTTGCGTAGCATATACGCTGGTCAGGTATGGATGAATTCAACTCTGGTCATGTAGCTAAAAGTCAAAAAGAGATTATGTGTGAAGCTGAAACACTTTACCAGCTCTTGCAAAGGCCATGACATCATTTTAAGTTTGTTTATGAAACTTTTTACAGAGGAACTTTGATGCACAAACTCTCAAAGCTTGTGTGTGAAGATGCAGCTTAGTGTGTGAACATATGATGAACGACTCAGTTATCATATCAAGAATCAGTAATGCTTTCTTACAGTGACAATAATGCACACTATAAAGTAAAATGTCTTGTAATGAGTGCCGAACATGATATAATTCCCACTGATAGTGGAAAAATATGACTTCTTTCCCTTCTTCATCTACCTTTTTGATTTCGACCGTGTGAAAAAAAAGATTATTGGAGTATGTTTTTCAAGAAAATACACTTACGAAGTCTTTCTACTTCAAAATTTCATATTTAATTCAATGTAACTTGCCGTTTCATTTTAATTATATGTGAAAATAATTGTAAAAAATATATTTTTAGTGTACCTGCTTCATATCCCATTGCATTCCATGTTAGCATAATGTTAATTTTCTTTAATGAGTGTCATGCTATAAGAAGTTTATTGTGAAATCCTGAGTAGCATGACCATTGAAATCTTTTGATGTGTGCTTGTTTAGAACCGCAATCAACTGTATTTCAGTCATTTGGTTCTATTTAAGTTATTTGATCCATTTCACTACTGATCAGATTCACTTCTAGAAATGTGTTTAGATGAAGCTTTTCCTCCTTTTTGAGCACCACCAGATGACTGTTTCAGGCTACAGCGTTTATCCCAGGCCCAAAGGCATGGCGAATTCCATGCATGTGCGTTTATTTGATTGTTTAAGAGTGATTTCCGGAAACCAAGTATTAAAGCGCCAGGAGCTGCCTTGTAACAATTAGGGGGTTAAATGGTAGTTGGCCACACAGGAGGGCATCGTCACACTGCACCCCTCTTCCTGGTCCCCACAGGTCAAAGTTCAAGGAACTTTTCAGGAAACGTCAATTTCTCAACTGCCCCAAAGCAGGTGGACACCAGGCTGGCACTGTTTACCCAAACGGAATGAAGGAAGTGAGGGAACGGCCAGCGAATGAACACTCACGGGAAAGTCCAAGGATGAGGGTGTCCCGTTGTCTCTCCTGAAACTCTCAACTCCGCACTGTGGGGCGTGACGTGTGCAAAGTGGAGTTTGTTATTATGATTTTTCGGTTAATCCTGCCCTTCGGCAATAGCAAGTCTAATTTAACTTAAACTTTAGTTCAGGTACTCCAGCTTTGAAGCTGATGCCCTTAAAGCTGATGGTCCCTCAGAGTTATGCACGTCCACCATGTTATTGTATTGAGACCTGAAGATGAACCCTCCGGGGAAGAGTTAGCCATTAGTAAAAGGATCAGACTGTTATTTGAAGAGCCAAGGTCAGATTTAGAAGATTGAAGGAGAGATAATCTCTAGGCTTCAGTGTTTTGATTATGAGGTAAACAATCATAGATGAGGTTGGGACGTCTCTTGAAGGAACGCTCCGCCCCTTCTCCACCGATCGCCACGCACCTGCGAGAGGAGCTCGCGGAGAGTACAGCAGAGGACAGGGGTCCCGGGAACTCTGTGGCGTCATTCTCCTTGACACCAGCTGCCATCACCAGTGTGGCCAAGGGCAAGGTCACTACGCCGACCAGAGGGAACAGCAGGCAGATTGTTTTCGCTCCAGCAATAGACAAACAGCCGCCGTGGACACGCTGAGAAAGCCAGCTTTGGCCGTGACCTTTATACCCCACAGCCTGACCCCAAATTAGCACTATAAAGGCAAGCAGGGATGACAACTAATTATTGGCCTCTTGGCCGCCTATGGGCCCACCTGAGAAAAATGCAGCTCAGATGTGCTGCAATGTGCTGCTTTTTTAAAGGCATAAATTTGATGACTTCAGTGGGTATTTAATTTTATACAGGCAACAACTTGTATCATTCATTAACTACTACGATAAACTACTAATTACTGTTTATTAATAGTTAGTAAGGTAGTTGTTAAGTTTAGGTATTGGGTAGGATTAAGGGATGTACTGTAGAATATGGTCATGCAGAATAAGGCATTAATATGTGCTTTATTAAACAGCCAATATCCTAGTAGTATGTTAATAGTGAGAATTTAGGCAAGTTAGGTGTTTTGTTCCTTACTGTCTACATAAGCATTGCCTTATAAGAAAGCATCTTTTCTGAAATGGGACTTCATTAGGGATGATTTGAAACGCTCTACATTATGGCAGCAACTCTACACAGCACACAAATAACGCTTCACACGGTAGAATTGCAATTGATTTCAATTGAGTTAGCATGTTGCTAAGCAAAATACTTGACAAAAATTATGTAATGAATGAATGCATTGTGAGTTTATATATTTATATATATATATTATAATTGAGTTATATATATTTTTGAATTTGAATGTATAATCATTATAAACATTGATATTTTCTCCCATCTTGAATTTTTTCTTTCTTTCGGTGAGCTTGTGACGATGCATTCTGGGATGATCTTTTCTGTGAAGGATACATGCCAGAGACATTATAAGAGGAGGAGATGGGCCATAATAGGTTTTATTCACGATTATATATGTTTTTCAAAAGGACTATTCATTTCTTAACTGCGCACCTCTACTTTTTATGTTTGACTTTTAAGTAAATTAAGCTTGTAATTAGCAAATTTAGCTTTAACTCTTAAATACTGTAATGCTCAATATTTGTCCATGTGAATTATTAGTATTATTATAGTATTTTACTAAAACACACACATTCATCCCGTGACCTATATATTCACCGTCAGACAAGCCTCTGTAATGACACCGATTTTGTAGTCTGTCCCCTGACAGCCTGCTTGCCTAAAACATAGGTTTTATGGGTTCATACGACATAACATTCATCGCTAAATTAAAGAACTGCATGCAGTGTTGGCTCGGTTCCCTCTGATGGAAATACCCACATAGTCGTCTAATTATTATCATTTCAGCACTGTAATCACGGAAACGTTTGGTAAAAGCTGTGTTTTACAGCCCCACCAACAGGTTAGCATTTGAAACGTTTAGCACAAACACAATTCTCACGAAGATTGTGCTCCACCTGTTTTACCACCCAAATGAAAAAATAAAGTTCCAGCAATTTTTCCATTACGTTTCCCGTCGACCACAAGCTCATGAGCTCGTAGCACGTATTGTGCTGATGTTGCCTGGTGTTCTTGCGCAGTATGCCGCTAAGTTGGCCTTATCCCATTATTAGGCTAATGTAATGGGCTGTCCTAATCCAAACACACCAACTCGCTGGACCACAGGGGGTGAAACGTTGGGGCACCATGTTATCTGGGCACAATGCGGCTTCTTCCACTGATACTCTGGCAGGCGTTAGGCCTGTTCAAACAAGTCCTTCACACCAGCTCTCTTTTAAAATGATTTTCTCCCTTCAGTCTCTCTTTTTCTCTCGCCCCGACTCTGACTGACAATCACATCGCTGGCTGTGCACATTCTACGGTCTTTAATGCCAAATTAAGCTCCGGACTCTTTTATTTTAAATGGGGGAGCCAGAGAGAGTGCTGACAATCACGATTGTGCCAGAGAGAGGAAAAATTAAACGGTATTTAAAAAATACAGAACCCCACATTAAAACCCTCCGCCACAATTGCTGCTAATTGGTAGATTATCCGGCCGCTCTTGGAAGCCTAATACACGGGGTGAGGAAGAGGAGACCGGGCCCCCGTACTCTTCCTCGGAGCGGCGGGGTGTGGGTCCAATCGCGTCTGAGTGGGCGAAGGATTAGAGTAGCGCCATTGTCGGAGAACATGACCTTGAGTGGAGTTTAGTTTAGCCCCTCCCTGTCCTCTCCGCAATCTCTGTCACCATATTCTTTAACGGCACATAATGATATGCTTTGGGAGAGCCGCCGATCCCACAACAGACAGGATCATGCTCGCCGATGCCAAAGGAGGTCTGATTTACAAGTATATAAAAGTGTCACGTTTCATGTCCTTTTGAAATAAAAGAGAAACAACTGGTAATGAATTCCTCCAACTTGACCTTCCAGAGTGACAGACATAAAACACACTGATTTGGGATTTAAAGGAGTAGTTCACCCCCCCAAAAAAAATCCACATGTTGTTCCAAACCTCTATGACTTATTTTCTAATGTGACATACACACACAGACAGACACACACACACAAAAGATATTTGAAGAAAATAGTCATATGGATTAATTTCATGTTAAATACACAAGTCTGGATGTTTTTGAAAGAGGTCTCATGCTTACCAAGGCTGCATTTATTTAATTGCATACACACTACAAACAGTATATATTGTGAACTATTACAATTTAAAATAATTGTTTTCTGTTTTACATTTTTACATTTTGAAATGTAAGTTAGTCTGTGTATAAGAATGATTTCTGAAGGATCACGTGACACTAAAGACTGGAGTAATGGCTGCTGCATCACTAAATTACATTTTATAATAGAAAACAGTTCTTTACTGTATTTTTCATCAAATAAATGCAGCCATGGTTAGCATATTTCTTTCAAAAGGATTTAAAAAAAAAGTAATTATTCCAAACTTTTAATGCATGTGCTTTTTTGAGCTTGAAGGTTTTGCACTGCTCTGACTTTCAGAATATGGACAAAGGAGATGATGCATTCTTCAAAATATCTTCTTTTGTTTCCTGAAGAACAAAGAAAGTCATACAAGTTTAGAACATTGTGCGTTTTTGGTCGAACTATCCCTTTAATATTCCAAAATTTTTCCAAAGTTGAGCTTGTTCCATTTGAAGGGAGAGATCAAATGCCCAAACTGTTGACGAGCAATTATCTTCATTAATAAGAAAAATATTGAATTCCTCTACATTATAACTAACTGCTGTTCTATCTCCCTCACGTTTATTGCAAAGCCTCCTTTAATTAATCACTACTGCACCATAATAACACTCAAATTACATTTAAACTTCATTACTATTTGGCTTACTGATCCATAAACAGGGGGCTGGGAACAAATTAGCAGTGTGTTGTCCAGTATTGCGCTCCTAATAATTTGAACCCTAATCCTTTAATTGCAAGTGTGTGTGACTCGGATATCGTAGCAGGAAGACGTGTACAATGTCCACACCTGTGCAGGCGACTGCTTTTCAGCGCTCTGAGTGGACACTTTACACAGTCCTTGGCTGTGTGATTTCCCAGAACGAGAGCGAGTCCCATTACCGTCCCAAAGAAAGAGATGTTTTTCGGTGCTGCTTTTGATGAGCGTCCATTTGCATCAAAAAAGGCCTCAGTTTCCGACTGTAACTTGTGAACTGATCAAAAGGCCAAGCGATGTCTTAAAAGCTGAGCGGCTTTTCCCCTCTTTTGACATAAGAGAGGCTCTCCAGAGGCCCCCTTGCTGTTGTGGCCTTGGAGGTTAGCTAAACCAGACTGTACTGAACAGATCTGTGCGCTCCTCTCCACTGTGGCCCGTTTCAAAGGAGAGGCTCAGTCGCAGCGTATCGACGCCCCCTTTCACGAAAACACAATGAAAGCAACTTGTGTGCCTGCAATATGTGTATATGTGTGTATCGGTGGTCTTAATGTGCGCTGCTGTGAGTGCATGTTGGAATGCTTTGGAATAAAACGCCTGGAATTCTAGAATCATCCTTCGAGTAGCATTATTTGCGCTATGCACCGAGTACATCCCGAATCTGCTTACAGTGAGGGTCTAAATGTCTGAGAGCACTATATTTTTTGTGCAAATATTTATAAACATACATTTTTTTATGTTATTATTATTTATAAAATATATTTTCATTTAAAAAAAAATTCTTTGTTTTTATCAAATTATTTTATCAGCATGACAATTTGCGAGAAAGGTTAAACTTAAAAATGTGTGTGAATTTTAATATTTGGTCTGTGTTTTAATGACAGCTGAAGCTGCAGGAAGTTTGTGTAAAACCTGATGATCATGTTTTCAGCATGATTTAAGAATGATCTAAAGAGTATCTCATGCTTTAATGGAAGCAATAATGTCTGTGAAATGGAGTTTGCATGATCAATGTCATTAATTAGCTTTTTTATATTTGCTATTTTATTACTGGCATAGAAAAAGCACAGAACATTAATTATATATATTTTAAATAAATATATAAATAATATTTTACATTGTTATTTTTCATACCCATAAGCCTTCTGTTTATTTCAGTAAAAAAAAAAAAAGATTTAAGATTTTCAATTTAAACCCCACTATACTGTATGTTCCCTTGGCCTGCTTTCCTCCATTTGTTCTGCTAAGGTAAGTAATAGAGCACTTCCTTTCAAAAATAAACATCAATTTAGTTCATTTAAGAGCTATCGTTCCATCTCAGTTTTAAAATATAAATATTTGTAAAAACCGTTACAGATGTCATGTTGATCCTTCATAACATTTAAACGTTCTACATTTTGTGAAAGGGTTTACATGTTTTTATTGACCGGCACATTATTGCAACGCAGAATAGAGATGAGAACAGGTTGCATGTGTGTGTGTATGAGTGTGTACATGTGCAAATCTCTCCTGATCTTCACCCAGCTGCTTTCACTTACAGGACATAGGGGTATATGGGTCACGAGGTCACAGCATGACCTCATCAAATTAGCCCCAACCGAGCGAGGTGTTTAGCACGAGTTAACGCTCGTAATCTGAAGGGCATTAAATGCAAATGCAGCGACCATATGCCCACTTCAAACAGGCACCTCTCGCTGGCTCCCCCCACCAGTATGTATTCACTGCCCAATCATTCACATGCCTGCCTGAGTAGGGGGCTGTTAAAATGACAATGGTTTTCTCTCATACTGACCAGGTGCAAAACATTTCCATCCCTGCAGAGGGAAAGACTGGGAATGGAAAGGCATTTGATATCTGTTACGGAAAGATTTGCCGTCAAAATATCTAATGTTAAGCAGCAAATTGTGTTTTCTAACTCTTCCGCACTCCCATATATCCTTATCAATGACGTGATGCAGAGTTTTGTGTCCTATCTATTACTTTATTAAAAAATACAGATATTGCAATTCATATATACTGTACAATAATTTGAATGCAGAAACAATATATAAATATGACATATTTATGACAAGGCACAGGGATTTCAGGTTATAAAATCCCCAAAAGAGTTTTTTTTTTTATAATTGTGATCGAGACATTCAATTTAAAAGTTTTAAACATTTGACGCTAACATTGAAACTAACTTTGTAAAAGGTTTTTCATTTTCTTAATCGTGGACATCCTTATATGACACTGACCTGTATATCTACTGGAATACTTGATCTATGTATCTTGTATGATCTATGCATGTTGATCTAGTGAAGTGAACTTTATAGGGTGTATTTACAAAATGGTTTGCTGCCGTAGTTGATCTCTCACGAGACAGAATGAGTGAGTAAAAGAGAGAGAGAGTGAGTGCTGCCAGGGTTGCTGATGATTATGGGTGTGAGGGCTGATTGTACACCCTGAGGCTGTGTTGCATGCTGGGACATATGGCAGCTCCTATGTGCTAATAAACACCTGTGGACAAAGTGAAACAGGGGAGACCCCCACTGGGCCTGAGGCCTTTAATGCCACCTGTGCAGACCTCCACTACTCATACTCTCTTTTTTTTCTCCTCTTGACTTTGTAATTTTACCCAATAGTTATCTTTTATCTCCTTTTTTGGTCTGGATTTCTTTAATGATACACTCAGGATTTTTCTGATTTAAAAAAGTAACCAAACTAAAAATGACTGAGCGCACCTCAAATTACTATACTGTTTAAAATGTTGGGGTAAGTCAGTTTTTTTCTAAAGAAATTAATACTTTTATTAATCAAGAATGCATTAAATACATGCGTCACAAATAATAAATGCTATTCTTTTGAACTGTATACATGTAGTCATAAAACAAATCCCGGTTTCCACAAACATATTATCCAGCACAATCTTTATCAACATTAATAATATAAGAAATGTTTATTGAGCACCAAATCAGCATATTGGAATGATTTCTGAAGGATCATGAATAAAATAACATTTTAAATTGTTTTTACTGTATCTTTGATCCATGGTGAGCATAAGAGACTTCTTTCAAAATGAACAAACCCCAAACCCCAGACATTTGAACGCTAGTGTAAGACATCTTGTTATAGATTGCACAATCATTTTAGTTTGTGTGAGTCTATTGGCCGTATATTACACCATAAGAAATGTCTTCATGCATTGGAGAAATTTGAAGATACTCACCATTAAAGCGTAATGCAATGTTAAATGTGTATCATGACCACCACGTACTATTATTATGGTGGCATTTGAATAAGGAAATGTTTTCCTAATGCTCTCAGTGAGATTCAAGTGTTGGGTTAAGACGCACCTCTGCACAGCTGCTGTGGAGTAGGAGGAGTTCCCGGCAAAAAGAGAGCATTGTGGGAGAGCTCCCCCCTGTCACTCAAAGCTCCTCTGATTAAATTTGTTTAAGCTGTAAAAGCACTTTGACAAGAGTTAGACTGTGTGCCTCATAACATATTCCAAATGGTAAACCTGAAATTTAGGGATGCGCTATGAGGGATTCCCAGAGAACAGTTTACCGCTTTGAAACCAAGTGAAATCGAGTCCACTATGGTTAATGTCTTTTAAAACTAATACAAACCAATGACACACTATCCATTATTGTTATGTGTTGGTATAATATTATGTTGGTGAAAGTCATGATCCCTTTAAGGCCAGGACAGAGTGGCCAGAAAGCACATGATGGTATGTGTGTGAGATGTACACATGCATTTATACCCACTTAAAACTCTGAGTCTTGGTTCCCTTTACTGTGGGTCCAGTCTGCAAAACCACATTACAGAGGGCAAAATATGTGGGCCTTTAATCTGGTGAAAAAGGCTATGAGCGATGTCCTGGTACATATTTCAACTCGGGCTGATAATCAACCTGAAATAATTTATAGAATTTCATTTTAAACATCTGCCTTTCATTAAGAGGTTTGTGTGATGTATGGTGACCTCTGTGGACATTCTGTGTATTTCAATAAAGATTTGAAATTTATTTTAATAAATGTTTTTCTGCTTTTATCCGTTTTTGACACAGAAATTCTGTACCAGAAATTATTCTGTATATAATTTTTAAGGATAGCTCAAATGTACCAATGCACTCACCATAGAAATATTTGCACACACATATTTCAATCCTTTACCTTCAATCCAAATAAAAGTTCCACAACGACTTTTTTGTTCTTTAATGGTTTTCAAAGTTTTTTGTGCTGTCTGTCTACACATGACTATATGTATTGTTTGATTGCATGGACTTTCATAATATCAATGAGTTTAATTCATTTGCAATAGATCACATCATCATTTATCACTTTAGTCAGTTACCACTCCTACAACGATAGGCTACACGTGTTTTGCGTCGGTTTCTTGTTTGTTTTGGTGCCAATATTACAAATCTGAGATTTAGTTCACCCTACACAGACAGGATTCTCAAGATTACGTCAGTTCAATTCTCTGTTACGCCATTTATGTGAAGACTAACATTAGACTACCCACCTTTAATCCTTTTCCTGAGCCTCTGTCCTAACAAGGGCCTTTTGACCCATTCATTGAGCCTGTGCCCTTTGATATTGAGGACTGGTTGTAGAGGAGCGCAGCCCCTTTTGCAATGCCTTAATAAGTAGCTTCAAGCGCAAGGTATGGAGATCTGCTCTTGAAGGTGAAGGGTTAGCATTGCTAGGGCATGAGATCAAGCACTGGTTTATCCCAGCGTGATATTGAAAAGCAGAGCCACTTCAGACACTAACTGCCTGGACAATGCCGATCGGGTCGAACAGCGTTTGGATGAAGTGGTGCCCCTTTCACATCCGCAACAAGTGACAAAAGAGGCAGAATGAGAGACTAACCTGCTGTTTAGATAAATAAAGCTACTCTATCAGCTCTCATAATTGCTCCGGCCCCCTTCTCCTCTTCAGAGTCCCAGCACCCCTATTGTCCAGCGGCGAGTGCTGCATGGCCCCCTCAGATCCTCCTAATTGCTGACAGATTTGATTTCTCAGTGACGGCGGGAGCTCTGTTCGTGGCCTTTACATCCAGTAATTGCTTTCTCTTCTCCCCCCTCGTTCTCCCCTTCCCCTTCCTTCTTCACTCTGCAGTCCGTTCTGCCCCCACTCTTCTCCCAAAACGGAATTCCCCTCTCCCCGTTCCGAACCCCCTTTTAATGGTTTCCTTCTATGTTAATAAATCCTCGCCATTTAAATCACATTTAGAGATGTTTTGAATAACTGATTCCAATTACCCCGTGCCCCTCTCGCAGAGGAGAGTCTCGGTGCGAGACTGAGCCGCAGTTGGAAAGTGGGAAAAAGTACAGGGTTTAAAGTGAAAGAGGGGTCCTCGAGTCTCTCTTCAACCCTCAATAGTGCATGAGCGCATACTGCGGAAGTTTCCAGAAGCCCGTAGAATCACTGCATTTTTTTTTTTTCGTGAATCGACTCTCCTCTTGAATATTTCAGGGAGATTTAAATGATACAATTGTTCTTCGTAATTCTTTTTCCTGTCTAAATACTTATATTATTGTATTAATTATTATAATTACTGTATATCCTATAATTTCCATTTTAAACAAGAAAAATAATTAATAAATAAAAAATTAATAATAATAATAATAATAAATATTTCTAGACAATAGTTCAATGCAGCTTCAATGACACGAAAGACAAATCATACAAGTTTTCTTGTTTTATGTTCATGTATGTGTGTGTGTGTGTGTATACAGTGTATATATATATATATATATATATATATATATATATATATATATATACACTGTATACACACACAGAAATTAATTGATGCAGCCATGCAGTTAAGCCATAAACATGCTTCAAATATGCTTATTTAGCCACAAAAAATTCAGCTTTTCTGAAATATAATACTATTAATACTGATACTAAAATACAATTTTATTCTATTTGTGCATTATATTACATATTCTAGCTTAAAACAAAAAAAATGTTTGATATTCTTTGTATATATATATATAGTGTAATTTTTATATAAATACTGTAAAATAATATTACAAAATATACTGCAAATAATTACATGTGTAGGTGCACCAAAATATTTTACAATGAAATTCACAGAGCACATTCAAAACACAAAGCAATTTTGGCTCTGTAAATGTGTTTTAAGCATGAATGAAGGGGCAATTCAAAAGCAACTAACCTATTAATGCAACTCCATTAAAATATGTACAAAGCCTCAAGCATAAAATCAAAAAGAAGCCTAAACAAACAAATATGCTGAACTACAAAGTTATTTACACCCAGAAAGCCACTTTTCCCCACTAATAAAAGTCCTCAACACACATACACAAGAAAACAGAAGTCTCATTCCCCTCAGGAAAGCTAGAGGGCCCACTTGAAAAAAGAACAGGCGCCAGAGCACAGCTCCCACAATCACTCCAGCAAACATTAAAAAGCTAATTATCCCGGGAACAAAAGTGCCAGTTTATTTTCACTTAACACAATTAGTCATAAACTGCATTTTGAGTTGTTAATCCAAGCCAGCTCCCATTCTCTGCCAATTATTCATAGTTGCATATTCATGCCGACCGTATTCAAAGTTTCAAAGCAAATGTTTTTTTTTTTCATTTGGTTGTGTGAACGTTAATCACCCCACCCACACATTGCATGGATTAGCCATTTAGATATGAGGCCGTATCAGGGCCTGAACGCAGCACCGCCAAGTGCTCGCTTTAATGTATATAGTGTTTATTCTCTTACTGTGGTAAGTGGCTAGGTACTATGTTCTCTGTCGAAAATCATTCTAATCCACTCTCAGAGTGGGTGGAATAATTAAATGATTAGCAAAATATAGAAATATTTAATACGTCTTGCCTTTTATTCACTGAGCATCAATGCAGCCCCTTGAAGTGTCATATGAGCTTGAAATGCTCAAAATCAAATTGGCTTGACATTCATTTTCGAATGCTTGAAACTAATTCAAATGAACTCTGTCAACACATGACCCTGAAAGCCACAACTTTTCATTACCGTCCTGCAGACTTGCACGCTCACAAGTGTGCGTGTGCATGTGAAACTGACCAACTGCTTTTTTGTTCATCCTGCCCACCAAATATTTTGTGAATGTTCCATAAAGAGAAATGTGCAAAATCGCTTGTTTGGAAGTTACATCTACGTTTCACATCAAAAAATACCATATTATTATTTCCGATCCATCTCGGACATCACCTCTGAAGGTCATAAACCTCAATGTGTCAGTCAAAGATGTCTAAGGAGCATAATGTCATCTTGGTAACCTTTAATGTTAAGATATCATTTTTTAATGGAAACACCTCTCTGATGTGAGATGCCCTTTGTTCAGCCAGCAAATATACAAATAATTATGTGGCTTGTGATTCAAAGACTTTCTTTTCTTGCACTCGACGCCGCCGTGCGCAACCTCCCTATGTGTTTGACTATGACAATGAACAATAAAAGTAGATGATCCGCAGGCCACGTTCAGGATAAGGCACAGAGAATAGTAGGTGTACAAAAACATCAAACATGAAGCCGAGTGCTTAACATCTGGATAGTGCATTAGCAGTCTGGTCAGATATAAGTGATTTTTTTGGTAAGGTCACTAACACGTCTTGCGCAGCGCAGGATGAAGAGTGATGGTGACAGTAAAGCAGTGCTGTGACTCGCTGACCCTCCTGTGCTACCACTCCTGGGACACCTGGGAAGAGTTTTTAACAATACCCATGACAGCTTTGGTCTACACAGAGGCGTTATTTAAAACATTTAGAAGTTACGGCATTTTCGCTGCAACTTTCTACATTTTAGTGTCCTAGTGCAGACTTATAAAATACACATACAGAAACATCACATACACAAATAACATGAAAAATGTAAATTGTGACCAAATTTTCTCTGATTTGATTGGTTACGATTTTTTCAATAGTGCACTTTAGACATTCTACTAAATATACAGTAGTAACTTTGCAACTACATGCAAACTAACTTATTTTGCAACATCAACTAAGTGTGTACACAACAAAAATGGGGGGGGAATTGTGTTTTTGCATACAGACAACGTTTTCAAGATAATCCCCATTCATACAGGGTTTTTTCCTCAAAAATTATTTAAAAAAAATGCTGTATTATGCATGCCAGGCCAGTAGTTGGTGATGTCACTTTGTAAAGAAACAATATGCGCTTATAGACTGAAAACATAACATGCATGCACATGACATGACGACACCGTTTTATTTTTTTTAGTTTACACAGAAACAATAACGGTATCGTATCTTTTTTATTTTTTAAACTTGCCCTTTGAAACCTGTTTTTAAGCCTTTAAGCTTGTGTAAATGAGTGGCAAAACCGCATAATACATTTTCCATTTTTAGTTGAAACCGGTGTCGTGTAAATGGCCTTTTACTCTCATTAATTTGCAACTTCATGTCAACTAACTCTCATTACAGTGGTAGCTTAGTAGAATAAGTTGACTTGTTCTTTCAAAGTTACTTATAGTCTGTTGGGGAGCATTAAAATAGTGTTATCAGATATTAAGCAGAGTCTACTAATACTTTAAGGACTGCGAGATGACATGTAGTTGCAAATTTATATTTAGTAGATTGTCTAAAGTGGAATATCAAAATAAAGCGTTACCTTTTGATTTATTTTTATTTGCCTTATTATTCTTTTCTTTTCACTCGCATCATGCATCAGCAAAACTTGATTTATGAGTGCATGGCTTTTCCAGGTACTTGCAACACCATTTGCGGTATTAAGCACCCATAAATAGCTCTGTCTCTGCCAGTGGATTTGTACAGTACTAGCCTTGTAACTGTCTGTGGATACCAGTCCCAAAACATTTGAAAATGATTTCTAAGCTAGACGAAAGCATGTCAAGACCCCGAGATGACTTCATCACAGCTGCGGAGTGAAGATGTGTGAGTGTTTGTCCAGTAGTTTTGTACGCCGCTCTCTTCTGCCTCAGGGATAAGATGAGTGTGCTGATGTAGCTGGAGAAGAACTTTGCCTCTAGTCAACAACACAGCTCTCCATTCTGGCTTCCACTCTCACCATTCTGACTAACAAAGGTAAAGGGAAAAAAGTTATTCAAGGAAATATTGTCTAACCAAATGCATTTGTCGTGTATATTTTTATGGATTGTTCATTGTGTTTTTTAAAAACCATCTAAATATCTTTTGTGTGAGTAACTATGTATGTTCAAATTAGAACTGTTCAAAGTAAATCTCCATTTAAATGATTAAATAATTATTTGTGAAGTAATGAATTTGTGGTTATTATGATGAATGATAATATTTGTTGCTTTAAAATAACGATAAAGACAATCACCTGATAAATTACTCATAGTCAACCTAAAAAATCATCTTAAAACATTCAATAATTTTAAAATGTATGATTCAGAATAAAGCTAAATGTGCATATACACTGTCACAAAGATATTATCAGTGTTTTTACTTAAAGATAGATAAATACAGAATGCAGTTTTCAGCTAATTTTTCATCCATAAATAAATGATATGGTAACACTTTATTTCAGTGTCCTTGCTACATATCTTACATGCACTTATAACAGTAAATTATGCATAATTACATGCAACTAACCCTAAACCAAACAGTAAATCTGTAGTAAGTATACCCTATAGTACGTACATGTTGTTCATTTATATTACTTTAAATAAGTCAAATAAAATGGCACCTTAAAAAAAGACCAGTTATAATTTATATAAAATATTCTTTCTCATTCACATTCCCTAGCTTCTGTCCCACTTCATGATAAGTGTCTTTAACTACTTTTACTATGTGCAATTTTTTTAAATACCTGCATGTAATTACATCTGTAATTAATTTCTGTAATGAAATCTATAATTACACGGTTGACCTTTCCCTTACCTCTTAACCCCCATACTACCTTACCCGTATATCACCTCAATAGCAGCAAAAGTGTTTGCAATACAACATGAACACAATAAGCACATTGTACCAGACATTTTTGTTGTTGTTGTTGTAAGTACATAGTAGTTAAATACACCTAATGAGAAGTGTGACCATTTTGTAATGGACACATATCTCTTTGGTTGTGTCTTGAAACTATACTCACAATGCAACAACCTATCAGTTATGGTATCGCTCATGTGCACGGCAGGTCGAGACAACCTTTATCGGTGTAATGCATTCCCGTGGGAGAGAGAAGACCTTCGCCACAATCCTAACCTTTGGCACCAGGTGCACACAAAGGGCATCAATTTAGCTAAATGTTACCAATAAAAAGAGATGTATCTACTTATCTCATATATTACAAAAGAAAACTGCAATGACATTAGCAGCTAGATAATATTTGATGGATAAATATCATTCTGTTCATGGTAGTAAAGATCACCAAATGAAGGCTGTCTGTAACATTATGAAACTGTTTCTTATACAAATATGTGTATGGCCGAAATAATCACTAGTTACAAATCGCTATACTTATTACGAATTATTCTTATTATCATTATTTTGATGAGAAAGACTATCTGCAAATGCTGTTCAATCTTGGAGGGAAAGATTCTGTATTGTTGATGCTAATAAAAAATAAAAATACACAATGTGGTGGCGAAAACGTGTCCATTATTTTATTATTAACCTGAGTGTGTTTATCAGTTGTGTGTTCAGTAAATGTGTGTGAATTGTGCAATTTCTGTTTAATTGACATTACTGATTACTGTAATTGCATCATGTGTTTGTCTGTGAGGTTTTTATAAAGCTGTTGAAAGAGTCCTGTCCATACGCATTCAATAATAAATCTTTGCACATTTTCACAAACATCTTCAGGAATTTTGATTGATTTGTTTAAACAGATTGAGAAAAGCCTCGTCTTGTGCTAAGATTTTGCTTATTCGGCGAGGCTTTCAATGTGGGTGTCTTTTCATTGTGTGTGTGATTAACCGCATGGAGTTTGATTTATATATGTGCAATGTGTTTATTTAATTTATTCTAATATGCTGCTCAATATGAGCTATTTTCAAGCATCTTAAATAGATAAGGCTTTATCACTGAGGGAAGACATGAAAACAGTACGCCGTTTAGTGCGGAGTTGAGCTTCCCAGTGACTGCTAATAGGCTTTCACTAGAGCGCTTTAGCACTTTGAAGCCGAGGAGACTTAATGATCCCACAGAGTGTATTTCCATGCAGGGTAAAGCTGTTTCTCACACATTTTTTTGAACTCATCATTACTTTAGATGTATAGCCTCTTTCCCCGTAACACTTCTCCTGCATGTAATACAGCTTAAATATGTCCCTGGTATGCAAATAACACAGGCTCTTATACTCCTACATGGAAAAAAAATGGAATGCCGTAACAGCTTTTTCTCCGTTTCTCCTACTTCAGGCTATAAGCAAAAAAAAAAAAAAGTGGAATAATAATTTCAAATTCTGAGAGCAAAAATGTTTGACTGCCTTCCTCAAAGACATCTGTATATTTGCTCATCCTTATTACATAAAAAAAAATATGGGCCTAAATAATTTACATAAGAATACACACACATACACATAACTCTATCAGCACAATTATTTTTTGTAAAACAGCTAATGCTTATTATACACATAAAATGTTAATATAATGTTGACAGTCGTTATATTATATTAACACATGATAGATACATACAGAACAACTTTAAGAAAGTATAGTATATGTATATATAGCCTATATATATATATATATATATATATATATTTATATATATATATATATATATATATATATATACATATGCATATACATATAGCATTACAGTATAATAGTATTCTTTATTTTAGTATTAAATCGTATTAAATTATATATTAAATGTGTGTATTCTGAGACTGAAATCATCAACAACAACCACTTTGCAATCTCTCATGAAGGCAGTGATGAAGCATCGTAAAAAATTTTGGCTTGTGAAATCTAACCTGTCAGTTTCCGTCGGGGAGATGCCTGATCTTCGGTTGCCCAGCACATTTCATCAGGCGTCAGAATTACTGACATGCTATAGCTTAACTCATCAGCACCAACAGAGAGATCTTACTGAGAGATAAACTCATGGCTCTTGTGTTAACGGACAGGTCTTTGATGACACGTTTTCTTTCGTCAAGTGTAAAATGAAGATGGGTTTGTGCATTTTAAGTCACTTTGAAATTAAAATTGATCATTCTTATTTTTATGCAGTATCGCAGTATTTATTATGAATGATTTATCCATGCATTATTATTATGATGATTTTTATGCGTCCTCAAAATAGCTTCCCCTCCCTCTTGCAACGACTTCTCTTCTCTGATGACGTGTTTACTGGCACGAGGGCGGGACGACCTGTCACTCACATGAGATCACAGCAATAGCAAACCACAACCATCCAATCAATTCAAGTAAAAAAAAAACAAGTCCCACCCTACATTTTTTCTTGTTCGAGAAGCTGTTTCTCTCCGATATATGGCACAATTAAAAAATAAAATTATATTGCAACTTCCGTTTCATGCCGACCTTAAATGAAACCAGTCTGCAATCTGATAATAAGAAATATCTCAGCACGAATGCAGACTGTGCAGTCGAAAATATGAGTAATTTATTAATTAAAAAGCAATTAACACATTTCTTTCCCTACAAGGCATGCATACGATCAACACATTAATCAGATTTAACATGTCATTCAGTTCTAACACTGTCAGTCCTTCCCTTACAATGACTTCTCGTTGTTATTTGAATATTATTGCTGATCAAACCTATAATTATGCCCATAACTTTCTCATCTTTCAGAAAGCCCCCGTGTCTTTTAACACAACACCTTCAAAGCTTTTCTCCTTCGTCTATTCCCAACTTATTTCTGGGAGCGCATTAGCATGTGTCTGAACTATGGCACTGCATACCTCCCCATCACTCTAATATATACATACACACAAGGGGGGAAAGAGGGGCCGCGGGGCACACACATGTGGGTCTTTTCTTTCTTTCTCCCTCTCTCTTTCTCTTTACTATCTCACTCTCTCAGGCTGGGGCACAGGGGACTTCTCTTAAACTCCAGCAGGAGGGACACCTGTTCATTCGCCCCCTGAAGACATGAGTTCAGTATTGCTCTGTCAATCTCTCAGCATCCTGGCTGTTGAACACATGGCAGCGGCTAACCATTCACTGACTCATTGAGAATGGAATGACTGAGTAAAAACCTGAGCAGTTTAGACATGCTTTACAATTGAAAATGTACAGTTGAAACAAGAGAAAATAAACTGAATTACAAATTGCACTGGAAAAAGAGGGTTTCTTTTAGCATAATTTGCCTTTCATGTGGTAACATCTAAATTACTTGGGTTTTATTCAGGGCATGAATGTTTAATCTGACTAAATAAACTTGGCAAATTACAGTTTTTTTTAAAATTCACTTTCATACTGTTTTCGGAACATTTTCAAAACTACAAAAATCCAAACTGATCACACTTGTACGTAATAATACTAATCACTCTTTTAAAACCTAATTTACTTTCATTACTGTTATACACATTTTCTTCACAGCTTTAAAGCACACAATATCATGTAATGAGGTAAATTTGGTTTAATTACTAAAACACAATCGATTTAGTACTTGTAACAACCATTTAATTCAGTAAATAATGCAAGATATGTGTTTCAAATCAGCTATGTTGCTGTATTAAATATGTTAGAGTAATACAGGTTTAGAAAATAAACTTACATTACGGAAATTACATGAATCCATAATGTTTGTAATATTATCTGTGCAGTGTCAGTGTGTTATTAAAAGGTGTGATAAAGTGTGAAGTGAAGATATGACATGACTACATCAGGTTTTGTGCTAGAACAGTTTGCTGCAAATACAGTTATGACTTTACCATATGACTGAGTATAATACTATACTGTATACTTTAGTTGACACTTTCAGCGTGAGTTACGGTGATTTTACACTTTCTACCATGTTAAGGCATCTGTTTACAGTATCATGTGGCATACTGTAATGTCAAATGCCTGTATTTGATCCCATCCGTCTTCTGAAGCATCTCTCTCTCTCTCTCTCTCTCTCTCTCTCTCTCTCTCTCTATCTCTCTCTCTCTCTCTCTCTCTCTCTCTCTCACACACACACACACACACACTCACACACACACACACACACACACACCACTTTGAACATCATTATCGGAGATAAATCGCTTACACTGAAACAAGAATTTATCATTTAGATATAAATTCTGGAAATTGCAATCCAGTTTTATACACTGTGAAATCTAACCATTGTTGTAACTATCACTTTGTAATATGTAATATTTGCATACTATTTCTTTGATGTTTGAGTACTATTTTAGTTAGTACTAAGGAGGAAATTACGGCTAATTTCCAGCTGTAGTCCCCGGCCAGTTGTCAATAGGCATACATTAAATAAAATACATTACAATTATATTTACAGCAGGACTAAGCAAGAGGGAGTAGACATAATAAACGTGTGGCACGCAATTGAGGCAAGCACAAACAAGCAAGCACAGATTGCAAAGGCATAAAAACAGTTCATGCAATAAAACAGTAAAAATCGACATAAAGGATAATCACACAGAGGCCACATTGAAGCACATACAGGACATAACATTGAAGCAGGCAATTCATAATTAATTTAAAAAAAAATTTAAATAAAAAATCAATCAATCGATTAATTAATAGAAATGAACAGAATTTATAGAATTATATTATCAAATTTTCACTCATTTCCTCCACGTGTGCAGTTATCTTTTTTCCTAGTTGCCTTCGCTCATTTTCCAAAGTCATCTAGGATGTTGAATTGTCAATACAACTGAAAATTTGGAGAGAACATCACGTAAGCTGACTTCATTAATGTGCTAATTTCCTAAAATGGTTTTGTTTTGATTCACCATTATGGTGATCAGTGCTCCATTTGGTTGACCGCCTGGATCTTTATTTATATAATTATCTATTGATGCAGTGATGTAACAAGAAAACAGTTATTTTTGGTTTCTAAGGAAAAGAAGTTGTTTTTAAAACATGACCTAACTAATAACTAATCTATATCTGATGTACCAAATGCAACTGAGTGAGAAGAGATTCAAATGAAAAGTTTGATATTAAAAACATTATGAAAGGCAGTTACTGTGAATAGAATGTTTAAATAGAGGAACTGTTCTTCAAACATTTTTGATGTAACAGATTACTTTTCTCTTTTTTTGCCAGCTTATTCGGGTTTACAGTGTGCATCAGTTTCTTTCTTGAAAAAAAGACATAAATAAATAAAACTATGATTTTAAACTCCCATGCAAAAATTACACTTCTTGGAAAGCCAAAATTAGTTTTTACAAAATGATAACACATAAAACCCAACACTCTAAAAAATGCTGGGTTGTTTCAACCCAATTTTGGGTCAAATATGGACAAACCCAGCTGTTGGGTTACATTTTTTTATTACATTTTTAACCCAACGTTTGGGTTTGTCCATATTTGACCCAAAATTGGGTTGAAACAACCCAGCATTTTTTACAGTGTTTTCTTCTAAATTTCCCAACAACATTATGAAATGCAATGCCATTTAAGGATTTCGACATAAAGAACTCTGACTGCAAATGATTTGCTTTGGAGAGAAGAGCCTTATGAAGACTTCAGCTGAATTACAGCAGAAGGACACATGGGATTCTAATGCTAATTTAATGTAATATGAATTGCACAGCAGAAACAGACCATTTAAATTAATGCAACATCTGAGAAGCGCAAAGTGGGTGTACCTCATTTGCTATATAATTGCGTGCATTTGCCTCCATAATTCCCTGAATTGGTCATGCCATTTGTGGATCCAGCTGTTTTAATCACTCTCATTTGTTTAATTTGTTTGTCATATCCCTGGTCTGCACGTCCTCTCGTGCATACAAAAGAGCGTTCAAAGGCAGCACTTGATTCATGCGGTGGAATGTGGATAAAATCCGGATAACTTGTTTATTTTACAACATACCAGCAGTATGTTTACATTTGCAAATGACTTGCTTGCCAGTTCACAATGCTCAGCATCATTAAATAAGCACTACTAGACTGTGTCATCCTGGTAGCAATTGTGTACTTCTGTGCAGCCATGAAAAATAAAATAAAAAGACTTGTTTGTTTCATTTACTGTCATTTGTTTAGTCATAAAATAGTAACCTCAATATCCTATGACTATTCAGACAGATACTGTATGAATGCACACAATACACACACTGACAGTTACATCATGAAGAGAATTTGTGCTGACACAAGATAAGATAAAAGAAATGTGCTCTCATAAAACATCTTAATGTTACCTTTGACAATGTTAACATCGTTTTATTAAAAAAAATTCAAACCCATCACCGTTTATGATTTGGCCTCAGAGGTTTTCTCGACGCTCAAAGTGCAAACTGTGACAGTCATGAGCGGCTATGAAGGGGTGAGAGGTGATAGCCTTTAGTGATACTCAAATAAACACTCTTGAAGTATTGTTCCACACAATGGACCTTTCGGCAGCCGTACGCCCCCAACAATTTCTGCTCCAGCCGTCGCGGGCTACATGCACATCTGCAGATCTATATATCACCATGCATCGCACACCCTAACATTCCACAGAGCGCAGCGCCGGCAGTGATTTGTGCTCTTCTCTCCTACTTTTTTTTATTATTATTATTACATTTTCATCTGCAATCTGAATGTCCTCTTGACTAAAAGCACAGCCTTTTAAATCAATCTCGCAACCCGACCGTAAACCTGAAGTGCATTATGAGGCTTACTGATGTTACAATGGCATCCGCTCACCTTCTCTTGCTCCCTCTGCACTTGGAACGCATATATATTGTCGTGCGCTAACAGATGGGCAATCTTGCAGCCAGAGATGCTTAAAAGTGTTTAATAAATGTAAAACAACCTATATAGTGTTGAAGAAAGGGGCCTAAAGCAGAACCAGCTGTCTGACCGTGGCAAGAGACCTTACAGAGGATCCAGGCCCATAAAGATGATGCCTAATACAGGCCAACACGTGGACCTTACTGATACGCAATACAGGGTCCTGTTGAATATTGGACAGTTTATGGGCTACAACATCATTCCTCTGGAAAAGTGGACTGAGGCCATACGTTGCTCTTGGCTAATTTATGACTTGATGGATTTTTTTCCCCCCTTTATATACTCTATCAGAGGAGAACAATAAAAGGAAGCAGGTGAGGTTGGAATGTAGAGCCTTTCATGTTTTTATCCCACTCCAGAGGCACACAGGCGTATTATGGTCTTAGAAGGTAATACATGAAAGTGTCTAACAAATTGTCAAATTAAGGATTGGTGTCATGACCCCTGGTGGTGTCTCTTTACAGCCATGAGGCTCTTCCACCCCATGAGATTCTTTAAAACTGAACAGTGCAAAATTGAGAGCTAAATTTATGGAATGTAGAGGAAAAAGCTGTCTTCTTTCCTATCTATCTTTAATTTGTCTGTTTTTGTTCCGCCAATGAAAATAGTTCCAAATGCAACAGGAGAACCAGTGCAACACACAGTAGTAATGTTTTATTATTATTACTAATATTCTTTTTTTTGCCATTGATTCAGATAGGATAGTTAGAAAATGGACAAATTGGAGATGAGAAAGGGTCACCAGCCGAGATTCAAACTACGCTTCATGTCGAAGCACTTCCCATGAGGCGGACGATAGCCTAGTGGTGTTTTGTTAATTAATTTCAAATCATTTGAGTAAATGATTTAGTGATTCATTCAGTGATTCAGTGATTCATTCATAAAGACAGTCTCTTTTTGCATTTCTGAATGAATCTGTGTTTTTTAATAGATTGGTTGAGTGAATAATTCGAAGACTCATTTGTAAACACATCACTTACCGGTATTTAGTTTCTTAATGAATCGGTGTTTTTTAATGAATAAGTCAGTGAATGATTCAAATGACTCACTCAACATAAAGTCACTTGTCACCACCAACTAACCATGTAACCTGCAAGAGTCCCTGAAAAAAACTCCACTACTAATTCACAGATAGTCTGTCTGCAATGTGTAAAAATAAACAACAGACAAACAAGGAATGACTAAACATGGTTTCATTGAAAGGACCAGCTATCTTCAGGGCTTGTATGTAAGAAGATTCTTCCACTCTGGTTCCTCGGCTGTTTCCTGGTGTTTGCAACGAAGCTTAACTGGAAATGGCACATAGAAGGGCCCCTCCTCGGTTTAAGCTGTCTTAAATGCATTTTATATGACCTAATATTTCACCACACCAGGCCCATTTTCATCCTGAGATACAGTCCAGATAAGAGTTATAATCTATGTGTGACGAATGTGCCAGACTCATGCCTCTGACTCTGGTATGTACACAACACTCTGCGGTTATGGCAGACTGATGGGGATAAGGAGAGAGAAAGATAATAAAATGAAAGAGCAGGTGTGTTTGGTTAAGATCTACCTGTCAAGTGGGTGACACACACATTTAAATGAATCTCTTATCAGTACCTCAATGTCCCCACTCAAGAAACATTGGCAGACAGTATGTTAACATGGTTGGTTTAGTTTTGTCAAGGGCCCCCAATAGACAATTATTGACTTTACTGTCTAAGAGAGGACATTATAAGAGTCCCAGATAGCCACCGGTATAGGATTCAAAGGGTTAATCTTGATCTTCCCTCTACTATCCCCCCTCCAGCATGAATGACCTATCTATCTATCTACCTATCTATCTATCTATCTACCTATCTATCTATCTATCTATCTATCTATCTATCTATCTATCTATCTATCTATCTATATATATATATATATATATATATATATATATCTATCTGTCTATCTATCTATGTATCTATCTGAATTATGCACTGTAAAAAATATTGTTGGCTTAACTTAAAAAGTAAGTTACCTGGTTTCCTTAAAATGTTGAGTTCATTTAATTAAAAAATGTGAGTAAATAATAAATGCAATAAATGCAAAGGAGATTGGTTTAATAGGCTAAATAAAAACTCAAAATAATATGTTATCTGAACCCCATGAATTATCATTGTTGATTTGACAAACGTTGTGATAACAAATCATGAAAATATTGTTTTACACTGTGGTAAAGTGGGACATGTTTTTAAAATATGATCCAGGCGTGAATGTCTGTCATTACTATTTGTCCCAGTTCAACTGTATTAATCTGACTTAATACCAGTAATACACCCTACTTAACCTGCGAAATTAATTACTGATGAATGACCTGCTATTAGGCCTAACAATAAAAACTAATAGGGCTAGCCTTCTGATTATACTGTAAAATATCTATAGGTCACTTATAGTCTGTATAGCACATTTATTTATCTTCAATATAATTACAATATTTTACCAACAAGCTGTTGTTTATTCCTTTTCCTCCTTATTTTTTTTCGACAAAACTGACAACAAAAACAAAAACGAAATGCTCAAAACTCTAATAATCCTCCCCAGTCATTTTCGAATCCCAGGAACAGCGCCAGGCGCGCGCTGATCAAATCCTGCGTTTCTACGGCAACAGAGGAGGAGTTTCCACTTCGACCCGTGACCGCATCAGCGGAAATGAGGAACTAGGAAGTCGAGTACAGGGCTGGCTGATGTGGAATACCACACATATTTGTTTAAGATGAATTAGTGTCGACTAAAGCAATTTATTAATTTCCATCCACCACAGATGTAGAGATTTGATGCCGGTTCGCTTAAGCAGTCATCCCACATGCAGTGGCGTCGCGAGCTGTGCTCAAGGAAAGATGCTTCAGAGGTAATTATTATCAGAGCTTTGTGCTGTGTGTTTGACAGCAGCAGTAACTGTGGCTAATAATAAAACTAGCTGTGATGCTTCAGTGGTTTTGTACCATGTCTGATTAAATCAAATAAGGAAAGACCGCGAAGTACTTGGTCCGTTTAACCAATTTAACCCATGAACCCATTGTAAATTGAAATTTGAAGTTGTAAATCTATATGAAAAAAAATAAAAATAAAACCTTAATGTTAAATTTCAGGTCTTAATTAAAAAAATTAATGTGACAGAACTGAACAGAGAACTTATTTGAAACTGCAGGGGTTTTTTTCTATTTAATTTCATATATAGTATAAAACAACCTATTCATCTACATCAGTGGTGTACACAATATTTGCTTAGAATGACTCATATATTTATAGTTATTAGCCTTTGGAATCTTTAATTAATAGTTATTTTAATTAGTTAATTTTCTCTTCTGAATGACAATGTTTCCTATACGTTTAACATTTGATTGACAGGACATTTTTATTTTGGGCATTATAACTATTATTTTGGATGCAAGTAAATTTGATTATCACAATAAATTCATGTGAACAATGTAATGAAAACATGCATATGAGGATAATATATATAAGTTTGAGATACATTGTTAAAGTCACTCGTTTAAGTCAAAATTTTGATTGTGATGTTATTCGTATTGTAATATGAATTTAAGTTTAATATTTAGTTTTCTGTCTTTTTGTCTTTTTAGGTGACCTGAGTTGGAGCGGGTTCAATGTATGGAGTGTTTTGTAGAAACGCATGTTAATAGACACAACGTTTGTAATTACAAATTATGTTCTTCACACGCTGTCAAACATAACTTTCAACTTTTATCACCTCTTGGTCACTCATTTACTGTGATTAGAAGCTAAACAAAATGCCAAGGCCAAACTGAAGTAGCTACTACACTTTTTATCATTTCACACACCAAAATCCATAGTTTTACACTTGAAGTCATCATGTCATTGGGCGAACAGTCGCAGAAGTGGTTTCCAACTCATGTCCAAGCCACTGTTCTCCAAGCCACAGACCTGCAACCAAAGGGCAAGAATGGCACCAACGATGCCTACACCATCATCCAGCTGGGCAAAGAGAAGTACTCCACGTCAGTGGCAGAGAAGACCCTCAGCCCGATGTGGAAGGAAGAGGCTTCGTTTGAACTGCCAGGGCTGCTGATGGAGAGCAATCCAGAGGTTTATGAGCTGTGCCTCACAGTGATGCACAGGTCCCTGGTTGGATTGGATAAATTTCTGGGCCAAAAACTCATCAACTTAAATGAGATATTTGACAACAAGGAACGACGGAAAACTGAGTAAGTGGGCTGATATTTCATTCATTGTATGTTGATGCCAGATCTTTTAAGGATCTGTCAGCTTTTTAATACAAAAGCCTCGTAGAACTATACAAACATATTCTTTCAAATTAAGCCTTTTCACATTTCCAGGGTTCTCAGAAGCGGATGTATTCATAGTTGGGTAAACTTTTATTGTGGTGAATGGGAGACAACAGCAAATGTCATTTTTGTATTCCCATTTGCTCTGATAGCAAACGAAAAAAATATATATGATAGCTTTTCCATGCTACTTTTGCCATCACTCTCTCAGCCATTGAATTAGAAATACCCTCGCAGCAGCGTTAATTTACTGCCTATGTAATATAACAAACTATAGCATATCAATTTATTTTACTTTTTATTATGATGAAAAACTACTAGATGTTGATAAAGGTGGCACCATCACAGTCCATGAAAAGGGTTCATAAGCAGAAGTGTGACTTAAAAGAGGAACCTGATACTAAAGCTTTTATTATCACAGTGAAGTTAGTGACAATGAATGGTGTTTAAACAATGCAGTTTAATGCAGCTAATGTTGCAATACCAATGTGATAGTCTTTTTATGATACCAGTGATCGTCACTACTGTATTTACACAATCTACCAGTATTACGATTCTTTTGAAATCATAGGCCTTTTTTCTCTTTTAGATTTTTTTAAATCTAAACTATAATTGTTTGGAATTGTAGGTCACATGTGATAGCTGTTGACTGATTACCTTTATCATAAGAGCAGACCTCAAAAGTCTGGCTCGTCTGCATTTTGAAGCCAATAGTACTCAAAGAATAACAGAATGAAAGGTTTTGAAATGACCTGTCCTGGGCTATTTTTAACACCTGTAACTTTAACTCCACGTTGCTGACATGGAACTTTAGTGTAATCATGTCTTTGTTTTTGAAACCTGTTGTCTGAGTTTTAAATGTCTTTGGACATGCCATTGCTGTACAATACTATGGAAGGGCAACCATCTCATGTAGGCCATTTTGTTCTGGAATGCAACTCAGATAAAGGCCTTTTGACTTCTTTTAACGGCAGTTTTGAGTCACAATCCCATGGCGGATGAACCGGTTTAGTAAGGAAGATTATCCTGCATGCTGTTATATTTTCCTTTCTTTTTGTCAGGCAGTGGTGACTGTATTCTCTTTAAAGAAACTTCCATCATTTTATGTTCTTCTTCTGAGTTCCTCTTTTATTTTCAGATGTGACAGGCTACTTTCTGTAAATAAATGTCAAGACTAATTCATTAGTGCGTCTTAATATTTTCTGATTTCACTTTTATTTAGGCATGTACAGACCTATTGAGTATTCAGAAAGAAACCAGTATGGTTGGTTGAAGTAGACAAGGCAGTGCTGCATACCTCACGTTGTTGAATGCAGAAAATGACAGAAATTAAAAAAATCTGTTTTTAAAATATTACTATTTGCTTTTATCTACATGTAAGTAAGTAAAGTGTAAGTATGTTTTGCACTGGAGATCAGTTGATGATTGTAGAATTTAAAATGATTGATTTAACTTTTTTAAAAATCTGATTAGTGTAGAATTGTATTATTTGCAGATATTGGCCATAATATGAAAAAATATTTTCTTTCGGAAGTGGGGAAAGTGCCGGTTCCCAGTAGGAACTTTTAAATGGAAAGCCCCCTCAAGTCAGAGTTGCGACCGGTAAACGCCGGGGAAGCGCAACAACCCTGACTTCAGAATTCAATATGGCTGCTCTGCGCATCAACCATAGCAGATCAGTAGTAATATAAGCTGTGTTCCAATAAATACTCAAAGCGCTTTACATATGGAAAGGGGAATCTCCTCAACCACCAACAATGTGCAGCATCCACCTGGATGATATGACGGCAGCCATATTGCGCCAGAACGCCCACCGCACACCAGCTTATTGGTGGAGAGGAGACAGAGTGATGAAGCCATCAGTATATATGGGGATGATTAGGAGACCATGATGGATAGAGCCCAATGGGCAAATTTGCCTAGGATGGCCATCCCATAAATGGTCTAGCCTATGGAGGATTGTTCTTGTTGCCTAGCAACTGTGAAAGCTGCCTTAGACCAATGGCAGTATTGTTTGTTCTGGACTTTTTAAAAGTTATATTTTTTATTTTTATTTAACCTTTATTTAACCAGGTTAGTCTCATTGAGATATAGAATCTCTTTTTCAAGAGAGACCTGGCCAAGAAAGACTTTAGATATATTAAATATAAATATATATATATAATGTAAGTCGCGCCTTCTAAGTAAAAGAACCTATCGCCAATTTGTAAAGTCATTCATTGCATCACTGCAGCTGCCCTTAGAAGCTCCTGTTGCTATTGAAAGGACGGCACATGCACATGAAAAATGCAGTTTGTTTTTGTCATGATTTGAGCGTTTGGAAACAAAATTTCAGACAGTTGTCACAGATTTCACTGGTGATTTCAAATATGCAATTTAATCATAAGCTTGGTGAACAGCTTTGTAGAATTTGATGTTCCCCATTCAAAGAGATAGGAGCTATACAGCATGAAATAGCTGCCCGAGAGGCATTTCAAATATGGCCGCTAAACTGATATGTGAAATTACTTTCCTGAAAGAGACTTTGGTTAACTTAACTGTCTGAAAACAAAACAGGGTTAACAACCTTTCTAAATATGTTCACCGTTGTCCTTGTCTGTACATTTAATAAGGAGTATAAACTATAAAAGTATATAATTTTAACCTCTTTAAAGTTCTTTTTATTTTATTTATTTTTTACATTTGTATCATTTAGATATTCGATTACCGTAAGTTGAAACCCAATACTTACATTTAATAGTGTAATACAGCAATTTCTCTAAAAATCCTGTCGTCACCGACTTGCAATGAATTCTGGGGTAGGGTACCCGTGAAGGATCCATCTGTTGTATCCTTCATTGCCCGGGAAATGAAGGATGCATTTCGAGGTCGCATTTAAAGGAGATTTGGGACAGCCTTCGCCGTGCCGCTCTGAAGCACTCGGCCTTCGAAGGATGCAGTCTCTGAATTGGGATGTAATATTGTTTATTAGTACTTTCGTTTGTCTGTCTCTCAACAAATTCAGTAGTGCACACAGTACTAACCAAATTATATTTGTGGACATGATACTTTGGGATTATCTGTGCAAAAAAGAGCACAACAAAGGTTTGCTTGGATGCATCCATCTTAGTTAGTTTTTTTGCATCGTCATTCCCAGCTATGACATTACTGCATAATTATTAGCTTATTGCTGGTATCTGCGAGAGCTAGAATATTAAGAGCTAGAATATAGATGCATCCTTACTCTCATGGATATTACAACACTTCCTCCAAGCTTATATTGTCGGTATGTCACAATCAGTGCCTGTATTCATTCAATGATACTATGGTGTCACACCCTTGGGAGGGAGTTATGTACTGTAACTGATTGCTGAGATAATTTTTGACACTCGTGGCACAAATCACTCTACCAACCTTGCATCCCATGGACTCTCAGGGTTAGCAGTCCCCAATGACTCTGTTCATGCAAAGGTTTCCTACTAACTGACGCTAGGGTACAAGAGTCCGTTTCGACATTGGAGTCGACAGACCCTAATTATCGCACACCTGTGTTTGTTGATTGTACGCCGGTTCCCAGCGGCCCTCGCAGAGTGGGAGTATTGTGGTTCCAGGCAGAGGAAGATTTATCTTGGCCTTGACTCCCATGTGAAGAACAGGGACTGGCTGGATCTCCACTTGCCCAGATCAGAGCTCCCTTACTGGGCCTGAGACCAGGTAAACCCTCTTCCCTCGGATCTACAAGCTCCCCAGTGTGTGGATGGTCTTGGAAAGAAACATAATCACCATTCACTAGCTGTGCCATGAAGAAGAAGAGCACTCAGCAAGATGGCAGCCTGTGACGACCCCAGAGGGAACCGTGTTCCGATACTGAAGGAGTGTTTACAGTAGTGTTTGCATGAATGAACTGTGGAAGGGTGGAAGTGTCGAGCTGCATTTCTGCAGGGCTGGTTTTTGAGTGTACAGAGTGTCTTTTTAATCAGTGCTGAGGTCAAAAAAGGGCCCAAACCATGTTTGTACAAAAATATTCAATCCCATTCAACACAGTCTTATCAGGTTGTATTCCTTTTTCATTTGAATATGGGTGCACTGCACAGATATAATAATAATAAACCAATAATTTTCATGTTAGTCTAAAAACATTTTGTCTTAATAAATTATCAATTGCTAAAATCAGTCAATTTAAAAAAGTGAGTCTCAGTCTAGACATCGCACCATTATAATGTACAGTATGAAAAATGGATGGAAAAAATAGTTGTACTATCCAAAGGAACAACACAAAATATAGAACGATTACAAATTTCCCACCTCAAAAATGTCTAATACATTTACATAAGAAAATTACTTAAATTATACAGTTAATCTGTATCTGTTATTGTTTAAAAAAATCTCACATCAGTAATTTGCTCACATTCATTATTTGTTGAATTGTATAAAGAGTTAAGTTTTTGTGTTTTTAATAATTAACTTTCTGAGTGTTAAATGATGGCAAAAGGTCATCTAAAAAAAATAGGGAAAATGAGCATGCACAATAAATATACAATATCTGCCGACAAATATCCAAATATTGAATAATAAAAAAATCTCTAATATATTTTAAAATATGCTTTGCCACCATATGTTTGCCTATGCAGGTGTAAGATGATGTATTGCATGATTAACTCATTGAACACTCTGGCCAAATCTCTGTCTTGTCTCTGTCTAGTATTGTACCTACATTAAGTGATCACAACGATCATTTCTGAATTAATGATCCTGCTCCAAGTGTCTTATACCGCAGGAGCATCACGCGGCTCTGCTGAAATATTGTCCATTTCATAATCTCCAAATACCGGTGTGAGCATCAATGAACAAAGGCCAGATTTGTGCAAATGCCACCTCCTTTTCACACAGTTACAGCATCAATCACATTACTTCCAGCAGAAAAAAAGAGCAAGAGGTTAAATAAACAGGAGCCCGGGAATGGCCTAGATGGGGGCGTATTACTTCACATTCTTTATGTGGCCCAAACCTTTGCAGTTACCAGGGAATTATGTTTATCCCTGCTATAATATGCGTTCTCAGGAAGGGGGAAGGCTTTCAAATGGACTAAATGGACTATGCTGTGGATTTGTGTGAAGTGAAATTGGGTTTCTGGCCAGACAAACACATTGCCCCCATGTCGTTTATGTATGAATTATACATACAGAGCAAAGGCTGAAAGAGAGTCTTACCACCAGGGGGGTTTCATAGAAAAGGAGAAGTGAAAGAGTGTGCGGTTTTCTGCTGTTTGTTTTTATCAAGCTGTGAAAGTACACTGGAACATCTGCAAATTACTGCCGCATGTAGCACCAGCCTAGCTGTTTCCAATAACACCAGTAACAAGGCCAACCATGCACGTGACACAACGATAAAAAAAAAAAAATCTAGAATAACTAGTCACCTTTACTAATTGAGTTTTTGGAATAATAGTGTTGTTAACTGGATTTTTTTTTTTTTTTTTTGTCATTTTACCCAGTTTAAAAAAAATGATGGATAATGTGAAATACTTCCTGACATTTTGAAATATAAACAATAATAAATGTTCATAGGAAATCTTTCTTTAAAAACTAATTGTTATATAATAGTCAAACATTACATTATATATTGATAAAAAGAGCATTATTGAAAATGCACATGTAACTGGTCCTACTCGACCCACTCCAAGCGGAATTCAAACTGGCGTGGGAGGTGGGCATGCTAACAAGGACGCTAATGATTAATTCCCTACGTCCGTTAAACTCACTCCCCTAAACCTCACTCTCAAAATGTAAACGATCCTGCTCGACCCGCTCCGAGCGGGATTCGAACCGGGGTTTCCGGTGTGATAGGCGGGTGCGCTAACAAGGACAATAAAGACCGCAGCCACTAGCATCAGTCACTAACACGCCTCTTTAGGCCAGGGGAGTGAGGTTTACACACACACACACAGCTCTTACTGGCCTTTGTCTGTTACACATTGCCCAGTCCAAAGTGACATCAAGTGTTTCTACTCTGTTATTTAATTTATCTTTTTTCAATGTTTTCTGTATTTCAGACAGTTTATTGATAAAATTGAGCTATATGCCTCATACTTCCTGTCTCTCTCTTGTTCTCTTATCAGCTGGTACAATCTAGACTCACGGCCAGGTAAGAAGAGGAAAGATAGAGGCAAGATTCAAGTTAGCATCCAGTTCATGCGGAACAACATGACTGCCAGCATGTTCGATTTGTCGATGCGAGACAAACCCAGATCGCCGTTCTCCAAGCTCAAGGAAAAGATGAAGGGTCGCAAGCACGACGGTGCCTTTTCAGACACATCTTCTGCCATCCTTCCACGCTCAGGACGGAGCGAGGCTGATTCTCTGCCAGACCAGCACCCGCACCCTCAGGCTGCACCTGAACCCAAGCCAAAACGCTCGCTGCTCACTGGGACGCAGAAACTTTCTGCTGCTCACTCCATGTCGGATCTGATAGGAACTCACTTTAGGCCTAAACTCGACTCTATGAACTCAATTGAGGAGAAAGGTGAGGACATAGAGTACATGGTCTGCTCAAGTAGTTCACTGTGCTCAGTTTAGCCATTTTATTATTTTATATTTTCTTTTTTCATGTGTTTAATTATTGTGTGATACTAGCAGCAAACGGTATTGTTTACTATAGAGTGATGCATTTTTGTTGGCCAACCTGGAAGTAAGCATCATCCTGGTTCCCTCGACAAAAACACAATAGGATTTTTCCATTGGCTTTTAGATTATTGCGGAAAATAAGCTCTGTGACCAACAAAAGTTTAGGATTCTTAAAGCTAGGGTAGGTAATCCTGTTCAGAAACATTTTTTTTTATACTGGGTGAAATGGTCCTTCCATTCTGATAGTAGTCAATACATTATGTGTTCAGAAAAAGGAATGAAAAAAATCTGACCTCTATAGCAGCTGTAGGACAGTAAAAACTCTGACCAATCACTGCCATTCGGTGCGAATGTAAAGAACCAATCAGATGCCTTTATGTCTCGTGCCCGAGCACCACTGCGTGCACAGCAGTGATGCGCGGTTCAATGTATAAACAACCCGCACCCGACCGACGTTTTCAACTAACCCGCCTGCAACTCGGACCGCAAAAAAAAAGAAAGAAAATATTGTACCCGACCCGCTTCCTGACCCGCGTTTTTTAAAGTAGCTATAGTAAATGCTCATCGCGTCATGGGCCATAGACGGAGGAACTAGGGGTGCGCATTTTTCAGAATGCTGTATGATATAGCCTAGTGTTTTGTAATAAAGGCTTGATTTATTCATTTATTCGTTTAATTTTCTTAACAATTAAGATGCTGCATGTGTTTATCCAGTCTAATCGAAGTGTGCGTCTCTCCCCCGACTTTCCCAACAAAAATCTCGCCCCTCTCAAAAAAATCCCAATGCTAACAGTAGCTTCTCTGTCGGTGTAAGCCAGTTGCGTTACAGGTCGTAGGTACATGCAGCTGACTCCAAATGTGGATGCGCGTTCATGTTTGTGGGGGGGGCGTAGCTTTGGACGGAGCACTGACAGGATGAGGCGGAGCTTAGAAGAGGTGCCACTTTCAAATCTGGCTAGCTCTCCAACATTACCTACCCTAGCTTTAAATGTAGTGTTCACCTTCACAAATGAACAACCAGCGTAAACAACCATAAGTAAAAAGCTAAACATAGTCTTTAAATGAACTTCAGTATAGCCACAAGACTTTAACATCACCATCACAGCTTCTGACAACTCTTTCTTTCTTTAAAAAAAACAAAACATTTACACTGAAAGTTTGAGTTAGAAATTAGAATAGTTTGCAAGAGCAGGATTATAAACACAATACGGCTGTAAAAGCGGTTTAGTAAGTAGATGAGATTACCTGTTCAGTGTGATGTTTAATGTCCCGACAACTTCTGTAGTCCCATATAGCCACTTGTTAGCAAAAAATACAAGGGGTATTACTTGTGTATTTTACAACATCGTGAACATTTCTTGAGCTTGTTCACCACAAACCTAATTTCACATGTTTAACCAAAGTGCTTAAGTACTAAATAGTGTCTGGGTTTTGGACTACACAAATGTCATCCCTGCTACACTCTATGGAGAAATGCTAAAGAAAACATTGTCTTTCTCACCCGTAGGGGGCGGTGCATCTCACCGACACTCTCAGAGCGATGGATATGGTGTCCCAAACAGCGACGTGCCATGTGACCCCTTTTCCGACATCGGAGACAACATGCCCCAGAAGTTCGCAACTCTCCCTCGCAACCACAATCCCTTCGAGGGAGATCAGGGGATGATGTGGGGGGCAGAGAAGAAAGAGAAGAAGGAGAAGGTCAGTCTTCTGGGCAGAGTGACTGGGAAGAAGGAAGGAAAGAAAGCGGCCGCTGGAGCACGGACCGGAAGCTCTGGAGACCTGCGATCTCCAAACCCCTTTACCAATGAAACCTCAAGTGAAACCAACCCTTTCATCTCACACTACAGATCCAGGTACAATTTGTTTTTAGCCATTTTGTTTTTGTCTTAAATTTGTTTATCAAGCTTTCATAATAGTTACTTGAGGTCAAATGGCATTAGTATCTTTTTTGACACTATAATGTTCAATGAGAAATAATAAATAGATAAAAAATAATAATCAAATAAATATGTAAGTATTATATGTAGTACTATAATGTATGATAGTACTATAGATTATATTAAAATAATTGCTGAGGACTCTCTTCCAGTACATTCCCAACTTCTGCTCTTTTCTCAGTAGAGTTAGGTGAGGACAGCCAAGCACTTAATGTTTATCAGAGAAAGTCTGTCATTAGGAAGACCTTATCGATGTCATTAGGCCCAATCCAGACTACAGGGGCCTGACCAAGTCACAGTAATGAGATCTGAATGAGAGATAGACCATTCAATTAACAATTTATCTGCCCGTAGCCTACCAGGCCGCTCATCCTCTCAGATTACTCTCTCATCTTAAATCAAAGGTCTTCCAGGGGTCACAGGTTAGCTGAAAAGACATTTAACAAACATGCTTAATGTTGCCTAGTGTACAAATATATGTGTGATCTTTCCAACCTTATACATTAACTGACTTTTTACAACCAGCATCCTTAATGTATCCCATCCATTCACAAATTTGTATCATTAAAGGATCGGACCATTACTCATAACAGTACGCCCATGTAAGCTTAAAGTCAGTTTTATTTTTCTGCAAGTTGCTCTGGTGTTTGACTGTTGTGGTATGGGTGGAAAAAATGTGTCAACCGGGTGATTTTCCTAATTTCCTGTTTTTTTTTAAAATTCAACATCAAATTGCAACCTTTAGTATGATCTGCAAAAATGTCACAGGCAAGCAAGCATTTTCAGTGTAAATAACTTGGTTGGATTTTTATATATTGCAGGATTATATAAAATGTAACTGATGTGTGGTTAAAAATGTGAAGCTGTTTTTGCATTGATGTTAGACTTATTCATCAACTATGTGTAGTTTTATTAAAATATTATCAAACATAATAATTTAATGTTATTATAATATATAATGCTACTACTATGTAATAACGGAAAAAAAGTCGGCACACCTTGGCTTCAAAAATATGAAAAGTTTAATAGACTTTTTTATATTTTTGGAGCCAAGGTATGCCGACTTTTTTCCCTTTTTACAATTTTTTTTTGTTGAGCACCCGACTTGAGCAACATTTTGATGTGGATGTGCTTATACTATATAATACTATATAATAAAATATGATTTTGTAACAATTTTATGAATCTATTTGTCACTAGATGGTCTTTAGTACATTGAAATTAGTACATTGCATATAATATACACTACTGTGTAAAGGGTTTGGGGAAAGAAATGAAAACAAGCAAGGACACATTAAACTGATCAAAAGTGACATGTCACCAAGGTTTTTTTGGGTTTTTTTTGTATACCTTGAGTGCACCTATTATGCTATATTAAAGGTTCCTAATTTTGTTTTGGATGTCTCCTACAGTAGGTTTATATGTGTCCAAGGTCAAAAACACTTTGATTTTCTCACAATATAGATTGCAGAATCACCTCTTTTCTCACAGTGTCTGAAACTGCTTTTCAATCTCTTTACTCTCCCCCTTTCTGAGAGGATACTCTGCTCTGATTGGTCAGATGGCCCAGCCTGTTGTGATTGGTCTATAGCTTACAAACTTGTGTCGGAAACAAAACGTCCATTACCATATCTGAATTTCAGATTGTATACACAGTGATACAAACAGTAATGGTTGTGTCGGATTTTCTGTCGTTTTTCATCCTTGAAATTCAGAAAACAAATGCATAATGGTTTTCAACAACTTTTTTCAACTATAATAATAAGAAAAGTTTATTGAGCACCAAATCAGCATATTAGAATGATTTCTCAAGGATCATTTGACACTGAAGACTGGTGTAATGTTGCTGGAAATTCACCTTTACCATCACAGGAATAAACATTTAAAACAGATTAAAATTGAAAACAGTATATATATATATATATACACGTTCACAAAATTAATGTTTACTGTATTTTTGATCAAAGAGAATAAGAGACTTTTAAAAAATTTACCAACCCTAAGCTTTTAAATTTGTAAAAAAAAAAAAATGAAAGGAAATTAAAATATGAACCGTTACTGTGGTATACAATTGCTCATACTGTGATATAAGATTTTGGTCATACCGCCCACCCTTACCGTGAGCCGTAACTGGCTGCAAAGCCTTTGCTGTGGTTAGTGACCAATTGTTAGGAAATGAAAAGTAGACTGGCTGTTTGCGTGTGAGGGGGCGTCAAACCATTTCCTGACCCTCTGTTTGTCACTTCACTAAAGGTCAACTCAAAAATTATATCAAACTTTTGCTGGCAAGTGGCAGTTGCGCTAAAGGATTTGATGTGTTTTATGACATACTTGTTGGTGTTGAGCAATATTTCACCAGTATTGATATGTCAGAACAGAAAAGGCAGGTAACACTTTACTTTAGGGTCCAATTCTCACTATTTAATAGTTTCTTATTAGCCTGCATATTACCAGGTGGTTTGGAACACAATTTACACATTTATTGGAGTAATATTTTATCTCTGACATTTTTCTCTTTTTCTGTTTAACAGTGACAACATGAGAAATCCCACTAGTAATGAGGACCTTACTCAGAGATTCAAAAACTCTCCCGAGAAGAAGCATGGCATGAAACATGCAAGAGAACAGGTATGTTCATTCAAAAGAAATATTGCACACTGCATTTCTTTTATGCTTTACACTATTGTCATAAAGTTGAATTACATGGGACCACACTAAATAGAATAAGAATATTATTTTCCATTTCTACGCATTGGTAAACAAGGGTGTATTTTCACATTGTCACTCTCCAGTCTGTCCAGACACAGCTTGACCACATTTCTCACAAGTTCTCCAAACTTGCCCAAAGTTTTAATTGGTCATTTATTGCAGCCCTATTATACATGGAAGTTGATGATGCTGATCTCTGACTGAGTATCACTTGTGGCGCTCCGCTTGGAGGCCCATTTATCTAATTAACAGCTGAAATGGGTGGTCATCGTCTTTGATCTGCATGTAATTTAAAGTAGTGTGATGTTATTAGTGCGCTTCCATTTCGTTAGTGAACCATCTTGGACAGTATGTTCTCTCACTCAATAATTGGAAATCTAATCATTAATAATACGCAATTTGTCACTGGTCTAATTTTACACTGTAGGTCAAACCACGGTCAGTGTTGAACGTGGAAAGGAGTCCTCTCTCACTTTGTCATAATTATACTGATTGTGATCGTCATCATGTCCAGCGCAGAGTAACGCGACGCTTGCTTGTCTGCAGTGTGAGAATAGCTGCTGAAGTGATGTTGAAACTGGAGACGCGTTGCTGAAACTGCCTTTCCTCACCCATTTTTGAGGTTATGTTAACACTGCATCCGTGAAATAGTGTCTCTGGCACTCTAAGGCCTTAATTAAAGGAAGGGGGGTGGGGGGTGGGGGAGTCGGCCGAGGCATTTCAAAGGACTTGGAGTTTTAGATTTTCAACGCAAAGGCCCTCATTAGTGCCCATAATGAGACAACTGAAGAATGCCAAGTGGAAGTCTTATCTCTCCCACACTCCTGATTGCCTAAATCTGCTCATCAGCTGCTTGCCAGTTCATGGTCATTTCCTGGGCTCTTTTCCTGCCCCCGCTAGCTTGTGCCCTTGTGGTTTTGCAATTCATGCAGCATCTCTTTTTTTTTTCTAAATCTTCCTTTGATTCAGTGTTTGCTGTTCTGTATGTGCCAGAAATTGTTGTTTTGGCTTGCGTTGTCTGTTGACCTGCATTACCAAACATTCAACTCAACAAGCACACCTAAAAATGTTTGAATTTTATTGCATGCAAGTGGCATCAAACAAATAAGGAACCTGTTATGAAATGATGATGACTTTTAGTGGATGTATAAGTTCACTACAGGTGTAGTTCATCACATTAACTAAATATTCCACTACCAGAAACAATAAAGCATCCAAATTTGTTTTACCTTAATTTTGAGCGATATATATAAAACATTTTTTACAATAGATTCATTCTGCAAATGTTTTTCTTGGTTAGTGTACCTTTTTTAACTGTACTTTAAGTGTACTTTTCCCCTTTAAAATAAATGCTACTTGGTTTTTTATTTTGTTATCTAATGCAATGACATTCACATTTTGATTTACGTGTCTAAATGCTTTTTAGGGCCACTGTATTTTTGCATTAGTTTCTAGAATGGCAGTTTTATGGAGTCAAATTTGTTCTGCTGTTTCCTCAGGGAAAAAGAGAAGGAATGTTTTGTTTTCATTACCGTAATCTAAGGAGGATAATCATAATCAAAGTGTCACATGTATAAACATCTGTCCGATATGGTGGATCAAGTTCAAACCCAGAAGCAGTTCAGACTCCGAGGCTTCAGGTTAAAAGTGTTGAGGCTTGTTCCCGCATAGTATTATTTCCTAACAAGTGCAATGTATTAGTCTTACATTTAATATTATACATACTATAAACACAGATCATTTATACAGGTTTTAATACTTTAAATATATCTATCATCACACATGGCTACCCATAAAATAATCAAATGTGTTTAGGTCACTTTTCAAAATGTAAGGCTATAAAAAGTGTTTGTTTTTTTTGTTGAGGTTTTAAATTTGAGAAAGTAAATTAAAATTGAATTATCACTTTAACTACTCTAGTAGCCAAATGTGAGGCAATTTTGGCGCGTATGAATAAATGTGGTGAAAATATTTTATGAAGGAAAATACAACGTTACAGGAAATGTATTGATTATTTAAACTAGAATTATACTGTATTCTACTCATTAAACATTTAATGATTTTGAAACTTTTTCTGTACTTACTGTAAATACTGTAGTATGTCGCCTAGTCCTAATCGACGTAATCTACTTTCCACCATGTAATAAAAAATAGTAAAGATGATTGCGCTTTTATCTTACAATTAAAAAAAATTCTCGCAATTCAGACTTTTTTTCTAACAATAATTGCGATAAATAAACTTGCAATTGAAAGGGAAAAAAAAGTCAGAATTGCGAGAAATAGTTAGAATCACAATTCTGACTTTTTTTCTCGCAATTGCAAGTTATAAAGTCAGAATTGCAGGATATAAACTCGCAATTGCGAGGAATAAAGTCAGAATCACTGACTTTATAACATGCAACTGCAACTTTACATTACGCAATTCTTAGAAAAAAAAGTCTGAATTGCGAGATAAAAGGATGCAATTACCTTTTTTATTCAATGGCGGAAACAAGCTTCCATACTAATCACCATTGAACTAACCAAAGCAATGTTATTTGAAACGTCCCAGTTAAAACCTTATTTGATGACCTAATATATTAATTTATTATAATCATTTGCATCAAAAAATATTAAGGGCTTAAATTTCATTTCCTTAAACACTCAGATAACCTTATCAGAGTAGATTTGGTACGAGTACTTCATTTCCAGAGCTATTTGGATTGGTTGGTAATTAGATGAATTCCAGGTCTGTGTCCTGTTGTGTTGATGTTGATTTTGGGTGGCAGTTTTATCGTAATTATCTAAGCATCAGTAATTAAGCAGGACTGAGAGACATTGACTCATATTTTGACAACAGTGAAATGGATAAGCTCTTTGAGAGATTTTATCAACTGACTGCATTTAGTGCTTGTTTTCACCTTGACGGCAAAAAGTGTGAATTTGTCAGACGCATGATAGCAGATGAGCAAATGTTTCTAAATTGCTGTTCCCTCAATATCATGGTTAAGTCAGATGCAGACACTTCTCATGTCAACACATAATCACTCTGCTTGAGAGAACCGAGGCATGAACGTTTAGAGCAACACCTTTAATAAAAGCTCATTTATCAAGTGAGTTCTGTTTTGAAGGAAACATTAACATGTTTATTTCACTCTTATCTTTTACACTTTTTTTGCCTAGTTTACTTTGTCCAGCTACTACTGTATGTGGCATTATCGCTTATCCACTTGTCTGTTTACAAACCAATGTGAAGTGTTTAAATTAACATATTGTTTCATGTTGAAAATGTAGCAAAAAATATCAAATTATAGGTCAAAAGATGCACGATTGATTTACGCACTTCAGAGAACAGTTTGAATTCCCAGCATTCTATGAGCAATCAAGTAGTATTTTCTGAATGTATTTAATACATGGTACATTTAACAATCACATCTGTTCTTCCTCACACATAGGAGCCTGAACGTCTGCATGCGAATATGGCGGCCTACAGCAATCTCTCCTTTGAGGAAGTTGTGCAAGAGCTCATCAAGCAGAAAGAGGTGGTAAGAAAGAAAGATGCTCATATTCGGGAGCTGGAGAACTACATTGATAACCTGCTGGTCAGGGTTATGGAAGAGACGCCCAGCATCCTGAGAACACCCTATGAGCCCAAGAGAAAAGCTGGGAAGATCTCGAAGAAGTAAAAGATCTCAGAAGCGCATCGTAACTTAAGATTTCTGGCAAAATATATATTTCTTATAAAAGGACAATGCATTGTTGATAACTTGTGACAGAACGCAAGTGTATTCTTTCACACACGGACACATTTCATGTCATTCAGTTACTCTAGGTTTGCAAGAACAACCAGATGTGTTGCGAAAAAAGACGGGCACTAAATGTGGAGATGCCAAATGGCCTTTTTCGAATTTTCCGTAACTTTATTGCGATTTTGTTTTTAAGATTCCTGTGAGCTGTTCACTAATACTTGTGAATGGAACCGTTTTTGAAAATATTCACAAGCAGCCATTTATAGTTTAGAGCGGCGGTTTTGTGCGAGGAGACCAATGTTATGTTTGTACCGAAAATAACTGTGTTTAAGTTGACTTTTTCTTTCAATTCAGTCAGTATAACATAATTCAGCACTTAATACTCTTAGTAGTACTGTGTTTTGTAGTTATCACTGGGATGGATTGTCCATATGAGGCCTTTGCTGTGATTGAATTCATTGAATTCGCTGTGACTGAATTCACACTGCAAAAGCTGTACACGTTTGTCCTACACACATATGTGGTGAGGCAAGGAAACACTTGGATTGATGGCACCACGTGACATAGAAGTGAATGTTTACTGGATGTTTTAGCACCAAGGCGGATTGGTTTCCTGGAAGACCAGGTTGGGTTTGACAGGGTAACTCTCCTACCGCTCTTGATGGTGTTTACACTGTAGGCAAAGAGTGATCAGACTCTTGATATTGGCACTTGTTTGGCGCCATATTGTTACGTTAGTTGCAGAATGTTGGTAATGAAACCTTTTGGTACTTTTTCAGAGCATATGTCTATGAAATAATAGACTGGTACACTACTAATTATTTATTTTGAGCTTGATTGTAATAAGCAAAATGTGTATTTGAATAACACCGTTCACTTTACAAGCAACTTTACTAAGTCCAAGAAACAAACTGCCTCTGATGTATAGTGACAACGGAAGTGTAGAAATCAGCATCCAGTCTCCAAAGACTTTATTCTGAATGTCATTCTGTTGAACTGGAATGTTCTGATGCTCCATATCTTCAGTATACTGCAGGACTGTCAAAACCTGCGGACTGCCTACACCAAAGTGTTGACGGTTTTCGATTAAACTTACGCTAAGCCAGTCAGTCGGTCAGTCAATCGAGCAAAGAAGTATAACTTCTTTTAGCAACTATTTGAAATTCATTTCTAACTTTAACAGAGCAAGTCTAGCCCATTCAAACTTGAAACCACAGCAAATAACGGATTCATTTGGGAAGTCTGAATAAGTCTTTAGTTCAAAAGGCCTCTTTATACAAACATTTCAGTCAGTTTGATTTATTACAATGTATATCAAACAATTATGAGCAATGTAGACACAACCTTGCTAAAGAACAGTTGTTTACATTGCTTAATAGTTTCAAGGCAGTACTCTGACATTGTTCTACTTTTCCAATGACATTGTTCTACTTTTCCAATTCCATTTTCTTATCTTCTATCATGTTTAGTACATATCTGGTGAGAAAATGACATTGGCTGTAGGTCTTGGTAACGGAGCATCTTTTTCGCACCTTGTGTTGATAAGCTGGCCTGGAGCATCTGTGCAGTGAAATACTGTACACCAGTGGTGCATGTGTGCATCAGATACTAAATAATGTACATTTGAGAAAACTAGAATGATGAATTTAGTTTAACTGTAAAATAACCGGTTTTAAATTGTTAGCCCTTCGTTTGAAGAACGAACCTGATTTTGGGCCATTCTTAAGGCCATAATACCCCTTTTTTATGTGTATTTGATAACACATCATCAAGTGTATACTCTCTGTATATAGCTCTGCAGAAAGCTTCCCAGATGTAGTTTTTCTTATTAACATGGTGAAACACTGTGCTGGTTATTTGTGCTGGAATGGAAGTCACATCATCTACTATATTGGGTCACAATGAGCAAGCGTTGTATTCAAGTTATAAATTATTGTTTTGTTTTTTATTTACTTACACTTTAATATGTATTTGGAGAGGTTTACATGTGTGTTATTGATGATTCACGTTAAAATCATTCAGTGCCACTCGCAGTGTTACACAGTGCTGACATTAAAACCCTAGTTTAATGCCCTGTTTTTTTGTTTTTTTATAATAATTTCAATTACTAGGTTTTATGCAAGAAGGTGATCTTTAGTTCATTTTTTTTTTCTCCATATAGTTTTCTGTACATGCTACATTTTTTAACTTTTTAATATGCATAAATGTGTTAACGCGTTTATTTACAAATTTCACAAATATGCTATAATACGCTGGGCATAATTACGTTTTTATTAATGATTTCTCAGCATTATATTTGTCACCGGCCAAAAATGTTCCATTGAATGGGATTCAGTTTAGGAAAGTCATTAGCTAAAGAGTAAAGTTTGTTATAATAACGTTTGCTCTTACTAACTCACCATCTCAGCTTATCCTTTTTTTTATCTTTTTTTAATCTGGACTTCTATTGCATTATGCATTCATTTTCTTCTCGAGCTTTTGATCAAATAAGGTTCAAAACTACTTAAGGTATGCTGTAGATCTTAATGTTGGGCAGTTAAGGTGTGTTGCCTCCCCTGAACAGTACGTATTGTTGTATTTCTCTCATATTCAGGCGAGCACTTTCCTTCTCCTCTCCGTTTTGTCTCGTTGAACTGGAACTGCTATGCATCTCTCTCCAGAGCAAATCTGTGTGGTACTCTGAATGTATTTCGACCAATCAGCAATGTCTGTAATCACAAAAACAGTGTTGATCACCCTGTGTAGATATTATCTAGCACTTATTTTATCACTTTTTACAGTATATACAGCTGAAATTATAATTATACATTGTTTGCCTTCACTCATATTTACAGAATAATGGTCGACACAATGTATGTGGTTTCACTGTGGTTGATTATCAAGAAGACACAATTGTTTTTTTAATAAGTAGTTAAGTTCATTGATTTAATTGTCCAAATGTTTAGACTACCTATTTTTTCCTTCTTTTTGTTTTTAAATGTTTCTTTTTCATGGCTTTTGATCTTTGATTTTAAACTTTTCATTGTTTTTTATTTAGCTATGTTTATAGCTACTTAAAGCTTAATGTGTTAAGGTTATCATGTTTTTTTGTATGCTGCTATTTTCCTGCAATTTCCCAACAGATGGTTTAGGTGAATTTACGTAATTTTGTTGAGTAAAAAAAAAAAGATTATATTTGTGATTTTAGCAAAGGATAGTAGCAAGACCAACATGAAATTAAAACACATGAAAGCCACAGTATCTACAAAGTCCAAATAGAAAATAATATTTGAATATCGATTTTTTTCCTTTTCCATTTGGTGTCTTATATACATTAATCTCTGGTGCTGCAATCATATCTAATAAGTTACCAGTTTTTCAGTATTCCGCATCATATGTTTCCATTGATGTAAACTACTTTCTACTCGGACACTCCTTCCTTTAAAATAGTTATTCTCCTCCAAAAACTTGAATTTCCAAGAGTGTGTAATTAACACTACTTAGAATATAGAATTTTACCCTAGGAATTTGCTTCTGGTTGCAGAAAAATCATAGGCAAGTTGAGAACTTTTCTCAACGAGACACTTTCCTGTTGGGTGGTTAAACATTTTGCGTAGATGTAGTTATTGATGATTCATCCAGAAGTAACATGTCTGTCTTTGCATTCTTGGCATGCGGCATGAATGAGTGTAGAAGAGAGAGCTGAGTGTATTGCCTATGTGACTACCGTACAAAAGGGGGAAAATTACGGTACAGCCCATTTAAATAAATCTCCTGTACTTCATGACGTGTCTTTTATTGCTTTGATGTACGTGTAAAAGCTTGTGGAACAGCATATTTTCACGTTCCAAGCTGGGTAAACTCAAATATTATTTGACAACAATTGCTCTTCACCACCACAGCATCAGTCTGCATTCAGTGTGTGTATCTTTATTTCAATACGCCACTGGTGTCCACATCAACATATCCGTTAAATTAAAATTCATTAGGCTTTGCAATTATCTCTCCAAGCTGAGGGATTTTAGCTTTCTATTTGCATTACACTGCGAACCTCACGGATGTTGTTTCTTTCAGGGAAATTAATGGGAAGGAAATTCTCATGCCCGCCCAAACAAATAAAATAGCCTCTTTAGTGACAAGGTAGCTTGTTAAACTTCTCACCTCATTTGTTTATGAGTAACAGGAGTGTGTGTATGTGAACGGCTGCATGTACAAGTGCCACTCAAGCTGTTTACCATCTCCTCCTCCTGAGGAGCAGTATCATTGCTCTTCATTCACAAGACCGGCCGCTTTACAATCAGCCCAGGGTCCTCCACGTCTCTCCGATTTGGATGAAAATGGAGCTTTTTCAGACGCAATGAGATGTAGATGAACAGAATTCCCCCATTGAAACAGAACGCCTCTCAAAGCAAGGATTTCCAGAAGTTCCTTCAATAAGAAACAATGTGCTGTGCCAGACAGATGCTTAAAAGTATTCAGAGAGCTTTTTCGTTCACTAGCGGTTTAGTTTTATTTATAAGCTTTGAATAGGAAACCATTAAAGTATAGTCCATAAGTCTAGCCGAAAAACTAAAACGCTACATTAATTCTTTAATTTAAGTTTATTTGTTAAATGTAATGACCTTTGCTGAGTATTTAAACAGGTAAAAACACAGCTAATGTAACATAAATCTGTAAATGTGTGAATTTTCAAAGTTTGTGGGGTCTTGCTTTACAAGTTAGATATATTTCCATTCTTGCTTAATGATTCCACAATCTATATATATATCTTTTTTTTCACACGTTTCTATGGTATGCTGGAAAACAATGATGTACTTGTTTAAATGTGAATTAAGTGTCCAAATACTTCCTGGGGTCATTGTAAATGTTCCACTTTGTGCCACTAAAGTTAATGATTCTGCAGCATTAGACACAGATGGTGGAAGGTGTAATGTTTAATGAGGTGCACTGTGGATCATTTCAGACTGGTAATACATTAATTACCCTTTTTGAAGGACATCTAAAAGCCAGTAGTTACATTCATTACAGCATAATGTTTTCCCCCCTCGGAATCAGAAATGTGATCTTCTTTTGGTCAAGTCAAGTGTATATTGCATTCTGATATCATCCAACATAATCCTAAAAAATACATGAGGAGCATGTTTTTTTTTTTCTTGCTAACTTTTCATTAATAAGCAATGACCAACGCTGTAGATGTCCCGGCGTAGGTTTACGTCTCATTTTCATCTGCTCTAATTGGAACAATAACTTCAACACATTCATAGCGAGATACTGTTTCGTTTTGTGTAGTGTCCAGTGGACGTGGCACGCGTCGCATCCCTTTCGCTCTGAAGCCCATAAGGACAGGGTTTTATATGATACATGATAGCACCTGCTTGTGATCATAAATTACAGGACGGACAGCCGTGGTTCGAGCTCACCGGGCGGCGCGTGTGTTTACAGGAACACGCGTGCAGGTGGAGGCCACCCACAGTTCATCTGTGCTGGTGTTAAAAATGGATGGGCGTCATGGCGCAGGATCGGTGACACACGGCACACGTCCATTCAGAGAGAAACACCCGCAGCAATTCTGTGACAAGATGTTCGACAAGTGAAACTCAACACACGGATGAGCTGTTCGGAAATGACAGGCGTAGGTGGCTGTCGGCCCCTCCTTATGGTCCAAGCTGAATCTTACCTAACATAAGCCAGATGTCAAGGTTAGCTTCCACTCGGGCTTCCACCCTGCTCTGAAGCTTTAGGAGAGAACAGTAAGTTAATCTGGCAAAGCACTTGGTTTATAGGGGAAACCTGCACGCGGCAAGGTGTCAAATGAGCCTCTCAGCGCTAGGATGGGCCCCATCAGGCCCTATTGTGTGTTCCATTGTGTGCTTGATTGGTGCCACGTGTCCTAGATCAGGTGAACAAAGGCCAGATGACACCCTGAGGTGCAGGACGAGGGGAAATCAGACATGAACAGGACAATTAAAAGAAAATGAGATGTAAGGACCTGAACCAAAGCTTAGAGAAAGCAAAGAGTTTACAAAAGAGATCGCAGGGCAAGTGTGAGAAACAAGGACATTTTCAAACATTTTTTAGCGAACTGCAATAAGGAATGACTTCATTTATCAAGAGATTTACAGAAATTTCATTAGAAAGCACAGATTGTTACGCAACAAAAAAGGGCTGGAATATGCTGTTCTTAGATTATGTGACTGTATGGCTTCAGTCCTGACCTTTGGCACATTGCTGTAGTTTACCCTAAACAATATTACTGGGTTGAACAAATAGGTGTGTGTGTGTGTGTGTGTGTGTGTGTGTGTGTGTACGCTAACATAAAAATATTTTACATTATTATCTATAATATTAGAAAAATCGTATAAAATATTGTACAAAATGATTTACACGTTACTGGACACTACTCTACATTATCTGCTTTATAATCCAACAGATAAGCTGCACTGGCAAAGAAAACATATTCACATGCTATAACTTTAGATATTTTTTTAAGCAGTTTTTTTAGGTTGAAGTTGAAGGTTTTTAAGCAGGTTGAAGTTGGTGTTTCAGAAGGACTAGTTATGTCTCTTTACCTTTAGATATTTTTTTAAGCAGTTTTTTTTAGGTTGAAGTTGAAGGTTTTTAAGCAGGTTGAAGTTGGTGTTTCAGAAGGACTAGTTATGTCTCTTTACAAAGAATTTACTTGAGGTTTCCCTCAAATGGGGTTTTTGTACCCCTGGTGGTTTTTGAGGGAACTGCTGGTGTTTTGTGAGTTTATGAAAATAAAACAATACATCATGTGACTATTAGCCAACATAATAATAATTTGAAATAATTAAATCAAAGGGGTTCAGCAGACAAAAAAAGTTTGGGAATCCCTGCCTTAAAAGTACAGTCACCCACAAAATGAAAATTTGCCTTAAAGGGATAGTTCACCCAAAAAAATAAAAATTCTGTCATCATTTACTCACCCTCAAATTGCTCCAAACCTGTATGAATTTCTTTCTTCTGCTGAACACAAAAGAAAATATTTTTAAGAATATGGGTGAACTATCCCTAGCAAGATAGTAACTAAATAGATTATATACTCTCTCTTACTCTTTTACACCAGTGAATATATATTAACGTGAACAAAAGGGGGGAAAAAATGTGTAATACTTAATAATAAACCGGCTTCTCAAGGAAAATATTGAATGCTTGTGAGTAATGCCATTACTTTTAGTTTCCCCTAATCTGACTTTAATATTGTATATATATATATATATATATATATATATATATATATATATATATACTGTATATATATGTATGTATTTTATACGAAATATACATTTTATTATGTGATTGTACCACTACCAGCTTATCTTATCTCTGGTCTCCCAGCCTGGTCAAAATGGTCCATTGGCAGGTTTGAGCTTCTTCTTTTTTTCAGCAGTGAGTTGTGCAGCAGTCAGTTAAAATATATGATCCGGGCCTGTCTGCATTACTCACAGCATTTTATCTTAACTTATCTTAAAATATTTCTGTTTTTTTTTTTTTAGAAATGGCGGTTGGTTGCATAAATCCTGTCAGATAATTACCAACAAAAGCACTTTATCAGATCTGTTGAAATCCAAATGACAAATTGAACTTTGGGATGTTTGTTAAGGACGACTTGCATGAGTCAGTGTGTGTGTTGATCTGTAAATACCTCATTAGCCAGTCTTTACATTGTTCATAGTCTACCCATCTGGTGGTACCAGATTTTCTGGTTTAAGCTGTTACGACACAACCTCAGGCCCGCAGGGGAGCAGGTTTCTCTCTTGCTCTCCTGAGCACTTTTACTCTCAAATATGCTGCTAAACACGGAGTAATACAGTCAATCAGTCAGTTGTCTGCCTGCCTTTCCTCTAACATGAAAGCCCAGTTGGAGCACCGCTGGACCCTGTACCAGCCAAATTACTCCGGCGGGAATTACCAGCTCATAAATTCTAATGTGTCAGAGGGGTGGCGGGCTTTCAGAAGCAGAATGTTTTCACCATTTTCTATTGGTCCCTGTGTAAGAGCTTGTCATTTTTCAGGGCAGACAAACAGTATCACAAACCGACAAAATGTAATGGTGTTTACACCTAAACACAGCCCAAAATCACAGCAATCTGGGCGGAGGGAAGCGATGGAAGCTGGGAGGCTGAGTGGCTTCCCACCATGCCTTAACAGGTCTCTTCAAAAGCAACATCTGTGATGTGTCAACTCCCGAGACTCAAATCACCATCCTAAACCATGATAATCCACTTTGTAAATGTGGGGCAAGTTGCAGCCTGCCTTTTTTTCTATTTCCTATTTTGCTCTCTCGCACACTTTCTCTCTGTTTTCTTCACCGTCGTAAATGTGTATTCTTCCGGCACCATGCTGACACTTTTTGTGGTTTTTAAATTCACATCTTCCTCATCTATGCTGTTTCTGATCATTGAACACATGGTGAAGAATTGAAGTGGATGGATTTAGATGCACATTAGGGAAAGCTGATCTGTGCTAAATGTGGTTAATGAAATTTCAGCAGAAAAGATGTTCAATGAAGAGAATAGGAAAATTAGTCATTTTCCTTCCAAAGCAATTTCCAGCTCACTTAAATACATTTCAGGCTTTCGATGGAGGTTTTGGAAAATAACACCAAACTAAATGTGTTGGGAAAATTATTATATTTTTTAAAATATATAAACTACAGTTTAAAAGTTTTGTGTCTGTAAGGTTTTGTTATGTTTTTGAAAGATGTCTCTTATGATCATGAGGCAAAAAAAAAGGTAATATTGTAAAATATACAATTTGAAATAACTTTTCTATATTAATGTATTTTAAAATGTAATTTATTCCTGTGGTGGTAAAGCTGAATTTTCAGCATCATTACTCCAGTCTTCAGTGTCACATGATCCTTCAGAAATCGTTTCATCAAAAAAAATGTATTATTATCAATGGTCAAAAGAGTTGTGCTGCTTAAATATTTTTGTGGGAACAGTGATGTATATTTTTCAGTATTCTTTGACAAATAGAACGTTATAGTGTACAGCATTTATTTAAAATATTTTGTGAAAATATTTTTTGTGAAAATATTTTTTGTGTGAAAATATTCTGTAAAAAAAAAAAATCTGAATTCAAAATCATAAAAGAAATAGATCTGTTGTGACAGTTTACAACTGTGTTGTAAATAAAATATTAATACAAAGTCAAAACTGTCTTTTTATAACTTGTTTTGCTTTGTTTTATGTAATGTGATCTATTAATAGTAGCTAGTATTGTCATTGCAAGTCCTTTTTACTTCACCTTTTTTATACAACATTGTTTTTCGAATGTTTCCAGATCCTCTGAAAATGAAATGAAAATGTGATCATTTAGTCAATCTATATAAACCCAACCCTTTGTTTTGGAGAATCCAACTCCTCTCATTGGCTAGATTTAGTCACCTGATCAACAACCTCCATATGCTTTTAACAACTATTCAATTGAACTGTTTATTTCTCCCTGTTATTTTCTTAATTAAGCACAGGGGACATGGAGACTAAATGGATGGACACCAAAACATGACAGGTGTTGTATTTTTTCCCCATATTTCAGTGCACAAAAGCATGTATGGTATATACTGAGTTAACCGATGAGATGAAAACATTAACAAAATGGAAGATTGAGGTGTCATTCCAGCACGTGTGTTTCCATTTAGTAAATACTAGGATGCTTGATGAATTTGTGAATTTTGAAGGAGTGTTGGTGAATTTTGGTGTGATGTTTAACAGCCTCAGGTGGGCCGGCAATGGGTCACATAACTGACAGTGCCAGCTAACCAGGCACCAATTTGCTTGTTTATTTATTTATATTTATTTTGTCCAGTATGCTGTTAACTAGCCAGTCTGAAAAATGTCTGGCCTGCTAGTTTTCTTGTGTCAATGCTAACAGAGCGCACATTCAGATGTCTGATCATGCCAAATGGGCACAGAGAGAAAGAAGGACAGGATGACCGTTATAGTCTTGATATTTTAAAGGATATGACACCAAGCTACATTTTAACATATAGCCTCAGAGTTATAATAGCACAATCTGTAACACTTTAGCTTTGTCTGTCAACAGACAGTTAGCATCAAGAAAATAGTGTTCATGGCTCATTGTTAAGCATTGTGACTGTATTTCCCCTGTTAAGAAAATGCAGTGAGGGATTAAGCATAAAGAAAAATTGTGGCACTTTTTGTTTTCGTTTGATTGTTTGTTATGAAAATTCAATGGAGGTTGTACAATAATGCAGTGTTTGTATAGAGGTGATTCAACCAGTGTTGTTGATTTGTTCTTAAGGACTCAGTGCAATGATTATGGGTCAATGATGTGCTTGTTTTTCAACTATTAAAATATTTGTACAAAATATTTGCCTTTGTCAAGGTCAGTCATTTTTAGTACATTTAGTACAAAAAAGTAAATTTTAACAGTAAATGGAGCAAATCTAAGATCTTTATGATATTCGTTATTCAAACAGTCATGATATTTAAATTACAAATACTTTGAATACATTCGCATGAAAATATATATTTTTAGAGTAAGGTCATCTTTTTTTAATTTTTCTAAAAAAACACATTTTTATGTATGAAACAGAATTTGGCATTTTCATTTTGATCTAGATTAGCATAAACAGTTAATCCATGTCATTAAATAAGTTTTCCAATTCTGTATTGTTTTTCCAATGTTTTTTTTTTTTTTTTTCATTCATTCTTGTAATTCATTTTAAAGAGTGATGATGGTCCCATTCACTTCGTCACAAAGCAAAGCAGTATAATCTTTCTCGATGGGACGGAACATATTATTTTGGAAAGCTGCTGACATAGTGCTATATAAGATTGGTTTTGATAGATCATGATGACTGGACCCAATCCCTCTTTACACCTGCCACCTCCGTTTTACAGGTGCCTAAAATCAAACCGGCTTCTCCCAGTGTGAATGTCACTTCACCTTTATTGCATCTCACTACGTCTGAAATCTTTGTAAAGCTTTAACAGTCAGTCTCATGTGAATACTCTAATTTCTCTGCCTGCATTAGAGGTGTCAAGGTACTTAGTGTAATTTCACTCTAATCCTCTCTGCTAGCCGCTAACAACAGGTGATATGATTTCCCAGCTGTATTTTTTCCCATTATTCCCATTTTTTGAACCTCAATAGAATCATTCTTTGGGACGTTTTGTGTTTGGATATTCTTTAGCCTATAGCTGAGCGTGTATTGAATATACTGGCGGAATGAAAATTGGCAGTGTCTCCAGCGTGAAAAAGGTCACTGTGCAAGAGGAGACATCAGTCTCTCGGTGGTCCCTCATTAAGAAACAGGACAATTAGCCAATTGCCCAATTAATTACAATCCTCTAATCTACAGAAAATGACTGGCTGGAAAGATGCACTGCTGCTTTCCGCCGCTTACAAAGAAAAGCTCCATGGGCGCTCCACAGAAGAGACTTAAAAGCTCTTTAATCAAATTAATCTGAGATAAACAATCATTTACCCCACTATAAAACTGCTACCAGTGAGGATTACAGTGGTGTTTAAGAAATGAATTAGCTCGAGTCGTTCGCGTTCGCCTCTTTCTCTGCTATCGAGAGACTTTCTCATTTTCTTCCTCCCTCCCTTCCCTCTGTATGCCCGACCGTTTATATTACAGTCAAATACTCTGCTGATTTGACACCACTTGACAACAAACCGTGGACTGAAAACCCATCTCCTAGTAATCCCAGAGGTCACGAGGTCACCACGGCTATAATGATAAGCAGCGATGCCAAATCATGCCGAGTGAATTTTTTTGTGCCGAAACGAAGCATTGCTGAATATGAGTCAGCACAGATGTTTTACCCTCTTCCTTTGACGCTGTAATTATCCTGGAGAGCCAATACGGCCTCACAATGCCTCATTTATTTTTCGGCCTTTGTGGCAAACTTTCTAAATGATTGTGGTGTTGACATGAAGAATGATCGTTCAGTTCCCAGTCACGGCCAACAACCCCAGGCTCTCACAATCCCCTCTTAGCGGCGTGCTTGCAAACATGCCAAGGTTTATTTTATAAACACGGGAACATGGCAGATAATCGCGCAGTACTTCTCAAAACAGGCCCACAGCGTCATTCCGGCCAGTTTTCGCCCATATGTCCTCATTAGGGTCTCTCGCGCTCCGTTTCCATAGTGCAAACAAGGTGGAAATTCTCCAATGTTTTGCAAGTGTCACATAGCTGGGTGATGAGCCATCAAGCACAGGCTGGCTGGAATATCACTGACCCTCAGTCACCCCTCTTTTTTTTTTCCACCCGTGTTTTTCTCCGAAATGTTCCTGATTTGCAAGTAAAATGAGCACAAGAGTCGGCCTTGTAAACTACTCGCAGGTGGTTCGATTTGAAGGGGTGTTTTGATACAATTAGGCAACAGATAGAGGGAGGGGGGGAGGGGGGGTTCAAAAGTGGTCTCTGACTGTGAGAGTTGGGAAAATATGAGTAATTAATTGTGAGGCATCAGTTTTGACGGGGCAAGAATTAAGCTGTCAGACTGTAAGAATGGAGATTCTTATATCCTCATCCAAACGGAGTAATTGCTGGCTGTCACATGATGAATTGAAAGAGCAAACCTGTATAGTAGAAGAAAAAGCATGGTAAAAAATCATGCATCATGTTCTTGCTAGCAAACTGTAGAAATCATATATTTGTTGCAAATGCGTGTGTGTGTGTGTGTGTGTGTGTGTGTGTGTGTGTGTGTGTGTGTGTGTGTGTGTGTGTGTGTGTGTGTGTGTGTGTGTGTGTGTGTGTGTGTGTGTGTGTGTGTGTGTGTGTGTGTGTGTGTGTGTGTGTGTGTGTGAGAGAGAGAACTGTCCTTCATTTTTGGTGTCATTTGATGTGCCCCCCCCCGAAAAAACTTTTATCCAGATATTATTGTGAAAAGGTAAATGTCACTTATAAGCAAAACACTTTTTTCGTGGCAGTTAAGATGTAATTTTGTCAAATTGTGAAAAAAAAAAGTGTTAATATTTAATGCTATTTCATTGGGTACGTTCGGGATACATAAAATGCTATCAAATAAATTAGTCGTTGCTGCCAAACCGTAATACATCATCTGGTGGGAATTTTTTTTTTTAAGTATCCAAAGGGCCAAAAGTGGCCATGTTGAAGAAACGCCCGTGAATGTCTAAAATGTCCTGCAGTCTTTGGCGGTGGTATTTTCCCTCTCTTTTGACAGAGAATGTCCATTAGGACTGAAACTCTACATCAGTTTCCAATGCTTATCAGCACACACTCAGATGTGATATACTGTATATCCTGAAAGAGCAGGAAGGGGCTGAATTGAATAAGAAGAGAGACCGGGATGAGCATAGATACTGAGGGAGAAAGCAGATAGGAAGACGGATGGACAGATGGATAGATGTGGATGAGTTTAAGGCCGGAGTATGGAGTACACTCTGACTCACTGGACCAGAACCAAGTGGGGCTGACAGAGCCATCCACAAGAGCTCTATTGTTCTCTTCATTAATCAAACTCCACTAGGGCAGGTAACATTCCCCTTATACACACATACACACGCACACATACTTAAACACAGACTGCCAGGAGGCATGAATGGGCTGCTTTTTTAGCTGGCAGCGATTGGCGTTTGAGCTGAGGAGAGGATGTGTTTCTGTTTCATTAGTGAGATGAGCTCAGCGCAGGCTCGCCACCGTGTTCAACAGCAGGTATTAACCTCCAGAGTTTGACCTCTGCTCAGATTCAGCTTCCATTTTATGAGTCTTTCCCTCTCTCCTTCTCTCTGGCCCCCCAAAAAATGTTTCTTAGCACATGTTTTTCTCTATTAACTGTCGTCTCTTTCTGATTTTGTTTTGGGATGAAGGTAATTGGTCATTTCCAGTCATTTCACTGTGCTGTTTTATCATGGTAGTCAACGTCATATTTTTCAAACACATTTAGTACTGATTGTTCCTTTAAGATGATTCTGCTTCAGGGTGCCAAGAGTTTACAAATATACAGTGGGATCCAAAAGTTTGAGTTCACTAGTTAATTTTATATATATATAATATATATATATATATTAGGCTGTGAAACGATTAATCGCATCCAATATAAAAGTTTGTGTTTACATAATATATGTGTGTGTGCGGTGTATAATTATTTTGAATATATACATGCATTTAAGAAATATTTGCATGTATATACTGTATATAGACTTAATGTATATATAATGTATATTTTATATAAATATAAACATTTTATATATAAATAACACATTTCTCTTAAGTATATACATGTGTGTGCATTTATATATACAAAAGAATTATACACAGTACACACACATATATTATGTAAACACAAACTTTTATTTCGGATGCGATTAATTGCGATTAATCGTTTCACAGCCCTAATATACAGTATATATATCTAGTATATCTAGTAGTCTGAGACCACTTTAGTGTATTTCTAATGGACTTTTATTAATTAAAGAGTTATATTATTAGAATAACAATAAAATAAAATAGTTAATTATTTTATAATTCAAATACAATACTAATTACATGGAATCTAAAATATGTCTTATTTCACAGCTTTTTTTTATTTAAAAATTCTGTTTAGTTCCATTTCCATGGCATTTAAATGATGTGTACAGTGTTACAGGTGTTTGTACAAAGGGTAAATCCTTTATCTAGTTTGGTGTTCAAAAATGACCAGCCTTTTTAATTGCTTGTAAATCTCTGATTATGCTATATTATGACCAATATTTGGAATCAATCTGTTTGTCGCAGCTGTTTTGTCAACTTATTTTATTTCTATTAGCACAGGGTTTGTATTACTTTTCGGAACTGACTAATTGTGGGCCTCATTGATCTGAGCTGATACACATTTTTGAGTGAAAAAAGTTAATTCAAGCTTATTCGCCTGAGGTCTACGATCAGTCCATTCCAAAAAGAAATAAAAAACTTGTCAATTGAAAGAAAACAGGTTTATAAAAAGATTGAATCCAGTATAACATTGTATAACGAGAGATTTATAATCCATCCTGTCTTTTTTGATCGATTCTTTTGGGAAATTGTTATACCTGTGTGATCAAAGTCAGTACATCCCAGCATCTTCAGGGGATCCTCTATGGGTCCAAAAAATGACCGGAACACAAAGTAAGCATATTTCCAGATAAATGCAAGCATATTCAATATGCTTTAAAACTTTGACTCGCCTGTATCAAGGCGAGTCAAAGTTGACCCCCCCCCCCCCCCCCCCCCCCATATACTGTAGGTGCAAATAAGGACAGTCAAGCACAGAGATGTCATAACCACCCTCAAGTGTTTCTCTCTCATTCCTTTCAACCATAACAATGTTCTGTTAACTACATTTGTTAACTAAGAGATAGCAAAAAACCATGAAATCAACAGCATGAGTGTCTGTGCATAAATTCCCCAAAAGTAACACACACCTCTTCAGGCACAGTAAAGCTGTGAGCCTCGAATTCTCATTCATGATAAAGATCTAAATGGCACACTCATTAACCGATCAAAACAAACAAGAGGGGGCAATCTGCATGCTCAGACACTTGAAAACAGCGCTCTTTATGCACAGGACGCTTTTCTTTTTTCTCTTTAAAGATAACACATTTAGGTGTTTTGTCTATGGCAGAGCTGGAAAATAAGGAACATGAAGCTGAGATACATGCAATATTGAGTTACAGGTGCTATGTTCCTCAGAAGTACCTTCTCTTTTGTGTGCGCATTCATTTCTATTGTGGCGTTCTATTAGACTTGTGTTCTGACAACCTCATGCTGGTCTTGACCCCCCACCTGAAGTACTAACTAGCCCTGTCATCTTTTTTTCCTTAGAATGCTTGTATGTGTTAATAAGTGTGACAGTGTCACACGATGCCGGTCTGCACAGATTTGTGTTGGTTTCTCTCATTATTGAATTGTTCACTCAAAAATCAGATTTGCCCATGCCATCTCAACCTGTATGTTTTGTTTTTTTCTGTACAAAATGGAAGAAAATATATTGAGAAATGTTGTGTGAGTGTCTGTGTCTGTGTCTGTGTGTGTGAGTGTATGGTTCCGGTAAACCCTTATTATAGGGACAAAATGTCCCCACAGAGATGGTAATATCCTAAATATTTTCCCCTGTGGGACATTTTGTGGTCCCCATGAGGAAACAGCTTATAAATCATACTAAATTATGTTTTTTGAAAATGTTAAAATGCAGAAAGTTTTCTGTGATGAGTAGGTTTAGGGCTATGTTTAAGGGGATAGAATATACAGTTTGTACAGTATACAAATCATTATATTAATGGAACGTCCCCAGAAAACACAACGTGTGTGTATGTGGTCCTGGTAAACCCTATGACTCACATTAAATCATATTATAAACTAAAATAATATTATCAGATAAAAGAGTTTTCATGCATTTTTTATTATAAAAATTGGTCTCCTTTTTTGGTCTCTCTTATTTGACTTTTAACATGCATGATAATAATGGACTTTACTGCATAGCCATAGTTGATTTTATAGATAACGGCCCCATATAGTTTTACACTAAAATAACTGTATTTTTGGAGTTGCTGGACTTGTCATTTGCTGTTTTGCCCTGCGTCACCTGCCGTTTGCCAAACAAGTTCTCTCACAACCTGTTCACATTCCCTTCCAACATAATTGGAACATGACATTTTTTTTTGCACAGACATGGGGATAGTAGTCATAGAGAACTAGGTTCTAGACTAAATGTGAGCATGCATTTACTCATCTCACCTGCGCAAAAAGATTCAGCATTCCTCAAAATGAATACAAACTGTGAAATGCAAACTCAGAATATTATGCAAACCTGCAATAACTAAAATGTTAAATACTTCAAATATACTTTAAACCTTGAACTTTCTTTCTTCTCCAGTGACTTATTCCAGAATGGCATCACAGCTGTAAGATTTGTTTGAGCTGCGCCTTCTACTGTACAGGAGTGAATCTGCATTTCCTTCAGCCTGAGGCTTATAATTTTTTTGCCAAAAAAAAAGAAAAAAGTTCTTGTTATTAAAAAACCAAATAAGCAAGCATAAAAAGTAACTAAGTAATGCTTCCTTTTTGGGAGTAACACAATATTGTAAGGGCATAATTCAAGGTATGTAGTCATTGTTTAAACGTTGCTTTAATTAACTGTACTTCTGTTATTTCACCGCAGCTGTGATTTGTTACACCGGCAATAAGTATGCACAGTTTTTCATGGTTCTGTTATTCTGGACTGCTAAAATTATTTTCAGACTAGTCATTTAATTGGCTTGTGCTACTTTGACTGTGCTTATGAAAATAAAATAAAAAGTCTCTGGTGTATATATATATCTCTAAAATCCACAAAACAGATGCTCACTTATTTAATTACATGTTAATTCACTTAACCAGAGTGCTCCTTGACTCATGAATTCAAGGGTTCATGGATATCAAAAAAAGCTCTGCTTCTCTAAAGCACCGTGGATTCTGGGGAAAGGCCTTTTCAGAGTCTGACGCATTAATTAAAAAGCTCGTGGAAAGTGAATGTCTTATTTTCCTGTAATGAGTGTGGCTTTCATCATCCTGTTTTCCCCAACATGATGCTTCAGGCTTAAGTTTGCTTTTTTCAGCCTTTACGTGCAGTGCTGACGCTGAGGCGGGCAACAAAGGGCTGTGAGTCACAGCGTGTCAACTCTCTATAGCATACTGTTTTTCCTCACCGCCTTTGAAAACAAATTATTAATTGGATTTAGATATTTGCAAAATGATCTATTTAATGGGATTACGAGAGCAATAATGATCTTATTTGAGAAGGAAGCCATCCAGGCTTTTGGGGGCGGATTTATAGTGTCTTACCAGTTCTTCGGTAGTTAATGTTGTGTTTGGGGCAAAGATAAAACTCGGTTTGTTGTTTTTGTGTGCTTGTGTGAGTGAGAGCGCAAAAAAGTTTGGATGAGAGATGGGCAATGGAGTGAGAACGAAGCCGGGCTGGCGAGATGTCGGACGAATCCGATGGGACCTCTCGCTCACTTGCATCCAGGGGGCCCCTCAGGCACTGAACTCCTGACATGTTCAAGGTTTGAGCGAGCGAGCGAGAGCGGGACAAGTGAAATAAGGGAGAGGGGTAGAGTCTCTCGTGGCTACATAATGGCCTTTGCTGGCGTCTTTATCCAGCCTGATATCTGGCTGAAGCTTTAACAGGCCCCATGTCAACTTAAGTGCTGCTATAGGTAATGTCCTTTTCACTATCACTCTCTCTCTCTCTCCATCTCTGCAATTTGTTCCCCTTCCCCGTTTACACTAATTTTATCTGGTAATGAATTTTGCAGGGAAAAGAGTTGGGGGGGGAAATGCAGAAAAAGTCGCACATTGTGTTTGAGTATTGAGAGGTGCCTTTACACAATCTGATGACACATTCAGGCATTTGGAAACTTTCCTCATGGACGTTCCGACCTAGAATTTTCGTGCGATTTGTCACACATATATATGAGTCTACTAATGCCCGAACGCACTGCGCACTAATTCCTTCACAGTCCACACCACGTTTACATTAACATTTGAATATGTTTCTTTAATATACATGTATTTTAAAATGCGCTGTAATCTTTCACTTGGTTTATAAGGATGTAGTCAAATGTGATTATGCTAATGACTCATAATTTGCATAAAACGGGAGGATATATTAAACTAGATTAAAAATATTGAATATTTATGGCATTATTTATTGCTGTTAGTCAACAGACATTTGTATGAATCCTCAAGATAAATTCATTGCATTTTAAAATAGTGCAAGGAGCAAGTAAGATATCTATTGTCTTAAAACACTTTTTTTGTGTCATGTTCCCATTCTGGGAGGTCCAACATTAAATTTAGAACATCTGTGCATCCAAAATATATTAATCCGTAAATTCTCACATAAAGACATTCAATTATTTTAGTCTTTAATGCTGTTTATTGTACTAAAGTGAAAATTTTGGTTACACTTTTTTCAATAGTCCACTTGAGACATTCTAATAATAACTTTGCAACTACATGTCAACTAACTCTCATTAATTTGCTACGACATGTCAACTAACTCTCATTAGAGTAATTGACTGTAAGGTTTGGGTTGGTTAGAATAAGTTGGCATGACACTTATAAACTTGTAAGTCTGTTGGGAGCATCAAATAAAGTGTTATAGATATAGCAGACAGTCTAAAACATAATGTCATGTAGTTGCAAAGTTACTTAGTAGTCGGTCTAAAGTGGACTATCAAAATAAAGTGTTAGCAATATTTGTAATGTTGCTTGTTTAAGTCTAAGTGTGGTTTGTTGACAATTTTATACATACAACCAAATCTCGACTGGATTTGTGGTCCCGTGTGTTCGTGTGTGTGCGCAGTGTGTAACAGGAGTGAGTTGTAGGTAATCCTCAGGCTTGGTCTTGAGGCCCACATGTGAAGCCATCCATAAAGGGCAGTCTCACAGACCGCCATTCAGAACATTAATCTGCAAACAAGTGTTTTTTTGTGTCCCTCTTCTCCAATTTTCATCGCCATCAATTTGGTACACAGATTGAATGTGATTCAGCTCATGCTATCGAGTTCCAGTCCTCTTTTTACTAATACAGATCCACTACCCCCATCCACACACACACACACACCCGCTGCGTCTGTGCACGAATTTACACACAGCACCTCTCCCCACCTCACCCCTGACCTGCCCCGACTCCAGCCGTGGATTTAAATTGGGTCGGAGGATGAGTAAGACAACAGGATAGATTTATCAGCTCCTGGCTGCACGTACATGAACGTGGATAAACATTATCATAATCATATACATGCATTCAGGGAGATTAAACCATATGCATGAAAATAAATATGTGTTTACATACCTCAGAGAATCGATTAAAAGCGTTTAAATGCATTCACATGCACACACCTTCACCGATTTGAGGATGCAAGTTCAAGTACATACAGAAAGCAGCGTATTGTGTTGTATACAATACATTTAAATGAGAATACTGCATCAAATCCCACATACACACATGTCTGTACGCAAATAGACATGGACATAACTACAGCTTCTGCAGTTCATTTCCTCTGAAACAATCAAATAATGAATTAAATGAGTGAAGAGCAAAGCCTCCAGCAAATCACAAATATCAAACTGGCAATATGATTATATATAAATGATATATCCCTGTGGTCACCTTTAATTGCATTTTTGGAAAATTAATAGAATCTAATTTAATGTAAATAAGCCTTGGGTGGCAATGGCAGCCATGTTGTTCTCATCATCTATTCCTTTGAGAGACTCAATGAATTGACTCAGGCCAAGACCTATGTCACTCAAATCAAGTGGCTAATCGAGTTACACCCTTTCGTTTTTCCCATAGCCATTCTCTTAATTTGCTCATCGTTGGATCATTCCTCCTCCCAGCACCTCAACATGGTGCAATATATGCAATCCATTAAATTAAACCATTCATTGTTCTGTTACCCCTCACATTTATGACATCTAAGTGTCTGGAATTCCCTTTTTCATTAATTGGGAATATTTGGCCTCGGAAAATATTTTCCGGGGCATTTAAAAAAAATAACTTTTCCCCCTCTAATCATGTTAAAGGGGTGGTACAATGCCCTTTTCACAAGATGTAAAGTAAGTCTTTGATGTCCCCAGAGTGTGTATGTGAAGTTTTAGCTCAAAATACCCCACACATATATTTTTATATAGCATGTTAAAACTGTCACTTTTTGAGGGTGAGCAAAAACACAGTTTGTGTCCCTTTAAATGCAAATGAGCTGCTGCTCTCAGCACAGGGGGCGGAGCTACAAGAGCTTGTGTTCTGACCGTTCTGACTCCTTTTACCTCACACAGACATGCACTGAAAATGTCAATGTTTATGTTCAAGTCAGACAATATCGGAGAGACTTAAGAAGAAGTGACAACATTTAGAATGCAATGGGACATTTCTGAATGGTTAGTTGATGAATTTAGGTAGCTTGTAGTTATCTTCTAGTCATTGATTAGCATATTCTGCCATGACAATCTATAAATTGTGTTCCGGGGGTGGGATGTATGCACATTTTAGGGTTGGTGATGTCACTAACCCTGGAGGAATGTTGTGTAGGCCTACTCCCTACCACCCCTTTGTTGTAGTCCTTAAAAAACTATTTCTTTAAAAGCAAATATCTTACTTTGCTTTGAACTTTAAGCAATGTAACTTTGCAGATGTTGTTAATGCTCAAACAGCAACATTACACACTAACTAAAGTTAGAAAAGTGAAATCATAATCAACCACCCCTTTAAGACTTTTCCTGGTTCAGAGCTGGTGCTTTGGTTGTCGAAAGACAAAGAACTGATTTGAAACTAGGCTCTGGCTCTTGAGTCTGAACCAGCACTCAAACTGCCTTGGTGGAAAAGGGGCCTAATTGAGGACTCGAATGCATGAACTTCATCTCCAGTCTCTAGATTCACTCTGAAAGTCACTTCGTGAGCATTTAACCGCTTCATTTGAGAAAAACTATCTTCATCATGTCATAAACACACAGAAACTCAAATGTCTTCGCGGCAACCCGTCAAATTAAAAGTTTGTTTAACTTGACATAAATATATAACTTTTGTATTGTAGAATTTAGATATGTCTCTGTGTAATAATAATACGAATACTAACACTAATACAAATAAATTATAATCAAAACGTTATTTTTAAGGAATAATCACAAGTTTTTCTTCCATGCTTTTAATTTTAACAGTAGGCCTAGCCTAAAGCTCATGTGCAGCACGTTGTTTGACAAAACGTTTGTTTAATTTCTTATGATTAAAATAAATTAAATTATGTTTTATGTCTTCAATTGATTACTTGGAAAAAAAAACGAATTTGTGTGATTTTTTTTCTTCTTCATAGAAATATATATATTTTTAGATGTTGTATAAATGTAATAATTGTATAAGTTTCATGATTTTTTTAAATGAATTAGACATCCTTTTGGATTAGGCTACTAAAAAATTAAAAAAGGAAAAAACTAAAATAAAAACGAAAAATAAAAAAATAAAAAAATAAAACTGATTTCATAGGGCCCTAAATGTGCATCAGGTGTGTTTTGCTTTTTTTATATTTGTAATTAATTTATGAAGCCACTTTAAACTTTGTCATTAAATATTGTTAGGCTACATTATAATAGCTGACTCTAGAAATGCACCGATGCAAACAACCGCCTATAGCGCGCCGCGTCTACGACTACATCACAAAACGCATGCTCCGCGACACTAGTAGTTTCGTGGAGTCTTATGGCGTTATTTTCCTGTCAAATGTCGAGAGCGCATTATTGTAGCGCGAAAGTACATTAATATAATGCGCGAGCGCGAATCTGTCTGCTCGCGCACGAAATATGATGCGCGAGCGCGAATATCTCTGCTCGCGCGCGGAATATAATGTACCGAGCGCGAATCCCGCGCGCGCGCTCTGCAGATACACGCTGCTCTTGTAAGAATTTTCTCTGGGCTCGCTCAGAGAATATGCCTGCACTTAAAACCTGTTCAGTGCCATCGCGAATCTCTCCTCTTCGCTTAAAGTAAGCGTGTATGTGCTTGGACTGTGACCCGTGCGTTCGCGCATGCCTAAGTACTCTTCTCTTCCATTTCTTTCTCTTTGCTCTTGGCATAAACGCTGTCAAAACGGCAACAACCAATCAGAAATAGGCTTCAACGGCTGACCAATGAAAACGCGACATCGTACATGGAATCTTATTGGTTGATATTGAACCGCACATGGAATAAGTTCAATCAAGACGAGCCGAGATGGATCCGCCGAATCGACGAGTTTTATTTGTTTTGATGTTAAATATGTCAAATGTATTTTAGAAATGTCTGGGAAGAGGGCGATTGGATTATTTTACATATAAATGAATGACCTAGACTGTCTATCTGCACAATATGTTTTGTAAAAATTGGTACCCCAGACTCTAAAGTTATCTGAAAGGAAATGTTACAAGCCTGGATTTCCCGAAACCTTCTTTAAATTATACCTTAAACTAAAGCTATAACGTTAATACGTGTTTCCCGAAACGTTCTTATTTTAGTATAACTTTATAACATTTTACTAACATTCGTTAGTAAGGTTGGTCTGGACCACTCTTAGCTATAGGATACCTTATCACTGTGATAGGCTATATACGAATATAATTCTGAAGCTGTAGGCTAACACACCCAGTGTTCAATTAGGATTATGGCAAAGAATAAATTATGCAAAGATTCACTGCTAAATTCAAATGTGCTTTTGCACTGAACCAGAGACAAAGGCGCTCAACTCTTGTCATATTTCATACACATATCTATTTTTTTCTATTCTACTAGTAGTAGGCTACGTGGTGGTGGGGTACTTACTTTAGTTACTTACATTCTTATATGTATATGTATAAATATATTTCTTTGTGTTCAACAGATCAAAGAAATTCATACTGGTTTGAAACTACTTGAGTGGGAGTAAATTATGACTTTAATCATTTTAATTTTGGGTTTAATTTTAATTTTTCCCTTTAAGCAACAATAAGGTATTAAGCAACAATAAGGGAACACGTCTAGAAAAGGTATCTTCATATTACCTTTAGAGTCTTATCTTAGATTCCCCCTAAATATTTGTTCAGATTTGAATTTAGCAGTTGATCTCGCTACGTACAATGGTTAATAACTGGTGTGATTGCACGAGACAATGTGTTAATTATCAGACGTAAAATATTATTTTTGCCTTTTGGAATCGGCTTTCAAATCTATTTGGCTCAAAAATCTCACTTTCAATGGGCATGGCACCTGTAGTGTGAACAATGTGGTTGACAGTCTAGGTCATTTATATGTAAAATAATCCAATCGCCCTCTTCCCAGACATTTCTAAGATACATTTGACATATTTAACATCAAAACAAATAAAACTCGTCGATTCGGCGGATCCATCTCGGCTCGTCTTGATTGAACTTATTCCATGTGCGGTTCAATATCAACCAATAAGATTCCATGTACGATGTCGCGTTTTCATTGGTCAGCCGTTGAAGCCTATTTCTGATTGGTTGTTGCCGTTTTGACAGCGTTTATGCCAAGAGCAAAGAGAAAGAAATGGAAGAGAAGAGTACTTAGGCATGCGCGAACGCACGGGTCACAGTCCAAGCACATACACGCTTACTTTAAGCGAAGAGGAGAGATTCGCGATGGCACTGAACAGGTTTTAAGTGCAGGCATATTCTCTGAGCGAGCCCAGAGAAAATTCTTACAAGAGCATCGTGTATCTGAGAGCGCGCGCGCGGGATTCGCGCTCGGTACATTATTCCGCGCGCGAGCAGAGATATTCGCGCTCGCGCATCATATTTCGTGCGCGAGCAGAGAGATTCGCGCTCGCGCATTATATTAATGTACTTTCGCGCTACAATAATGCGCTCTCGACATTTGACAGGAAAATAACGCCATAGAGTCTACCCTATGAGTCTACCACCCCTCCTGAAAAAAAATCCTAGGGTAAACACTGGATTTGAAATGTTGTAAAAGCAACGCAGAGATGGCGTTTCATTACTCAACAGGTGAGTAAGGTATTTTATCGAACAGATAAATTGCCATGTGTTATCTCTTGTGAAGGGTCATATTTGTCTACACAGTCATGCAGAGCCAAAGCACAATCAAAACAATGTTTTTCCGCAAAAGTTGCATAATGTACTTTTAAGTAATTGTTCTTATATGACTTTCTACTTGTATAGGCTATACTATCATAGTCAATTTTAATGAAATTGGTAGTATTTGCTGCACGTTCAGAGTTTTTAAAGCTATGTTTTTCATGAAAACTATCAGCATTTTAATTTATTGAATGACATTTCATGTTCAAAACTGATTCACAATGACACAGCATGCACTGTGGTTGTCCGACATTGTGATGTGGTAGTTTTTGCCACTGACAGCTAAACACTGCTATTGTCTGCTACAGAACATTAGCCATGTTTCAGTATCTTTGCCCCCCGAGCATCACAGCAGGTTTGAATATTAGTCTCTTCAACCAGCTTGTATTTCATATTAATAGTCCATCTGACATGAAGAATCCAGAGAAAGCTCTCCACGGGCAGCCTCGATTCTGTGCTGTACAATAACACTTTGATGCAATGATTAAGACTGTGCTGCATATGACAGGCTGGCCTTCTCTCTCTCTCTCTCTCTCTCTCTCTCTCTCTCTCTCTCTCTCTCTCTCTCTCTCTCTCTCTCTCTCCCTCTCCCTCTCCCTCTCGCAGAGATTATTAATGTAGTTGTAGATACTGCCGGAGCGAAATAACTTAGACATTAGGATTAATGGAGGATATTAATCCTGGTGAGTGCAAAGGATATTGAAGTGTAGGGATGCACAGCTGGGATGAATAACAGACCCATTCCTGTTCGAGCAATATTTTGATGAAAATTTCCATAAGGCCTTGAAATGCACCTTTAGATACACACCGCTACTATCACCTGGCAGTCATTTCTCACTTTGTGAACCAAGTATCATTTTCAGACAAATTATTCTACATTATTTGTTTAAAATTATCTTAAAATTAGCCTAAATGGTTTTCTTCAAATTGCATGTAACATCCACTTTTGATCCAGGACTAAATTTCTTTTTTAAGATTTTTTTTTTTTTTTTAACATGCCTCTCCAAAACAAATATTTGTGGTAATGTCCTGTTGGCAACTTAAGAAACTTAGAAACTTTTTTTTTATAACATTCTTTTAAAATTGAAAATAATATATAACACGTGCAGTGCCCCTGCTGGGGAGGAACTGAATTAACACACAACTGAAGGTTTACTGCCTTGAGTAAGAGGAAATAGTATAGTCTCATTATAACTTTTTTTTGCACTGCATGGCCAGTTATGCTCTTTGAACACGCTTATGATAAAATCCTGTTTAATAATTTTTATTTCTTCAGACAGCGCTGGTTCATGGTCCGCTTTGAACCTGACATTTGAAAGCCAAAGTATGCAGAGAATTCTTCAGTCCAGGTGCTACTGTTTTAGCCATGGAATTTGGCAGTTTTAAACAGAAAAGGTGTATATTACCGCAAGTGCAGCTCAACCATTAACCACGCTTAAGTTTTATATCCCAAAAATGAAATGTAACAATTTTTATGGCCTCTTACCCTTTTTATTGCAGATGGCACATTAGAAACGCTACTTTAACAACAAATGTTCCGCTATTCAGTAGACAATCCAAAACCTTTTTGGAACTAGAATTTTCTGTTCAGCAAGCAATCTTGCTCAGATGGGCGCACAAGCACTCATCCATATATAAGTCCGGCCAGGTACCAAGCAACATTCTGACATTCACAAACATGTCCCATACAAGCAAACTGTTTTCAGGGAATTTAGCTTCTAGGTTACAGCATGTTGAATGTGAAATTTAGCACCTTAAATGAATTGCACACCTTATGAACAAGTGAAAGCTGTACTGAAACAACCGTTAAACCTTTTGCTTAATACCTGACATCAAACGCATCCTCCTTTTGGTTCATTTGTGCGATTGTAATCAGCAGCAGATGCCTGCCTCGGTTCTTCTTTATCAAGACTCACAATTTATTACTTCCTAAATGATTGTTCAACAGGTGGCTCCCTGTGCATCTGTGAACCTTGCCTTTGTGAACTTGAAGCATGCTTTAAATAGCTGCAAAGTTAGATTAAACATATTCCCTGCTGCGTTTTCCCCTTTTTCCCCCTTCCATCGCAGAATGTTGAATATGTTGATTTATGAAGTGTTTGGGACTGAGGTCAGCGGCCCATTGAAGATTTATGAAACGGCAACTGAGAACGATTACAGAAGCCCAATCTATCACGCCACGCTGTTCTAGCATTGTTGTGACTCCGCCGTTATAACCTCCATCAAATGCATCACTCTCTGTAAATTGTGGAAGTTTGTTTGAAGTCAAAAGGGGATTCAAAGATCAGTGTAGACGGCACACTTCAGTGGATTGAGCCCATCCCTCTTTCTCAGTATGAAAAAGCTTCATCTAAACTTCCACTGTGTAATGCAGAACATGTTCCTCTATATGTCAAAGCAAGTGGATGAATAAGCCTAATTGTTTTTGTAACACAGTGTATTACGGTCTCTTTAGGACTCTTTATATCACTGAGTATAAAGTGGGAGAGTATTCGAAGATCAACAAGCGTGTATGTGTTTGCATTTTGAAACTACAAGGATCAATGATAAAGCGTGTCCACGATAAGAGTAAACTATCTGTAAGATTATTAGATTACATTTTTAATAACACATAACATCTTGTAGAGATCTTGTTTTTTCAATTTTTTATTTATTAATACCGCTACTTCAGACACTAAAAACTGCTGAATGATGGCAAAATTTTAAATTGCATTAAAATATATTAAGTTAAGTTATAAGTTATTTTAAAATGTAGTAATATTTCACACTATTATTATTTTACTGTATTTTGATCAAATAAATCCAGTCTTTTTTAACAAGACTTCAAAAGCATTAAAAACAGTATTACAGTACTTGAAACAATAGTGTGTGTGTGTGTGTGTGTGTGTGTGTGTGATACCTGGATATGTATATATATATATATATATATATATATATATATATATATATATATATACTGTATATGTGCTGTCAAATCGATTAATCGCACCTAACATAAAAAAAATTGTTTACATAATGTATGCATGTATATATGATATTATATTTATTTTTATATATATATATATATATATATATATATATATATATTATCTGTGTTTGTCTGTGTATATATACATGCACACACACACACACACACATATATATATATATGTATGTATGTATAATGTTTGTATAAATATATGTTGTGTGTATATACAGTATACACACAAACAGAGACATCAGACATATATAATATATATATATAAATATATATATACCCACATATATGTAAACGACTTTTATGTTAGATGCGATTCATCGATTTGACAGCACTAATATATATATATATATATATATATATATATATATAGTATGTACTGTATGCATACCCCACACCATTATGTTTCACTAAACTAACTAAACTAAACTAACTTTGCCCTGTCACACAAAGGTCAAATTATCTGATATTTTAAATATTTTTTGACCTTGAAACTAACTTTTTGTCGGCAAGGTTTTTTTTTACCACATGGCTTTGTTAGTTTAGGTGTAGCAGTTACACTGTAATTTATACAAAAAGGATGTACCATAGCAATAGTTTATAGAGCTTATACGGACACATAGATTAAACTCAGCATTTTCTACATCCACTGTGAAAAAACAGTAGCGCTCAGTTGGCAGAATGTAAAGTTTACTCGAAAACATTTGGAAATGAAGCTACGGCATTTAAGCTAAAGAGTTTTACATGATCCTTTTTTAAGCGAGCTATGGATGGCTATGAGTTTAGGCTCGTGGGCGTTTTTCAATGGCTCTTCTGGCCTTAGCAGTGGGCAGATGCAGTCTCTGTCCCAGATCACTGAATAAACTCACATTGTTGAGTGTGTGGGACGACTTGCTTGGCAGTCAACGCTGACAAGTGGATTAGTGGAGGCAAGGCCACCTCTGAATGGTACCCACACGACTTGCAGCCATGGCGACGAGCATCGCCGAGCATCGGTGCCACATATCATACATCTGACAATGCTCGGTGTTTGCAAAAAAAGAAAGGAAAGGAAGATGGGGAAAAAAAACACAGATACGCTACAGCATATTTTGAGGCTTCCGTGCATATGGCAGTGGCATTAAATGGTGGAGTAAATTTGGCATGTCTAAAAACTAGGATAATGATGATAAATGTGACAGCATGAAAACTAATTACAATTGTTTCACTGCGTTTTCCAATAATGCCGCAAACGCTTCTATGAAAACTCATTTGAATCTTCCACAAGTCCAAAAGGCAGTCTTGCTCCAAAGCCATTTGGCACGTCCCCTCACCAGTTTACATTTCTAGCGGATTAGCAGAAGAGCTCAAAAATAATCATGCCAGATGTCTCCTTACATCCAGAGAAAGAGCCTCCCCGGTGGCCATTTTGTTTTTATCCTTTTCTCTTTTTTTTTGCCATATCACTTTTAAGTGAAAACATTTCGGGGCCTTTAGACATGCTAAACCTCATGTCAAGATGTTGTGAATGCAAATTCGAGTCCTCTCATGTCTGTCAAGTTTTACAACATTACCAGATTTATTCATTACTGCTGTTTGTAGTGGTACTTGTCAGAGTAGAAACCCGAAATGCCTCTTTTGTTTAAAAACTGCGTAAAAATAAACTGGACGGTAGGCAGAAGAATGAACAGCAGAGAAATTAGTTTAAAGTGCTGAGAACTTTAATAGCATGTTCATTTTCATTACACAGGGGCGTTGTCGCTTCTGTCACATTGTTAAATTAACTAATACGCTTTTACTGGACTTTTCTTCTTTGATTTATAATTTAAGGCTGTACAATTAACTGCCTTAAACATTTTAGTGATCTAAAGTGAGTAGCTTACAGGAGAATGTAAGCGACTGGGCACTAAGCTTTTTTTTTCTTTCTACGTATTTCTTTTCTTAATCCCTGTAACAAAGGTTAGTCCAATATAGAGTTTAAGAACATCCTATTAAAGGGATATTTCAGGTAAAATACAAATTAATTTTAATTGATAGCATATGAGGCATAATGTTGATTACCACAAGAAATATAATGTGTATGTATGTGTATGTATATATATACATTTTTCACACGAAACTCATGTCATCAAGTCAAGTCAAGTCATCTTTATTTATATAGCGCTTTTTACAATACAGATTGTATCAAAGCAGCTTCACAGTGATAACATGAAAATAATACAAAAAATAATTTCATCATCATCCACCTTTAAGGCAGATCTATAATATTGTTGAATATTAAATGTCCCCAACTAAGCAAGCCAGAAGGTAAGGCAACAGCGGCAAGGAACCAAAACTCCATCAGGTGACAGAAGGGAGAAAAAAACCTTGGGAGAACCCAGGCTCAGTCGGGGGCCAGTTCTCCTCTGGCCAATGAGTGAACAGTGTATGAAGTTCAGAATGAATCATGCATCATCATGCATACTGTTTGACTTGTAACTATGCTATTACATTTTTCATTTTTATGGATTGGCCCTTATTCCACTCCATTGTAAAGGCATCACTGTAATCCAAATTTTTGCTTTATTAAAAGAAAATGAGGGACAAGTAGAAATAATATTTTGTGCTATTCGTCATTATGCCACAAGTGCTGCCAATTTAGCTCGTATTGAAACCCAATAATAATAGAAATAAATGTCAGAGGCAACCTGACAACTTGTTCCATGGAGCATAGATTCCTCAGCTGACCCTCCACTTGCAAATATCGTCTTAGTGGGAAAATAAAGACACATGTCTCGTCACCCCATGCATGAGAGTGCTACAGTGTTTGTGGGATGAGTGTTTTCAGCTTTAATGAGCTTGGCAGGAATGCTCTGTCTCCCACATGTCCCGGGCAGGGAGGGGGCCATCTTATTGCTGCCACATGTTGAGGTCCCTCTCCAAGCGGTTCCTCCAGCCTGGTGTGGTCAACCAGTTCAAAGCAGCACGGCTCATTTGTTACACAACTTTATGTAACAATGAGCTGAAGCCTCTGTGCGTCTGAGAGGAAAAAAGGGGGTAGCAAGTTCTAGCAACGTAGGAATGTATGTGCACTCATCCTTCGTCTCTCCTCTTCTCCCTCTTTAATGTTAAATGAGACCTGGACCTTTCACTTATAGCCTCTGGTTTATCTGTTTTGGATGAATATCTTAAATCCAGTGCCCCATTGCCACATTTTCCAGACAGCTCAGTAGTCATTTTCTCCCTTTCTTATTCATGGAAGCCCCTTTTAGGAGGGTTTTAAACTCCAGTAATAGCACTTAAGTCGCTCTAAGAGATGAAAACTCTGCACACCGCACTTGATCATTGTCATGGTGGAAGCAGAGCGCCGTGCCACATATGGCAACAATCTGCCACACTAATCCAGCCAGAGATTAGATGACTTGGGGTTCGGGCTCCCTAGATCATGCACACTCCATCACATCTTCTATGCACCATTTTTATGAGAAGAACATAGCCAGCAACCTTAAGTGGTGGCTGACAGAATCATTTGCTAGTGGTGGGGAATCTACCTCCAGCAGTGTCGTCTTAGGCCCAACAGCATGAGTAACAACAGTTGTTGATTTGCAGGGTGCTGTAATTTAAGACCACATGGGTTCGAGTTTGGGGAAAAATGCGTATGAGAGTTTGATCCCTCAGACTTAAAAGTGAATTATTGCCATTGTAATTGTTTTTCACCTGACAAAAAAAAAATCATATACACACACACACGCGCGCACACACACACACTGATACAGAGAGACATACGTAGATTAGTTTGATGAGAATTTGATGATGAATGTTAATGTTTATTTTAAATATTTACCTGATGAGCACAGTTTGAGGAACTGTCGAGATCTTTTCTAAAACGTAAATGCTCAACATATATGAGATTACTGGGGAGTTTTTTCTTAGGAGAAACATCTGAGAAGCACATTCCATCTGAAAATCTCTCTGTTTATTCTTACTGCTGCCTGTAAGAAACAACTTTTTTCAAGCCATATTATCTATCTATCTATCTATCTATCTATCTATCTATCTATCTATCTATCTATCTATCTATCTATCTATCTATCTATCTATCTATCTATCTATCTATCTATCTATCTATCTATCTATCTATCTATCTATCTATCTATCTATCTATCTATCTATCTGTCTGTCT
>NC_136889.1:8475771-8801645 GCF_949152265.1 Phoxinus phoxinus | reverse complement strand
GCTTGGTTGGTCGCAGATTTCAGGTCAGTGTCATTCCCGAAAGCCAGAATGGCGTTCTCTGTTTGAAGGGAGGGGAAAAAGTCACATTCACCGTCCTGCCTTTTGCAGATGAACACGTCTGGAAGGCTGTCATGCCTCAGTGGGCTTTCTCTTTCAGACATGTCCCTTTTTCAAAATGGGTTTGGATTTCATCAACATGCTTTTCTACAATAACAACAACAAAACACACTCAGGGGAACCAAACAACGACTGGCTTATATATAAATGATGTTGACAGAACAGCATTCAAGATCACAAGCTCCGTCATCTGATTCATGTTCTAAATATAGTGCATTTCTATAGTTGACTATACATCCCTATATTACCAATCGGCTAATCCTGCCCTCCAGAAATATATGCCCTCATATGTATATAAACCCACTTGTATTTCCTAACGGCTTGGCATTTGTCCTTATTTCTTTGCCCATGTCTTCCATTTTCTTTCTTATCTTTTATTTTCTTTCATTGTGTTTTCCCTTGGGAAAGACTGGTTGCATAAATGGAGTGTGTACTTGAGTGAGCCTCTGTTCCCTTGGGTTTGAAAGAAGTTTGATTACTCCAGTATCTTGATGCTTGATGTTCTTACCTATAGTAAAACACCTATGAGTATTCATTTTGAAATATTCTACAGTCAGCCATGTACCAGCAAAATTATCTTCCATATTAAACCTAAATACAGATTTTAAATCACACTCCTCTTCATTTTCCCCTTTTTATTGGCTATATATGACTCCATTTGAGAGTTACAGTGACAGGCCGTATGAATGATAATCTGAATTGATTAATTCTCGTCTAGTAGGTCACTTGTCTGAAATTACAGTGGCGTGAAAGTCACCTCAATTAAGATACGACTGCGAGGACGGCACTGGATATGAACTAAGCTTGGTATTCATTTCTGGTGGTGAGGAAAGTGTTTTGTGGAAAAAATGAAAGATTAGATTTATGAATGGTGAACAGTGGCGTGGTTGAGTGAATTTTCTTAATTTGAAACACTAATTGCTTAATCTTTGTGATCTTAACGGGAGATGAAGCAATAGAGAGAAGGAGAGTAACTTCCAAAGAATACCTTATTGCACGTGTAGTGCCTCTTTAATATCATTATAGTACAGGGTCCTTGTAAAGCAAATCACAACCGGCCATTAATATTCATTAAGTGTGTAATGCATCTCTGCACCAAGAGCGTTTTCCCCCCAATTAATGTTATTTTTGTTTTAGTAATTTTTTTATCCAAAAGGTAATTTTTCCCACAAGAGGTCGACAGAGACACCCAAATTGACCCAATGTGAGATCTTTTGAGCTGGTTATGCATGAATTGAGTTATTTTGAATTCAAGTTGAAAGAAAGTGCTTAAATTATATTATTTATTGATCAAATCTAGTAATTTAAAGCTGCAATATGTAATTTTTTCACCGCTAGGGTTCGCTAACCTCTTACAATAACAAAGGCATAGATTGATGATGCATAAGCGGAATTATGGAACTTGTCGTCATGCTGATGGATCTAATAATGTTTATGGATGAGTGAATACATTGATGTTTTTAACATGACTGTGGTATGAAGCAGGGCACGATTGCTAATAAGAGACATCAGCGCCACACACAAGTCCTGCGGATATAAAGGAATAAGGACATTTCATTCTACCAAACTACCCGCAAGTGCTGAATTAATACTCACACCGGTCAGTTTATTAGACAAATTAAACTTGTTAGGTAACGCAGCGCAGTTTCACTTGGTCTACACAAGGGGTCACCAAACTCGGCCCTGGAGGGCCGCTGTCCTGCAGAGTTGAGCTCCAACCCCAATTAAACCCAGCTAATCAAGGTCTCACTAGGCATACTAGAAACTTTCAGGCAGGTGTGTTGGACCTGGTTGGAGCTAGACTCTGCAGGACCGCGGCCCTCCAGGACCGAGTTTGGTGACCCCTGGTCTACACTATCACTAAACTGCATTTGAGTGTGTTGAAAGTTAGAATGTTATTCTATGTGTTAGTTTGTTGGCTGTATGAGACTAGCAGTAAGCTAGATCAACATTAGAATAGCATAATGTTATTTAGCTCAACATGATGAAATGTTAGAATATGACCAGTGATTAGTTTTATGTAAATTTGCTCACCTGTCTAATAAAGTACATGCATGTGCGGCGTCTCGGTCAAGTCGAAGTTAGTCGCGGACGTGGAGCTCTCGCCATCTCGAAAACACTATGCTGATATTAATTCTCGTTTTAGTTTTCCTTTTGTCCCAAAGTCTGCTTGCCATGGTCCATAATGTTTGAACGAAACAACAACAGCGTGAGCGTGCCGCTAGACGTAACAGCAGTTGTCCACGTCTGTCGCCATGGTTACTATGGCAGCACGAGCGGAAACCAGGGATAACGCAGATATTACATCATTGACAGGCGACAATGTCCAGGGGCGAACACCCTAGCAACCACCCAAAATACCTTAGAACACCCTAGCAACACCATAGCAACCACACATAACACCCTAGCAACCGCCTAGCAACCACCCAAATACCTTAGCAACCATCTAGCAACCACCCAGAACACCTTAGCAACCACCCAAAATACCATAGCAACCGCTTAGCAACACCATAGCAACCACCCAGAACACCCTAGCAACCACCTAGCAACCACCCAGAACACCTTAGCAACCCTCTAAAAACACCCTAGCAACTTTAAACTACTTCAAACTATACTTTAAACTATTTTAAACTTTAAACTACTTTAAACTTCAAACTACTTTAAACTTAAATCTACTTTAAACTACTTTAAACTTCAAACTACTTTAAACTTTTTCAAACTATCTGGTCCAAACTTTCACAAGCCAACTTAAAGTTTGTCTCGAAAAATCTTACATATTGTACCTAAATGTAAATAAAATAAAAAATAATTAAAAACCTTAAAATTACAATATATATATAAAAATGAAATGATATAAGCTTTCTGGGCAAAAAAAAAGGTATAATTTTAGGGCTTTGGGTCCCACAAGGGAAGGACTTTAATTTAATTTGAATTTAATTCAAATTTAATAAAAACAATTTTACTGAATAATGTATGAATGACTCGTTTTAAATTGTTGCAAATATTATTACTGTTTATTGCAGTTATTTTCCTATAGCGGCTAATGAATTTGCAAGTCATTGCAAATTCAAAGAAAATAGCTTACTTCCATGTTGCAAAATAAGGTGGATACAAAATACTGTGTAACTACGTCCCTAGTGTATTTTGAAAGGTATAGGGGAAGGGTTATAGACAAGCATTGAGTTAAGTTTAATGTTAGGAATGTCATTTGTCAGTTAGCCTTCACCCCAGCCCACCTAAAGCCCTCATTATCTGACATTCATATCATAACAGTCATAACACATCGTAATGATAGCAGTGTTAGCAGTGGAGTAATGTGGAGGAGTGTAAATGGTGTGAAGCTGATTAGTCTCTGAATGTTAAGCAAGAGTTGATGCTAATTGAAGCTGCCCACTCGTAGCGTAGCTGAATTACAGCAAGGAAACAATCTAATATAGTGTCTATGTTGTTCACACAGGAACACAATACAGCGCGCTAAACAGTCCTGTTCATACACCTTTCATGACAGCTGCGTTCTATATCCACAGCGACTTCATTAAAGTACACCGTTCAATGTTGAGAATGAGTTTGGTTGATATGTGCTGTGTAAACTAAAAATGCTAGCACTCTTGGAATCGCGATCAGATTAAAGAACTGGCACTAAATCCTTGAAGACACAATAAAAAAAATCTTGTTATTTCTTATAGCTCCATTCCGAAAATTTTAGTCACACCTGTTAGTAAATGTGATCAATCTCAAAAATAAGTGTGGCCTATGTAAAAACGAACTGTCACTCTCCATCATAGCTAAAAGGATATGTTTGGATGTTATGATGGGGAGGGAGACAGATACAGGGAAGCGATGACAATGCCTATAAAGATGTTTAATCAGTGATGTGGAACATATGGTTCCAGTATTCTAACTCTCTATTTGTCTCACTCTCTCTCATGGATGAATGGCAGGACGAATTCGTGGACGGAGGTGTGAATGGCTGCAGCTAGCAGTGGGGAGTTTGCAGTGAATGTTTAGAAGAGGTGATTCCTCTCTGAACCCTTGACTTTACAAGCAACTGACCATTTGATAAGCTCCCCCCTCTTGGATACAGTTGCTCGCTCAGACTAAAGAGGTTCAAGAAACTACCATTAGATCAGTTAGCAGCTACTCATTTTGATAGCAATTGCTGAGCTGGCACAGGAAATATGTGCTTGTGGACAGGCAGTTCTGGACAGAATGTTTTTTGAGCCAATCATATGAGTCATTAAGATCATGTGACTAATTACTCCACAGAACCACAGAAAATGATGACAGCGCTGACTGGCTGATTAATTCACAGTGAAAAACGTAAGTGCATTTCACCTTTTATATATAGGTGTATAGTATATAAAAAGTATATACTATACACCTTATTTTTAAAGTAAGAGCAGTTTAGCTTGAATGTTCAAGACTTGTTGTTATCCACTTACAGTTATTTTAGTCCAAAAGTTTTACTGTTAAAGGTAAGGTAGGCATTTTTCGGAGCAGCTAGCAATAGCAAGCTAGCTTTTAAAGCATGAGATTCAGAGCGCTCTTCAAAGCCATGCCTTCTTCAAAACAGACCGAATGCAATGATAGGACAAACATTTTATGGTCCTACGCCTTCCCCAGACGATACATATAAATACATTTAGACCACTTAACTTAGTGGTTGTGGTTGTTATCAGGATGTGAAGTGACTTTCATCCAGCATAGCAAAAATGTTTCTGGAACAAATCGCCCACCCTCCCTTCCACTGCACTTTGCTGTACATCTAGTTATTTATCTATTGTGGCCAATGAATTTGAAGTCTGTCTCACACATTCACAGAAAATAGCTTTTGCTAATAAAATGGAAAATATTGTGTAATTTAATATTAATTATAAATATTTGTACTAGTATTTTACTAGTATTAATTAATTGTTAGAATACATGGATGAATGATACAATTTTCTGTAAAATGTGCTCATGAAGTGGTAAACGTTATATGGATATTATTCTTACATGAGCAAAAAAAAAGTGTGAAATTGCAAAGCTTTTTTTAAACAGATTACATTTATGCAGTAAATATGATTAAACACTGCAGACTGCTTCCGTTTGGAGGTAAACGCAAACATAGCAAAGCACAAAACTGAATGATTTAGTAACTAGCTTGAATCAATACATAAATTGTATTGTGCATTTTTATTTTCTAGTTTGTCCCTTGTTTTAAACGTTTGTTTTTGTTACTCATGTGTTTATAATCTGTCCGAAATCATGTCAATGTCCAGCACTTTGGTCAACCTTGGTTGTTTTAAATGTGCTTTACAAATAAAGTTGGATTGGATACACTAATTAACATTATGTTATTACTAGCATTACACACACAAACTTAGCAGTTACTGCTTAACACACCAAGAGTCAGGAAATGAGCCGTCACTCTTCCTGCACATTTCTCATCAAAACAATCATCACTCATTCCGGACCACATTGAAAGCACTCTTACGAAACATAACGTCACGTTTTTACTACATTAGTGAATCACTGAATCACTTCCATCTAATTCCACTTCTCCTGGCTGTTGGCCCACTGTCTTCAGCTCTTTTTTTCTGCAGTCTGACTGACTGAAGAAATTCTGAAGTAATACCTCTCCAGTATTTCATCGTCGTCCCAGGGGTGCGCTGATGGTTTGGGGGCCGGTGTAGCCAGCGAAACTAGTTCAGTAACAGCTGAGGTGAGGACTAGCCTCAATGGACTCACTCTCAAAAAGCTCTTTCAGCGGTTTCCCTCTATCCTGTGCTACTTTTGTCCTGTTTGCTACTCTCCGGCTGTCTCCGCTCCATTAGTTTTACTGCAGGGAGCCAAATTACGCTCAATTACCAAGACACCAGAGGCTGTGCTTAGGCTTGAATCAGCACACATACACACCGACCCAGCACTCCGGACTGCCCCAAGACCCGCAGATAGAATAGGGAGGGATGGCGGAAACTTGACGCTGCAGTTTTTATAAATGCCGGAAATACCTTTGAGGAGCAAGCGCTTCTGGATCAGAGCTGGAGCTAATCTCCGAGATCTCAGCGGTCAGACTGCAGCACCAGCCCACCTGTGAAATGGATGTGTTTACATGGCTGTGTTTGTTGTTAGTGACTCAGAGATGCAGTGGGCCATGAGCAGAGCACACCACTGAAGATATCCTGCGCTGTTAATGCCTCATTACCGACACGCATTGAAACTTCATTACGTTACATCAAGAGAGTTTTCTCTCAGCACTGCTGATTGCACAATAATAGTGCTGACTGTGAAGAACAGGGATGCAAATATGTCTCTGCTGACACTTGTAGCGTATCACCTGGGTCTATTTTTTGTCAATTGAAGTATATGAGTGTACACCGAGTGAGCCATATGAGCTTCCCTGCTACACACGCAAAAGGCAGTATGTGAAATGAGTAGGACGTCCTGCATCTGCTGGGATTCTGAAGTATGGAAACAATGGATATTTTGCTTTCCCATGAGGCCACTGGAGCAGAAGGGCCGTTTATTTGACTATGGGTCCAAATGCTTCCTCGTGAGTAAAAACACTTGCAGTTTTGCACTTGACCACTTATCTACTTTCATTACAAATGTCCTGTATTTGGCCCAAGTGTTTATATGAATGTGAAGACTGCAAGTGTGTGTAGAACTTTTGATTAACTTATATTAAAATAGACTTTTAAACATCTGTTCACTAGCAACATTTCTAGAAAATACACATACCGTATTTTCAAGAAATAAATAAGCCACTCCTGACTATAAGTTGACTATAAAAATGGCATTGTAGAGAAAATAAAAAGATAAGTTGCATTGGTGTATAAGACAGATTTTTGTCCCAAAAAAAATGGCTGATACCAGTAAATAAAACAAAACATTTACATGCATTATAAACTCTACATTATAAATGTATTTATATTCTGGAAAATATAGTACTCATCTCTGCTCCAATAAAATGTTCCACACTTTACTCCCAAATGATATGTAATCAATATATAAATAATTTAACTTACTGTACAGTACACTGGAAGATATTTCATGACGTCTAGCAATTTTGGGGCATGTGAGTTTCTGAACACTATGGATGATGGGATACGCTTAGCAATGTTGATTTAGTGTGTGTTAAGGGCACTGATCTTTGCTCTATATACGAATGTGTGTAGAATGAATAAAATTCGGACATACTACATCTGTCATGTTGTCACTGTGACCTATATGGTGTCACTTGCGTCGCTTCACTGCCTTTCCAAAATCGTGTACTTTTTGCCTACTGATATGTGAATACTGTGAATTCGGACATACTACTTGCCTCACATGCTCTTTTTTGCCCCCTACAGTATATAGTATGGAAGAAGGCATATTTGGATGCAGGGCATGTCTCCCTCCATGCACAAAAGGGAATATCCAACAATGATCATAATATTTATGTGTGATATAGAACAGGGAAGAAGTTTTTACTCACTCAAGCAATTGTTGTCATGAAAATGGCTGAGGAAGTAGTTGCACTGATCTCGGAAATTCCCACTAGCCGCACAGGAGCACCACGGTCCCACGTTGGATGTTGAGTTATCTAGGTAGTTTGGAGTGATAATGCTACCTACAGGGAGAGAGAGAAATAACACAGAACAGAACATCAGTTGCAAAACAGAAAGCCAAATGCAGTAACAGTATAGCGGTATCCCATAAATGTATTCATCTGTCTGTCATAAGTCTTGTATTATAGGAAAATATCTTCTTTGTCAGATGTGCAGAGATTCAAACTTTATTTGGCATTTTCCACAAAATAGGGTATAAAAAGAGTTAGAATTTTATTTTTATTTTCTTGTCTACATACTATAGAACCCTGATTTGTGTTGACTTATAAATAAATAAAATTGATAACAAGGTTTCAACTAACAGGGTAGCTTTGAAGAAACGTTTGTGCAAATTAAGTGGTCACGCAGCAGAAGTTATTATTTTTTTTATTTTTTTTACTATTTATGAAATGTGCCATTTTTGTTTAAACGGTGGTAAAACTGAGGTTATTGGTTTCTCAGCTCCATAAGGCTGGCCAAATAACTCATTGATGGTTCTGTACTTGATTCTTCATTGACATTTGACACTCACAAATAAAATGTTGTAAAGACTTAGGGTATTTTTTTTATCTAAGAGATATTGCAAAATGCTATCCTCATGCTATCCCTTTCAGTTGCAGAAAAGTTAATACTATATATATTTTTTTTTTTATTGCATTAATTATTGTAATGTGCTTCTTACTGGGGTTTCAAAGCATACTCACTACAGTATGTACAAACTTCTATGGCTAGTCTTCGCTCTTCTCAGCATGGTCTGTTGGTTGTCCATCAAACACGGATTTTTAAAACTTATTTGAAAACATATATTTTTATTTCTTGTTGTTTCAATACACCAATACTATTGTTGATTTATTTAGTGTTTTCCTTGCATTATGCATGTGGTTAACGCTCCTCCAGCTGACTGACGCACATCAGCACAGAGACAATTTCACATTGATGATTCAAATATTTGTTACATTTTAATGCAATCACTCAGTTTTACTCTATAAGGCCCTCAGTTAAGACAAGATATGAAAAGATGTCAATCTTGATCTTGTGTGTGGGTTATATAAGTGCGCTACAACATTGATTGCAGAGGATATATTTCTGTAGCTCTTAGAAATGTCTTTGTTCAGTAGGGAGGGAAAATGACTGCTTTTTCAGCGTGTGAGTGAGTGAGTGTAGAAGCTGTCAGCTGAAAGCGGGAAAAGTGGAGGTGCTGCACTCTAGAACACTATGGTCTGATAGGGACCCGTTTAAACACATTGATTTCTTTTGTCCCAGAACACAAAAGTGCAACATCTTCACAACCGCGCTTGGAAAATACTGCCGTAATGACTAACAGCCAGGGCAGAGTGCTTGTTCTCTTTTTTCTCTCCGCTATCTTTTTCTTGCCGTTTCTGACTTCTAGATTTGTTAATGTCACAAACTCTTCTGTAGTTCTCTTAACTAGCAAATATCATATGGCATCCTTGAAGTCAATCCTGATGCGTCTACCAAACATCATGGCTTATTTGAATATAATGTATGTGAAAACAGTTTGAAAGCTACAGTGCAGGGGAACATTTTTATTTGTGTGTTCAATGTTTGTTTCTGATATTAGCCGTGTTATTTTAGTATCACGGAGTTAATAGTTATATAGTAATTACTAATTATAATAATTAATATTATAATTAGTATTATTATTATAGTTATTATTTTAGTAAAGTTTTAGTAATTTTGTTGTGTAGTAGCCTACTTTGTCATTTTCATTACTTTTTTTAAATATGTCTTTATAGTTTTTATTTTAGTTTTAGTTATTTTAGAAATATTGAATGAATGAATGAGGTATCACTTTATTTTAAGTAATGACATTTTAGGCACAAAACTGCAACAGTAGACTTCTATTTATGACATAATTTGCATCATTGCATGCTCCTGGTCACATTTATTACAGTGAAATGTGTCTCATAGCTGCTTGTCTCCAAATAAATTACTTTCGTACAGCAACCCACATTGTTTTTCTTGCAATTATCTCTTGCAATACTTCCACAGACAAATGCTGTGAAAAATTCTGTTCAAAATTTTTAGTGGAAGCTGGAATCTTCTCATCCTGAATCATTACTTGGTTATTGTGGTAATCGGCTTCTGCTAGTTGTCACAGTGGTACTCGCGTCAATGACACAAATATACTGCAGATCACACCCAAAAGTAGTCAGGTTTATACCAAGCTACAGAACCAAATAACAACTTAAAGCAGGGGTGTCCAATCCTGCTCCTATAGATAGCACTTTCCTACAAACTTACAGGCAGGTGTGTTGGGAACTGGTTGGAGCTAAACTTCATTTATGGGTTTATCTCCACCAAAAGTGTAAACATTGAGCCTTACAGGCACCATCTAAACATTATGAACGATCCGCTCAGATCCATCAATCTCTTTCCAGCTCAACCAATAGCGAGGCTATGTAGTAGGCGGAGCTAGAGGGTGTTTTGCCGGTGTGGAACCATGGGAATAGACATTCAGCTTTGGTTACAGAAGTGCAAGCCAAAATTCAGTGCATTCAGACCTTCAATGATGAAACAGGTCATGAACACTTCAAAGCAAACAATGGATGCTTCAATAACATACAGCCTTACAGCCATGACCAAAAGTATTGGCAGTGACATACATTTTAGTGTTTCACAAAGTTTCCTGCTTCGGTATTTGTAGATTTTTTTGAATATGTTACTATGGTATACTGGAAAACAATTATAGGAATTTCATAAGTTTAAAAGGCTTTTAATGGCAAAAACATTCAATACATGTATATTTACAGTGTTGACCTTTCTTCTTCATAACCTTCTTGCAATTTCCTCTGGCATGCTGGATATCAGCTTCAGGTCCTAATCCATTCCTGAGTGATGGCGGTCTCCATTCTTGCCTTATTAGTACTCAGAGTTGATCAAAATGTGTGGGCGTGCTTGTCCATTCGTGTTTTGAGGACTGACCACAGGTTCTGTATGGGTTCTCTGGCAGTGTTTTTGGGCAGAATTGGGAGTGAGCCCACTCCCTTGGATGAAAAGCAACCCCACATATGGTCTTGTGATGCTTCACTGTTGGCATGACACAGGACTCAGAAAAGCTTTCACCTTTTCTTCTCCAGATAATCGATTTTCCAGGTGTCCCAAACAGTCAAAGGGGCTTTATCAGAGAAAATAACTTTGCAGCAGTCTTTTGCTGTCTAATCCTGGTACTTCCTGCAGAATTTCAGCCTGTCTTTGATGTTATTCTTGGAAAGAAAGGCTTCTTTGCTGCCCTTCTTGACATCAAGCCGTTGTCTTCGCCTCACTGTGCAGATGCACCCAAACCCACCTGCTGTAAAAACTGTAAGTTGCTATTTGGTTATGTAGCTTGGTGTAAACCCGAGTGTTTGGGGTCTGATCTGCATTATACAAGTCATCAATGTGAGTACCCTACAACCATGACTACTAGCAGCAACTGATTACCACTATTAAGTAACTATTCAGAGCGAGAAGGTACCAGCTTCTACTAAAACTTCAGAACAGTAATTTTCACAGCATTTGTCTGTGGATTTATCGCAAGAGATGCAAGAAAAATAATGTGGGCAGCTCTCTTAAAAGCTTAGTTCGCCCCAATGTTATGGCCAAAAACATTTTTCAAAATATCTTCTTTTGTATTTCACAGAAGAAAGAATGTCACAGGTTTGCAATGAGAATGAATAAATTGATGGCCACATTTTGCAAGTGTCTGCATCACATGCATTGTTGATAAGGTTTAGTAAACCCCCAAGAGCATGTGTGTATCACACATCTTCCCTTCCCATAATTGCACCTGTCGGTGCATAAGCGAAGCTTGATAAGATTGTAATGCCCATAATTCGAATCTATCTGACTGGTGTGTGTGATAAGCCAGGTTGGACTACGTTGCCCAGATTTCTCACCTATCAGACCGGTGTATGCAATAAGGCAGGCTCCGTAATTTTCTTGCTGGCAGCCGCTGGCAGTAAGCTCGGAGGGTTGGCAGTCGTGCTGGAACTGAGCCCAGCGAGACCTGTGGGAACCACAACAACACATCCATCATCCAGCCAGTCAGCAAATCCTCAGAAACACACATTCCCACAAACACTTTCCTCTATGCTCCCTTACGCTATACGTGTAGGTGGGGCTACACGCTCTGTTATGTTTTGTCCTCTTCTGTTCTGTTTAAAAAGCTTTACACCAACACTCTCTGCTCCATCCTCAGTCTTTTTCTCATTTTTTTTCAATTCCCCCCTACATATACACAGTCCTGATCCATTTGTTTTGCTCTCATTTTAATCAGAGACATGACTGCAATTCAGCGTTCTGGAGAACTGCCAGATATTCAGCCGACTGAAAGAGTGGCGGCAACCGGCCTGGACCATTTACATGCAGGTCACATTCTGCCAGTCCTCTGGTCACCGATCAATCATTTAACCAGGTCAGTCTCAGAGGAATCACCCACATTCCCTGCTGATTTCTTATGCTAACTGGCTGTTGTGGCTGTAAGTGATCTCCTTTTGTGTAATGTGTTGTGTCAGCAGAGTACTTGCTTGGTTCAAGCGCGATGGTTGATCGATGGCAGAGACCGATGAAGGCCTTTGTGTTTGTGATGTAAAAAGAGGAGGCTCAAATATGACCAAACTCAGCTCTATTGAGAGCCTTGTAGAGTGACTGCAGCTGTCAGACTTCTTGTGACTCAAATGTGTTTGTTGAATCTACATCTATCTCTCTATTTCTACATAGTGAACATATAAAGTAACAAGGAAAATCTTAACTTCCTATACTTTTATTAGTGTTTATGATGTACAGTTTTCTAGCTGCATAATCTTGATTTTGTGTGTTATTGTGTTTTAAAATCAGCACCGCCACAAGGGGTGCTATAGCATAAAAAAAGTTATATGGCCTATTTTCTCATACACACTAGCATTCAAAAGTTTAGAGTCAGTAAGATTTAAAAAAAATAATAAGTTTATAGTTTTATTCTGCAAGGATACATTAAATATTTTAAATAAATGCTGTTCTTTTTAACTTTCTAATAATCAAAGAACCGTGACATTTTTTTATTGCAGTTTCCACAAAATATTAAGCGGCACAACTGTTTTCAACTTTGATGATAATAATAAAAAAAGTGTTTCTTGAGCAGCAAAAAACATTTATTTCTGAAGGATCATGTGACGCTGAGGATTGGAGTAATGATGCTGAAAATTCAGCTTTGCCATCACAGGAATAAATAACATTTTAAAATAAATATTAAAATAAATATATATATATATTTATTTTAATCTGTAAAAATATTATGGTTATATTTTACTGTATTTTTGATCAAACTAAAATGCAGCTTTGGGGAGTTCTTTCACAAACATTAAACACTTATTGAAACAAAGTTTTAAACACAATTGTATTTGTCAGCAGTTTGTAGAATGGGTTTTGTTAAAGTTACTGGTGGCCAAATTAATAACTTTTCCTTAAAATGTCTTCAGAAGTTTATGTCCAGGTTTAATTGCAAAACAGCTGGTCATGTGATCTCAACCATAAGTGTACAACCCCTGTTGTGGAATAAAATACCATTTCAGGTGCTACTGATATGACGAGTGTTTATCTCATCTGAGTTTGTATAATTTTAAATGCATGTAATTTATAAAAAAAATGTTTAGACCTTGACCTTGTGAACCTTTATATATTGCGTCCTACAATGCACAGTGCTGCAATCTTCAGTGTCCTTGATTGTATTGATAGCGGTTGTTTTCACACACAATACTCACTTGCACACATAGTCGGCCTCACAAGCTCGAAGCTGGACCAGGCAATTGGGTTTTTCCCTTTCTTCATACGAGCACGCAGGCACAATGGTCTGGCGTCGACGCTCTGCGCATGCAGTGTCGGTGCACGGACAGAAGAGTAGCTCGTGCGTGTAGTCGGGCGGCACGCGGTCGAAGAACTTTCTCAGTGCTTTGCTGCAGCGCGCGCGGTTACAGGGCCCGGCTAGCGCTGACGGGGCGATGCACGCCGACACGTACTCCGTTCGTAGCTTCTGACACGTCTCGTCAACGTTACAGGCCTTGGCGGCATCCAAGCAACGGTTCACAGTTGTCATGCCCACCTCAGACTCTAAAAGGAAAGAGAGAAGCTTGGGATTTTAGGGTATAAAGAGATTAACTTGTTAGTTACACTTGCCTCCGTTGGAGTACAAACAAAGAGGTACTTGGAGTGGCTCCAGCCACACAGTCGCTGTCCAGTGCTGAAACTGAAGCCTGTACTCAAGATATCACAGAATACCAAAACACAACTGCAAAATGTGGCATTACCTACAAACTCACCTAACAAGCGCAATACACCAACTCAATCTCATAAGAAACATAACTATTTTGCAAGGTGAATTCATATGATGGGTATTATTTTAATGATCTAAACAAATTTACTAAAGCGCACGGCGCAAGTGCCCTTAGGGTGTGTCCGAATCCACTTTTGCTAATTTAACCACTGGAAAAAAGGATGGTTTAAAAGGGTTGTCCCAATTCTCTTAATGAGTAATTGATTCGTTATTTACATGACGTAATTTGCAAAGTGAAAAGACTGAACGCGTCTCCAGAGAGCAAACGGATCTGCTCGTGCGCGAGGTTAAAGCGCGCAAGCAGCCACAACGTGGTGCACGACGTGAAAATAATAACTGCGTCGAGCTGAAACTTACATGAAAACTGAAACTGAAGACGCATTGCGATGGGTGTATGATAGGGATGTTCTTTTTCATATTCAAGAGATTGTGCTCAAAATATGTTAAAAACATACAAATGAGATACAAATTTGTATGCATTAGCCACAAATTTGTCAAAACATAAAACAGTTATGAATCGGCATGACCGTGTGTTCAATGCACTTACAAAAGCCTTCCAATTTTATAACTAATGTCATCTAGTGTATCGACTAATCAATGGTCCAGAGATAGTATACATATTGTTGTGGACGGCTTTGTCCAGCTGTCAGAGCGGCTGGAGTTTTTAAGGTGAGCTCTTGCTCATTGTTCTAATGAGGGTTAAGGTTCTCTTTCTCTCATGTACTAACGAAGGTTTGAGTTGGATGAGTATGTGTGGCCCGTGTGTGCTGCTAATGAATAGAGCATGAGTGCGAATGAAAGTTGAATGAGTCTGGTCTCTCTCACAGAGCAGGTCCCAGCTGAGACTGGCTGCTCCTGCTGCTTCATTTTTCATATCAGACTAATGTGGGCCGCAGAGAGCCTGCCAGCATTACACTGCCACAGAGCTTTCCTTATCTCTCTCTCTCTCTCTCCCATGAGCCATGAACTTTTTTAGCCACTGCCCTCTTCATTGTCATCTTTTCTTCATCTTCACCTCCTCTATATTTTTTATCATGCTCTATTTATTAGCCATTCATTCAACCATCCCGTGGTTTTTCTTTGCTTCCTTCCTTCAGTTTTTGTTTCCTTCCATCCTGTCCTTCCCTTTATTCTTTGTTTCCTTTCTTTCTTTGCTTCAGTCCTTGCTTTTTCTTAGCTTCCTTACATCCTTACTGTGCTTGCTTCCTTCCTTTCTTTATTCACTTAATTTGCTTCCTTTCTTTCTTTGCTGCCTTCCTTTGCTTCCACCCATTTTCTTCAATCCTTTCTTCTTTCCCTATTTTCTCCCCTTCTTTAATCCATCATTTTGAGCTTTCTTTCTTTTTCCTTCCTTGTTTCCTAATTTCCTTTCTCCTTTGCATGATTTATTTGCTTGTTTCCTTTTTCTTTGCTTCCTTCTTTACTTTCATTGCTTCCAGTTCCTTCCTTTTTTGCTTGCTTCTTTATTTTATGTCTTTGCTTCCTTTCTTCTTTCCTTCCTTAATTTTTCTCTCTTCCTTACTTGCTATTTTACTACTTTCTTTTCTCATTTATTTCCATCCCACCTTCATTCCTACCTCTATTCCATTCCTTCCGCTGCTTCTTTCCATCCTTCATTCCTTTCTATCATCATTTGCTTCCTTTGCTTCATTCTTTTATTTGTATCCTTGGTTACTTCCTTTGTTTCCTTTCTTTCATCCTTTCTTCTTTTTTCTCCCTTTACTTCCTGTCTTTGCTGGCTTCCTTCCTTTCTTTCTTCCTCTCTTTATTTTTCTTGCTTCCTTTCTTTCTTTTTCTTGCTTCCTTTCTTCTTTCCCAACTTTCTCTTCACCTTCTTTATTTCCATCATTCTGTCCCTCCTTCTGTGCTTCTTTCTCTTTTTTATACATTTTTTTTCTTCCTTTCTTTCGTATTCTGCTCAATCTGTTTTGGCGAGATTACTTTCTCATCCATCATTATTGGATTTTGCGAGCTTGTGATCAATACCGAGTCAATATTGGTACATTGCTGTATACACAGTTTTTAGATGTAAGTACATCAGAGTTTGTTGGGACCAATTAAATTATTATTACAGGCCTTACACTTCACACATATACACTTACACTCAACATATCTACAATGAAAGATGTATATTTCAAGGCTAACATAATATATTCAGTAAAGTACAGTATATTGAAAGCCTCATGCCACATAAGTGAGATAATATGTAATAAAGATAATAAAGACCCCCAAAAAAACACAGAGAGAAAAGAGATAAAGTGCCTATTTGGTTAAGTTGGCCTTTAATTTGAGTCTATAATACTGGCCGAACAGCCGATCATTATCATTTTTAACACCACATTTTTAACGGTTTCTTTGTCTCTTTTATTATTATTTATATGTGTCTATCTCTTCCCTCTCTATCTCCCCTCTTCATAATTTCCACACTTTTGTTTGATCTTTGTTGTCTCAAGCCAGCTTGTTAAACGCTCTGTGTTTAAGAGTTGAGAGCAGCCATCATTAAAAGTCATGCATGAATGATCGACATTACTTCCATTACTTTGAGGAAATTGTTCTCTGTCCTATCCCCAAGAGTTTAAATGTTATTTTATGTGTGTCTGCTTGGACTCAAGTGTGTCTATGAGTGTGTGCACACACAAGAGAGATGATGAGTAAATGGATCATTATGTGCTGCCCTCGGGGTCCATAAAATTCAGCTCATGCCTGAAGCACCCCATAAACTGAGGCTGACAAACTGACAGTTTTAGTCGTGTGGCTCCTCCAAAAATAAGTTTCTAAACTTGGTGTGCTGCTATTTTGAGGGAACGTAATGAGATGGGAGAGAGAGATGAGAAAAAAGCCTTGATTAGAGAAAGAAATTCTGAAATAAATCATCCGACCGTTTAGTCTTTGTTAGGTCTGATCTGAGAGCCTTCGGCCCACAACGAAATGTTTATTCTGTTCTTGACAGGTCCCTAATGCATGCCTCGTTCTGTAGGAAACGCAGTTTATCATCAACAGTGCCGATTAACTCCAGCTATGTTATATCCAAGTACATTAAACAAAGTGCTCATGTTTTGCTGTTGTAAGCTATTAAGCTCTGCCCTATTAATAACTCTTCATTGCTAATGCTTGGCATAGAAGTGACAAAACACATCGTGATCAGATCCAAATATCAGATCCAACATCATAATACATAATCGGCATAGTGTGTCTGTGAAAATCACTGACCTGCAGCGATGGAGGCCAGGCGAACATAATCAAAGCCCCGCTCAACAGGCTCATAGGGGTAATTCTCCACCAAGCTCAGCCCTGTAAACGCACAAACAAACAGGGTTTTCGTGGCTATGGTAACAGAGTATTTTGTGTCTATGAATTAATGAGTGTCACAGGTAAAAGTTCAGTTTGAAGTAATGCTTCTATAATGCTAAACTGGTTAGCATATTAAAACGCAGCGTCTAATTAGCATCCATTGAAGTGGTTTCCGGGGACCGCGTGGGTGTGTGGCCATTAGAACTTGTAATTGCATCATTGTGCGAGCGGGTGCTTTGTATGCGACAAAGGAAAAATATATGAATATGGATTCGCTCACCGTGCAGTACGGACTGCTTGAGGCTCCAGTAGATGCTAAGACAGTTCTTCTCTCTCTTCATACCCCGTTTGCACTGGCACAGGTGCAGGGGGCTGGACAGCAGGGCCGTCACCGCGTTCTCGCAGTGGTTGCGCGCTCCCGGACCCAGCTTCACGCTCCCGCCGCCCGCGACGCACTGCCGCAGCGTTCTCAAGCGCGGGCTGCACGCCTCGTCACTAGAGCACGAATCTCCCGCAGTCAGACAGTCCCACCGGCCCCCGAACACCAGCCGCGGAACCCCTGCACACAGAACATTTACAGAACATATAATAGATCTGTCTGTAACACTTTACAATAAGGTCCCATTAGTTAACTAATAACTAACAGTGAGCATTTTTACAGTAATTCGTAAGTAGCCTAGGCCTAAAGTAATGTACACCCAGCCGGTTGTTATCACAAATTAAACCCCAATTGGGTCTACAAGGCTACTTACCACACGAGTAGACTAAATAATTAGACACAAAATGGTTTGAGTTGAAATATTGTATTAGCTCATTAAACGTTTCCTTGAAGAATAACAGCTCCTAGCAAGCAGCTTAGACGAACAGACAAGTTTAAACAAGATAGACATTTAAGTAATAATGTAGTAGCCCTACAGTTGTAGACCTATCACTTTTTTTTACACGGCCTTTCTCCAAATATAGGCCTAGTGACAGGGACATAGACTATTGATTTTAGAAGATATCTTATGTTTATTATCTTATCATTTATTACAGTGTACAAAGCAAAAGTTCTAGAAACAAGATGAACACTTCAACCATTTTAATAGGCCTAGTCCTCCGGTTTCACTTAATAGGCTGCACTCAATGCACCAGCTTAAATTAAACAAGAGAGAGCGAGAGACATGAAAGAAGAACCGGCCTCAAATTTGGATGAGACCTCATTATGTAGGCTAAGTGTTGCTATTGCCATTATCGGGGAATAACTGACCTTAAATGATGTGATTGACCAATCAGAATGAATAATTTCAGAGTTGTTTATGTTAGATAATACGAATACAATTGTTCATTGTTAGTTCATGTTAACTCAAGTCCATTAAGTAATATTAGCCTATGCAACTTTTGATTTTAATGATGTATTAGTAAATGTTGAATTTAACATAAGATTTAAAAAATGCTTTTATAATTGTTAGTTCATGTTACCTAATATACAAATGGGACATTTTGTAAAAAGTTACTGATTTGTCATTCATAAGCCATGTTATAATATACAACATTTATTGCTGTAAACAAATAGCAATATTAGAACCAATGTGGGCGACTAAGGGAATAATTTAAATGTTTATCCCATGTCAACTCATCCACTTTTTGCTGCCTTTTCACGGTTACGCCACTTGTTTCCCGAGGGTCAGCGAGCAGAAAAGTGTGGAGGACTGAATGACAAGCACTTGAGTACCAGAGTTGTTCATCAAAGGACAATTTCATCCTTCCCGAAAATTACCTGGATAATCATATGCGACAAAGCAAAACAAAACTGTGCCCTTCTTTGATTGTAAAAAATATGAAAAGAGCTCACATTCTAACCAGAAGTTAATGGCAGAGAAATATTCTGAAAGTCTGGTTTCCCATCATGCACTGCTGTTTTATCTCAAGGGCAATAATTGCATCTCACGCATCTGTTTAGATGAAACCCGTGTCAATAACTTTAGCAGGAAAAAATTATTTCCAACAGCTGAAGTTTCCCAATACAATGCGTGTACTTTACCTTATAGTCTTTGTTTAGCTTGTTTAGTGTGTGATGCAGTAAATAACTTTTATTGCTTACATCGTGAGATCTTAAATATCATGATCTCTGCGCTGTTTAAAGAAGCTGAATGCAATAATGGTCTTATTGAGAGTAGTTTCAGCCCACCCACGGAGTGCTCACCATCTCTGTCAAGACCATCCGAATAATATTGCACACAAAACTGGCAAGCATATCTGAAAAGTTTAGGTTTGAGTTTTGTCCACGCCAGTCTATGATTGAACCTGCCCCTGGAGCTGCCGATACAGTTCTCAGGCATCTTTGAGCCCGTTCTGTGTGCCTCCGTAACTATCTGGTTTGGTTCAGCTACCAAATCGGACAGAAGGAAAGTGCAATGGACTGTCAGGACTGCTGAGAAGATTATTGGTGCTCCACTGCCCACCCTCCAAGAGCTGTACATCTCCACAGTGAGGAAATCACACACACACACACTCAGGCCACTGCCTCTTTGAAACACTTGCTACAGAGCGTTGAGCACTAGAACATCCAGGCACAAGTTTTCCCCCTCAGGCCATCTTCCTCATGAACAATTAAAGACTCCCGCGGTGAAAATCAAGTTTTTATTGTTGTTTATACGTCTATGTAGTGTTTTTATAAGAAAAAAACATGCGTAAATTCACAAGTCAACACCATTGCTGAGTATTTCCTCCTTAAAACGGCAGTGTTCCAAAGACAGCCTCAAAAACGCTGTTTGAAATCACCTTTGTTCTCTACTTCAATGTTTTCTGACACTTAATTGCATGTTAATTGCAATTAAATGAAAATGTATTATAGTTCATTATAATAAAACCTTGCTCCTGGAGAGTTCAGCTCCAACTCCAATCAGATTTATATTAAATTCAATTAGCTGAATTTTTTTAGTGCTTTTTGACACACTTAAGTACTTATTTATATGCCATTTCATAATTACTTCTATTGTCTTTGAAATATAGTTAAAGTGTACTGCTGAATGTAGTGAAAAGCATTTAAAAAATACTTTAATGTCATTTCTATCAAAACTTGTATGTCATGTATTTAATATTTGTAATGCACTTTTAGTACACTTTAGTACACTTCAAATATATTGACTCTAAATGTAATATAGAATATCATAATTATTCAGCACAAAAACTGTACTTCTTTAAAGCATGGCAAAATTTTAAAAATAATGTGATTGTAAGTAACTTTTAATCTGACATTGTCACAAAGTGCAGTTTTTAAAAGTGTACTTAAGTGTGTTAAGAAGCATTGTTATGAAAGTGATCTTTTATTTCATTCATTTTATATTATCTGCTAGTACAGTTTTTTTCCCCAAATATACTTTTAAGATCTGAAGCACACTACAAGTGCACATTCAATACAATTAAGCACACTACTTTTTAACAAGGGCAAAGTTAGTCTTGTTTTCCTTCTGTCATATTCTGTTCTTATACTCTATTTACATTACTTTTGTAGTTTTTCTGTTTCTGTCCCCAATAGACAAGAGAAGAGACGTGACATGATGAGAGGAGAGGAGACGAGATGAGATGAGATGTGACAAGACAAGAAAAGACGATAGAAGAGAAGTGAAGAGACGAGAGGAGAAAAGACGAGATAGGCGATCTGCGCGGGAACCTCGCACATCATCCAAGATAAATTCCTAAATGAAGTGAGTGTGTCGCCACAAAAACTAATCTCATTGTGCCTAAAAAGAGACTAATCCAGTGTGCAAGATGAACCTGCTCAATGGATTATGCCATAATCAGATTATTTCTAATGTACGGGAATGGTTGAGGACTGACAAGCAGCCATTCTGAGAAGCTTGCCGCAGTACAGCTGCTACATCAAAGCAGCGGTGCCCAAAGCAATTATGGGAAATCATCTAGTTTGTCACTCACATTGGTTCCAATACTTTACACCTCCCATCAGTGCGCTAAAATTAAACACCCACACACACTTCAACAGTAGAATACCTACACGGACCCACACTGATAAAGGACACAAATGCTGCCGTAGAGATTGAGCCGAGGCATTATCATCTGGTAATTAAGTTGATTAACTACAACAATAAAGGGTCTATACTTGTGTGTGTGTGCGTGCGGAAGTCTCTCTGCTAGAGGTTGATATAGGACGACCAGCGCTCTCAGATCTCGCACCCTGGGGTAAGAAACTCACAAAGCTCTCGCACACTTCCTCACAATTAGACCTGCACAGAGACCTTATCGGCACAGAGATGTGCTAATGGTGCATGCGAGCGAGCGAGAGAGAGAGAGAGAGAGAGAGAGAGAGAGAGAGAGAGAGAGAGAGAGAGAGAGAGAGAGAGAGAGAGAGAGAGAGAGAGATGTCCCCCAGAGAGATAAGGATCTACAATCCTCAGAGATGCCATCACAGTGAACCTCTGTGTCACTCAGCATTTATAGGCAGCGTACTCCCCTTATCCTAATACACTGATAGTGTGCTTACACACAGACCTCTGTCACACAGTCTCTAGTGTCCTATTGTGTGTCACCCTTTAGTGTACGTCCTCAATGCCCATAGGCGATTCTAGACCTTATTTAGAAGGGCTTCAGCCACACTGTTTTTAATCTAGTCTCTTTAAAAATCTGTCATTATGGGATTTGTCTTTCGCTTGCTCAAAGCAGCGGTTTCAGGAAGCTATTTTAGGGTATTGCGCTCTACATCCTTCTCTCACCAAAAAGTTCATTATACATTTATCTAGTCAGTAGCAGTACCTACAACCATGTGACCAAATGTGTCCTGGCATAAACTCATTAGCGTTGGCGTAGAAACCATTATAACTGACTCACCTATTTTTAGAAATGATACCTTTGTCCATTGTATATTATTATTGCCCTTTTCTCTGTATTTTTGGCAATAATGACTGTTTTTCTAGTGTTGCTCACTTTGATTGGCCTCAGTATATAAAGAAAAAAAAACGTAGTACCCACTTTCATCAAATCTATGGTAATACTTTTATAATAATGGTCCATCATTAATAAGTAACTATATAGGAAGTATCGCAGGACTAATATGCAGCCTAGTAAACCACTTAAGCTACTGCTATATTTACTAAAACAAGCTTAACTAAGCAATATAGTATCAAATTTAGGAGATATTTCCTTATTATGTAATCAATAATGAATGAGATTAGCCTCATTAATAACTATTAACTTACAAATTATAAAGAACATTATTGTGTGTCTGAGATGTAATCAGTCATCATTTTTACTCTGAATATAGTCATAAAATACATAATTACTCAAGTGTTACCTATGCAGGAACTATGATCTGGACCAAAACATCTTTTTCACTTTAAAATAGTGGTCCAGATCACTAGTTCCTGAAGAGTGACTTGAGTAATTAGTAAATCATGTTTATGACAGTCTTCATATGACAGTCTATGACAGTTCAAGAACTACTAGTGATCTGGATCATTATTTTTAAGTGAAAAATGTGTTTTTCACTTTAATACAATGGTCCAGATCACTAGTCCCTGCATGGTGACTGTAACACTTGAGTAATTAGATGCATTTTATGACCACAAAAAGACCATTGGTAACGTCTCAGACACGTTAATGTTGTGATTAGTAATTAATTAGTAATTCTTTATAATTTGTCATAATTACCTATCAGTTCTTAATGATGCCAATCTCATTAGTTAATTATTGATTACCTATTAAAGGGGTCATGACATGAGAAACCAAATTTGCCTTGATCTTTTGGTATATAAGAGGTCTTTGTACCATTAAAACGTCCTGCAAGTTTCATAGCTTAAGACGTCCTCCCCATTATAAACGAATCATTTATTTAATCAAGCTCTAAATACAGCTCGTTCTGGATTCATGGTAAGAAGTGACGTCACGGTACGAAGTGACGTACCAGTGTTTGCATATAGACCGCCTCCAGCACAAGACAACTACGCTTTAAGCGCAAGGCAACTACGCTCATTTCGTATCATTGTCGCGCCCGCGCGCTGCGCGCCTCACAAGTGTTCAGTCGACGAACAGCGAGTGGGTCTGTGTACAGGGAAATTACGATGCCACGCAGATGTGCTGTTCCTGGCTGTGGACAAACAACATCTTTGAATACGCTGCGAAAGATCCAGTCGTCAGGGAAAAATGGATGCACTTTATTTTTTGCGGACGTCCCAGTCACGGCAGTGTTAGTTTAAGCGTTTGTTCTATACATTTGAAGGATGACTGTTTTGAGAACAAAACCCAAAATGATGCTGGCTTTGCCAGAAAACTGTTGCTCAAAGATAAGTCCGTGCCGACTATTCTGGGCTCAACAACGACGACGCAAACTGTAAGTAATGTGTTAAAAACTTTTAACTACTTTTTAAATACGCTGAATCCGCAAATGTTCTGGCTGGGGGCGTTAATAATTGATGCATAGGCACTGACGTTAGCCAATCATAACAGTGGGCGTTAACAATGAACTCTTAAAGGGGAAACACCCCCAAAACAGACTGTTTGAATCAGAGGATGAGAAACAGGGTGGGAAAAGGTCATAAATCACTACATTTTAAAAGTTTTTTGTAAAAAAAACTATAGTAATACTTTATTTGCACCTAAGGGAACATAATAATAAAATTAAAAAAACCATGTCATGACCCCTTTAAGGAACTATCTAGTTAATAGCTGATGTGTTAATGTAGTACTACTCATTAGTCCTGCATTAGTTACTTATTAATTGACGGACCATTATACTAAAGTGTTACCAAATCTATAACAACTATTGGGCAAATGTTACATCACTTCATTAATATTCATAAGCCAGGCTGAAATGGTTGATAGTGTGGCCTTCTATACACTTTTTCCCCCGTTTGTTCCAATGACTCATTATGCATTGATATCAATGACGATCAGTTGCGATTTTAATGGATTTACTTAAAAACTAATTTTAAATGTTGAACCTGCAACCTCTTATATTTCTGTTTATAGGCAAACTAACACTGCAAAAAAAATCTCCCTCTTTCTCAGTCTTTTCCATTTGAATGAAGTAGTTTTTTAAAGTAGATTTTTCCTGTTTTAAGCATAAACTTAAACTTAATTAAACAAACAAGTTTTTATCTAATGTCATTTTACTTCTCAAGTAAATGTATCTTGATTTAAAAATGCTTGCACATTTGTATTTTTGTATTTTGTTTTTGTATTTTTAGAGAAAAATACTGAGTGAGGAATTCACTTTTTTGTAATATAATTAATATTCATGAGCCAGGTTGACGTGGTTTACAATCTGCAACCACACTTTTAGATTGTTAATGTTTCCCTGTATATTTACTGATGATCAGCTGCTATTTTAATAGGTTTATTTAAAAAATGTATTGTCGATTTTGAACCAGTGACCTTTTTTTTATCCTTTTAATCAATCTTATATATCATACATGTATGTGTCAAGATATAAACCTACACTAACACCTGATAGTTTGATAAAAGGCTAAGACCGAAATCTTCGTCTCTGTCTCTATTCCTTCCCCTGTCTCTTCTTGATTATCAATGGTGTTTTTATGCTAAACAAGGGGAATTTTGTTTGGCAGGTTATTGATTGGTTAAAGAAATCAAATGAAACGTAGAGGAGCTTATAATGATGGAGAGAGCGGAGCAGAGGAATGCTGATGATTCTCTGCTGTGCTCTGAGGAGCCCAAAGAAACTGCTGTCAGATCACATCTCGCTGCAGACCTCAGATGGATCAATCAAGAGTCTGGCCCTTAAATCCGAGTGACTCCCCATTGCATACACTTGCCTGTGTAAATCCAGGAACGTGCACTGCGGCTCTCTCTACAGTCCAGTTTGATATCTCTCATTGTGACTGAGTTGCGTCAGTCGCACACAGGCTGTCTTGTCATTAAACTAATAATTAGACCCCCCCCCCCCCCCACACACACACACACGTTTGTTTTGCTATAGGCCTACTTGTGAGGACATTTATACTGTACAAACTGTATATTCTGTCCCCTTACACTGCCCCTATCCCTAAACCTATCCATCACAGGAAACATTGTGTATTTTTAAATTGTTAATAAAACATTGTTTAAAAAAAATTTAAGCTATTTAAATTTTGAAGACTCATGAAATGTCCTCATAAACCGTGCACGTTTAAGTTGTAATACCAATACACATGTCATTATACAAATTTGTGTCCTCATAAATCACACACACACACACACACACACACACACGCACGCACGCACGCACACACACACACTTTATATGGAGAGAGCGATAGAGATAGAGATGTATATAGATATATTGATTGATTGTTTTTTAATGAAACATGACCGTGTTTCTATACAGCTTAGAATCACCTTACAGATTTGTGTTGTTATAATGAATAAATTATCATTTGATTGCAAATAATTCATCCACATCTGTGGACTAACAAGTGGAGCAAGCAGGTTTGCACGCTGACCTTATCCAAACTAAAGTTGTATTTAATCAATTAGTTTTAACAGGCTCACGATGGGGCAATTAAAGCCTACTGTATCTTATATGCAAATTTTGAAGGCCTTTAAATTAACAACATAATCAAAACTTTCCTGAAAACCCTGTTGCACATTCATCTACTGTACTGTACGTTGATTGATAGTTTATACCTTTTTAGCAAGTATAAAGCCTTTTAGTACAAATTTTAAAATGTCTACAATGTAAAAACTCAATAAGTTATAACGTGTTTTTACATTGCTTTGACTTGCCAAAATCAGTTGATAACTTTTTTTTAAGTTAGAACTCATTTTTTAAGTCAGTTTAATGCAATTTAAGTTGAAATGACTTAAACATCCAAGTTTATTGTACTTAAAAAATATAAGGCAGCAACTTACACATGATACACAGGTCTTTTTGCTCTGAAATCTTTACAGGTTTTTATATATATATATAAAAAAAAAACATTTATATTGTTAGTAATATTTCCAGATGGACATGTATTGGACTGAAGCACCTTTACATTATTTGAAAAATCCTGTTAAAATGTGAGTATCAAATACAACATACTTTTGAGGAACATTTGTTTGTTCATGTTTTACCCTCACAATAAAAACTGCAGAGCTTTGATCATGAAATTGCATGTTCTTATGCTCAGTTTGGGCCTCTGAATAAAACTGAGGTCATTTGTTTTCCTCCTCGAGTATGAGCTCCATATTATCCTGTATCATGCTATGAGCCATAAAAGGCTGGTTGGCTCAACACCAGCAACAAAAAAAGGAAACGTTCGACATTTTGTCTAAAGGTTCAATAAGATTTCAGAGTGATTTGTAGTCTGTATTATGGTTTGTGTGTATTTTAAATAGCCAAGTGTATTCAGGTTTGTAGGGATAGGAAGTGCAGATAATTGTCAAGTATGTTTTAGTTAACAAAATCCAATAATAAACCAAATTAAGAGTTTAATAGATGCCAGGTAAGCAACCGGACTGCACAATGACTCAATATTGAACCTCTTAAGAAAGAATGACCAGCTAATAATGAGGAGCAGGGTGAGGCCAACACTTCATCCAGCACGAGAGATCAGTCTCCAGTGACTTTACTGTTATTGAGACATAGAAGAGGCAGGAGGATAATGTCTACCGATGCAAGAAAGTTACTGAACCAGTGTTGCAGATAATGCCAATATTGAGAGATTCTGTTTAAAAGAGCGGCAGCTCCATTTCTTAACAGGAGAGCTCATTATCGAGTCTCAGTCAGGGTCAGTGGTCTAGGTGGAGAGTGTCGCTCATTAACCAACGATTTACTCCAGAGTCGTTTGAAGAATAGGCAGATAATGTCAAGAGGCTTATGTACTTTCCCTATTATAAGAATGTTGTTCGTCCTGTAAACTTTTTTTCTCTCTCTCCGAATCCTGAAGGTTGAAAGGCAGTGTTCTGAATGCTTTTATGCCCAGAGGCCAGGAATCTCTTAATCCATCCATGACTGCTGATCAGATCTTCAGGATGACCTGACAGTTGACTGGGAGGAGAATTGACGGACAGACTGACAGTGCTGTTCTTTATACGGGAGGGCACTCATGAAGGTCAGTCTTCACAAATCGTGCATTATGTGAAACCTGACATGAACTGACACAGAAGAATATAGCAACATTTCAAATGCTTGTGGGGCAATGACATATAAGAGTGTCCAAAATAAAAGGGAAAGTCCTTAAAAATCTAGTTTAAAACATATGTGTCATGCACATTATTAGAAATGTAGTATTTGTATTGACTTTGATTTGGCAGACAAATCCATCCATTTGCTTGCCCTATGGAAGGTGGCGAGTAAGCGGGAGCCTATTCAACGGTCGACGCGCGTTCACGGGAGATGGTTGCCGGCGCATGACGTAGGACGTAGCGTAGGAAGCGCCGTGACGTAGAACGAACGCGACAGCGCAGCCAGAGAGCAGAGCAAAACAAAACTACACTCAGGATTTCCGCGTTTTAAAAAACGTGTATTTAAAAGAAAATGTCAGCGGATTTTGATATTAGAGAAGAGGATATTGAGTTCTACGTTCTACGTCACGACGCTTCCTACGCTACGTCCTACGTCATATGCCGGATACAATCTCCTGACAAAACCGCATGTTTATCCCCCTGGAGCCGGATGGATTACTTTTGTGAAGGATGCATGCACATTTTTGGGACTTGAAGGAGGTGGACCCCATAACTTGACATTATAACCACTGAAAGATCTAAGACATTTTCTAAAATAACTGAAAATGTGTTCGTCTGAAAAATGATTGACATGCATCTCGAACGGGTTGAGGGTGAGTAAATCATGGGTTTAATATCATTTTTGGCCGAACTATCCCTTTAATGGAGAGAGGAATTTTTTTAAATTAGATGTTATTTTGTGTTTTTGAGTAATGTCAGAGACTGGTGTTGAATGTTTAAAAATGCTTGAATTTAGAATGGTTTAAAGTAGACTGGGTTACCATAGTGGTGAAGAGTGGAGCTTTTTCTTAGGTTGAGGATACATGAAATTGCTAGTTATGCTACTTTACTTAAAGGTCATATATTTAGCATATAGCATGCTAATACTGTATGTGATATTGCTTTCTCATGAGCTAGCTATGGCATATTAATGAAGAATCCCTGAAAATTCTTCTATGGTCTCACTATTCCTTTATCCCTGCTTTTTAGCTTGTACTATTCTGAACGACTTCTCGTATTTATTGCTTCTTGAAGATGAATTGCTTGTATTCCTCATTTGTAATTTGCGTTGGATAAAAGCATCTGCTGAACGAATACATGTAAAATGTTAATGTCATAATTTATAGATCATAGACACCAAAATATATGAAATCAAATAAATTATTAATTTGCTTATAACTTTGCTTAGATTTCTTTTCTGGAAAACAGTCTAAAATTCTGGTTAAGAGATTATATTTGCAGTGTAATTCTATCGGACCCCATATTAAGTAAATATATACATATGTGTCTAGCTGAGAATTCATACAGGGATAGAGAGTCCAATCTCCAGTGGCCACCCAGCGACTGAGCTGTTAAATAGGTCGACAATGTAGGTCAGGTGTCCTCCTAATGTCTGTGCTTTAGAATTCGGATACTACACCTGCCAGCCCAGCTTCCTTTACAAATAAGAAATGCAGTTTATTTTTCTTTCCCTTTATTTACTGTCCCATCCTTGCCGTGTCTATGCGAGTAGGTGTCTTTGTGCGTTCATGCATGTGAGCATGCTTTCACGTCTCTGTTTGTGTGTGTTTATGAGAATGTATGTCCAGATCTCAGGAGACGATGTTTTTCAGTTTTAGGAAGAATTACGCTGCCTGTCACAAACTCAGACACATTCGCTCGCAAGCTCTATTTACCCAGAAATACGAAGTACGGATGAATCTGTCATAAAGCTCCCATCATTCCCCCTCCTCTGCATCAAGTTCAGACAGGAAATGCAGCATCCCGAACACTGGGAAAAGCAGCAATTAGATCCGTCTGATGGGCACTGCTGGGACTCTTAAACACAGGCTACGAACAGCCTCCATAGATCTTTTCAAGGTAACATGCTTGTTTGTAGGCGTGTATGTTTGGGTTCCCGTGTGTGTTCAGACTCAGAGTGATTATTTTTCAGTCTGAAGAACCGAGGCCTGCCAGAAAGCGGAAGAGGAGACAGTGATATTCAAATGGCATGTGCTGCAAATTGCAATCAACTTTTCTATCGTGCCTCCAAAATAGACATTTGAAAGCAGAAGGCAAAATCCTCAAGGGGCGGTGAAGAGCAGAGGACACGCACGGATCTGGATTGAAATGCAAACCGTTCCTCTGCTTCACTGCTTTTAAGAAAGGAAAGATCAGGCTCTACACACATAAGGAGGTGAGTGTGTGTAAATAAAATGGCATATTAAAGGTTTTATCAGTGCCACAGCTCAGTGCCACAACGGACATGGCTGAGATGCTTCATTCACAGTGTGAAAAGGGTTTAACTCAGCTTGCTCGTTAAGCCTGCTTCAAGTCTTCAAATGCACACTCACACACGCGCACACACACACACACACACACACACACACACACACACACACACACACATAAACAAGGCTCATTGTGTGAGAGCTGAATATAAATCAATGTGCTCAGACTGTGAAGATATGTGTTGTGTTAATGGTGCTGTGGGGCAGATTAGATTACATCAGGTCTCGCTTAACCTGATCAGAATAGCTGTTTAATATAAGAGATGTTTGTGTAATTACTCAAGCTCACACACGGTTTTATGCCGGTTTTTTTTTCTTGATTTAAAATATTTGAATACAAAATGTCCTAAGATATGATACAATCAAAGAAAATCACCTTATTACTGGGTCTTTCTTGCAACAGAAAGCTTTTATGCACTAAATGTGCCGCTCACAGCAAATAGGAAGAGAACTGATAGTATCTCAAAGAGGAAGTAATAATACATAATGTGGGCTACTCAGAGAACATAAGGCCGCAATCATTGTTGCTTTGATAGCATGTTCCAGTCTTATCTAATCAATACTAGAATTACTTATTGCAACAAATATATTATGATCATGATCAAAAGCAATGGTTACAGTTAATGACTCTAAACCAGATATTCCCATGGCAGGGGCACACAGGGGTTACTTTGAAATATTTTGATTTTATATATAAAACAGAAATCATCATATTGATGCCTTAAAATTATGTTCAGTTCATTTTTATTAAGAAAAAAACCAAAATATGCATAAGTTTGTGAGGATAGAATGAAACACACTACCATTCAAAAGCTTGGTGTTGGTACAAATTATTTGTTTGTTTGTTTGTTTATTGAAAAAATCTCTTATGTTCACCATGGTTGCATTTAATCAAAAATACAGTACAAACAGAAATATATGTTAGCATTTTTAAAAAACAGTTTTCCATTTTAATATATTTTACAATGTCATTTATTCCTGTGATGGTAAGCTGAATACAGTATTCACCAGCCATTTGGTATTCAGTATCACATGATCCTTTAGAAATAAGATGATTTGGTGCTCATGAGACATTTCTTTAAATATAAATCTTTTGCAACATTATAGACAGTGTTGGGGAAAGTACTTTTAAAAGTGAAGAATTACAAAATTGCGTTACTCCCTAAAAAGTAACCAAATGCGTTGCTTTTTATGGAAATTAATGCAGTACATTATTTTGCCGTTACTTTTTCTCACCTGGGCTGGGCTTGCTTGTTTGTTTTTTAATAACAAAAAGTTATATTTTTGACAAATGTAAAGGCCCTTTAACACCAATAGTGCAAATTGAGGCCTCTTCAGGTATCAGATCTTGTATATTAGTGCACAGCTCAAACAAACATTCTGGATTGCAGAAGAATAGGACGCAAGAGGAGAAAGCTCAACTCTTACTTCAGTAATTAAAATCAGAAAAATCAAACACAAATGTGGCACTTGCAACAGCAAGGTCATGGGTTCGATTCCCAGGGAAAACAAGAACTGATAAGAATGTAAAAATGTGTGCCTTGAAATGCAATGGAAGTCACTTTGGATAAAAGTGTCTGCCAAATGCATAAATGTACAGTTACTGAGATTTTTTTTTTTTTTTTGCAATTTACAGAATTAAATTTCAGTTACTTATGAAAATGTTAACATTACATCTAAATATTTTCTGTACAAAGCTAGGATATGTTTAAAAATATTAATTTGTTGCTTTGCCTAAATATTAATGTAAATTATATGAAGTGTAAAATTTCAGGTTTGGTGTTGATGAAGGGGCACTTGAGCCTTACCAATAAAAAAATAAAATAAAAAAAACATTTATCGAGGTTTCTCAACTGGTCTCTGATGGATAATATTCACCAGTGTGGTTTAAGTATCACACCAGATTGAACTAATGTGGGTCAGCAGGGTGGATAACATTAAAATTAATTTGCGAGTAGTAAGTCTGAGCTTCATCACATTAATTTTTATACTCTCCCTGACAGGAATATCTCCTCGACGTCTCTCTCAGCAGCTCTGAACCGTGTACTTGCTCTCCACCAACTCACATCGGCTCTGGCAGGTGTCTTCCTTTGTATGGCAGGGCATGGTATTCATATTTCATATTTCACTCAGTTTGTAATTTCTTTTCCTTCCCACTTCATTTTGCTCAGTGTGTGATTCAGTCTCTTTAGCTCCATATGCTGCCCTCTGGATTATAAAATGAAAATGCATAACGGAAATATTGAATTTAGGCAAACTCTGTCAGTCTGATTTTCGCACTCTTTCAATATCTCCCGCTCTCTGTCTCTATCTGTCAAATAAGGATGCTGGCAATCTCTCTGCAGCTCTGAGGACACCCACAGAGACAGAAGCGGATTCCTGTCTCTGGCAGTGATGTGGAAGCAGGTTTCTGTGTGTGTTTGAGAGAAAAACACACAAACCGATGTATGTACAGACAGTATTGTCCTTGTTCTAATGTTGTCCTGCTTTTAGAGTAAAATGGCAATTTATCTAACAAATATGTCCTACTTATCTGCCACATTTCTGTAAATGTGGTGTTTTTTTGTTAAGAAAATGAGACCGCTTAACCAAATCCACAGAATGAGTCACAGCGGGTGTTTTAACAGATATACAAGTGTGTTAAAACTGAAATTGCAGGGATTTAAATAACCACACAGAGTTGTTTGTTTGTGCCGGAGCTGTGTCCCAGTGGGTAATTCTTTTATGACACATAAAAACAGCTGTTCATGAAGATGCAGGTTTGAGTGTCCCGATCCCATCTCTCTCCCAATGCTTTCCTTATTTTGAATGTAAGAGCGGGTTCGCCCATTTGTAACTTGAACGTGCAAGGCTTGAATGTTGCTTGAAGTTGCAAACTGGTATTTGTTATCTTTTTTTTTTTTGGCTATGAATCAGAAGCCTCACACATTCAAAGAAAAGCTTACTTCCACTTTGTAAAATAAGGTGGATTAGGGGCAAGAGTTAAAGTAGTTCGGCTGGATTTTGCTCTCACAGACAGATTTATAAGGTCTGATCTGAGCCTGTCTTGAGCAGTCAGACGCTGCGATATTTTCAAACCTGTTCGATATTATCGCCACGTGATCTTGTAGTGTGAGCGATGAAACAACATGGTAATGAATACATGCACCTTGATGTACATAAATGCAAGGCGACAATTTGATCATAATTGTTTAAATAAGTGGTCTTTGGACTATACTTAACATTATGATATATTTTATTTACCACCAATTTTTTGCTGAACAGACATGATGTGTATTTCTGCCCCAGTGTTGCCAACTATTTTCAAAGGAAAGTAGCTAACGCCTTCCCTAAAAGTCGCTAAATGTAAACCCGCTGCTCGTTGAGAAGAGTATGAATGATATGTGCGTTATAAGTTATAAGTCACCAATAACACCAGAAAAAGTCATTAGATTTGTCGCTAGTCGCTTTTTTTTTTAAATGTGTCGCTAAAGGGGTCAGAATACTCGCTAAATATAGCGACAAAGGCGCTAAGTTGGCAACACTGTTCTGCCCAGTTTTCTTTCTTTTTTTGCACATATGACTTTGGGAGCGAGCATGAGTGGCTCTCTAAAGTCTTGCATGAATTCGTGTGAGAAAACATTTTTTCGTTGTTGGTCTAGGGTTGCTGCTTTGCCAAAGTTCTTGTACTTTGTGCAAGTTATCAGTGTTGTGTTGTGTAGTATGAGTGTTGCTAAGACAAGAAGACAGATGACAAGAAAACTTGTTGTGTAGTGTGAGCACCATGGCGATTCATGTAGTCTCATAGTTCTGTAGTGTGAGCTTGCCTTTACTCTCATTAGAGTATCAGTTGACTGTCAGGGTTTGGGTTAGTAGAATAAGTTGACATGCACTTGGAAAGTTACTTTGTCTGTTGTAGGGCCAACAAGTAATTTGTCTACTAATACTCTAATGACTGGTATTTGACATGTATTTGCAAATTTAGTTGGTAGACTGTCTAAAGCAGACTATTGTGTTCCACAGAAGAAAGGATCTTTCATTTTGACACCTCTAATAAAATATAAGAACCATAAAACCTTATTTTATTACATTTAAAATGAGCAGTAGTGCCAATTTAAAGGATTAGTTCACTTTTTAAAAAACTTTTGCTGATAATTTACTCACCCCCATGTCATCCAAGATGTCCATGTCTTTCTTTCTTCAGTCGAAAAGAAATTAAGGTTTTTGATGAAAACATTCTAGGATTTTTCTCCATGCAATGTAATGTATTGGGTACCAAACGGTTCAAGGTCAAAATGACAGTTTTAGTGCAGCTTCAAATGGCTTTAAACGACACCAGACGATGCATAAGGGTCTTATCTTGCGATATATCATTTAAAAAATAAATAAAAAAGTTTAAGTTTTATAAGCACAAATGCTCGCCTTGCTCTGTTGTGTAATGCACGTTTGTAACGTCACGTAATACGCAATTACGTTCAAAAGGTCACGGTTGACGTAGCCGGAAGTAACGGTACAGAGTCAGTGTTTACAAGTTGAACGCGCAAACTAAGTCAAACGCCGTTAACAAAAAAAGTAATTAAAAGGTAAAACAACGATGTCGGACGATTGCTAGGGACTCTAGATTTCCACTAGACGGATTCTTAGGAGTAAACAAACAAAACAAAAAAAACATTTTAACACGTCTATAATAATAGGAAGATATTAATGATAAACATTCACACGTTATGAAACACATTGACGAGAAAAACACGTCAATACATCTAATATAGTAAAAAAAAAAAAGCATACCTCCGTTTGCTGTAAAAACGTACTGGGCACAGCCGACATTTTCAGATAACGGCGATCTCCTTGCTGGGAGGGTTTGAAATCATCGTTGAAAAAGTGATCACTGCACACTCTATTACTTATTATAGCATGTGCAGGTGTGTTGATATCCAAGTGCAGTGCGAGCAGCCACAGTTTCAATCGCTCAGGATTGTGTATATGAAATCTATGAAAAGTTTCTGTCCTGACGAAAAAGTTCTTTTAGCCTTTATAATATTAATACACCCAGGATACGCACACGAAATGGGCATTTTAAAAAATAAACTGACAAAAAGACATTTGAATATGTGTATATGTTCCTCCTTCCTCACATTGGTAAACACTGACTCTGTACCGTTACTTCCGGCTACGTCAACCGTGACCTTTTGCACGTAATTGCGTATTACGTGACGTTACAAACGTGCATCACACAACAGAGCAAGGCAAGCATTTGTGCTTATAAAACTTAAACTTTTTTATTTATTTTTTAAATGAGCGATCGTTTCGCAAGATAAGACCCTTATGCATCGTCTGGTGTCGTTTAAAGCCATTTGAAGCTGCACTAAAACTGTCATTTTGACCTTGAACCGTTTGGTACCCAATACATTACATTGCATGGAGAAAAATCCTAGAATGTTTTCATCAAAAACCTTAATTTCTTTTCGACTGAAGAAAGAAAGACATGGACATCTTGGATGACATGGGGGTGAGTAAATTATCAGCAAAAGTTTTTTAAAAAGTGAACTAATCCTTTAAGTGCATTCTTTTTTTTTCATCTTTTTTCTTCTGTGTACGTGTTCCATAGGTTTTTAATTTACAACTCCTAAAATTGATGTGACAGACTTATCTCTTGTACAACACCCCAGGTGTGGGATGGTTCAGGGTGTAGGTCACACACCTTTCAACCTAACCAGCATAATTAGCAAGCGAAGTGTGAGGAACAAAGCAAGCCGCACTAATTCTATTAGGCAGACGGCGCTGCCAATTACCCTGCATGAGAGACCTGATTAGACCACACCTGCCCCTCCTTTCTCCTCGTACTCTTTTATCTGAGATATTCAACAAGGCCTTAAAAGTTCATCAAAAATGTCTTTAAGGGGGTTTGAAAACTAGGACATCAGCCAGTGCTGGGGAGGCTTTTGTTGTTAAGACAACAGCAAATCAGATTTGATTGCATGTCGGCATGCTAATTTGTGTATCTGTGCATCTAGGTGGCATCTCGTTCCAGCTGTATTAATGACAATGATCTGATTCCAATGAGCCGCGCTTGACTGAGCGTAATCCACGTAATGTGGAAGCCTGACAACACAAAGACTCTGATCGCGAACATCTTTTCAAAGTGCTAAGATCAACGAGCTACGAACGGCAGCTCATCGTGTTTGATATGCACAGCGCGGTCGTAACACAGCTAGTTCTCCTCGGTACCTCTGATGTGGGATTTCTTTTGCTGGTTGGCAATGAGAGGGCAAAAGTTTACACTGTGAGTGGTGATCGAGCCATGGAGGTGCTGTCTGTCACAGCATGAGCTGTTAATGATGGACACAGGGTGCAGGACTGCCATGCTAGGACCAATATTTCAGGCCTGGATGTGGACAGGCGGAGAGAGAGATGGTGGAGAGGTGAAGTTGTTGAGTGTTCCTGACATACTCCATCAACAGATGTCACTTTTCATGGGCATCATGGTTAGTAGTGGAAATGCTCCTGCAGCGTATCCAAACACAAACACACTCGTACAGTTAAGGCCCGTTCACACCAAGGATGATGACTGAAGTATTAACAATCTGATTTATCAGAATCTTTAATGAGCTCAAGCATTTAAAGCAGACGAAAAAACTGCAGCATGCTTGTTATAGACAGAAAATTATTTGATATTATTGGTGTGGATGCTATACAGTTGTTGTTATAGTTACCGTTATCGGTGTAATCAATGAGTGGATACGTTTCAGCTTGGCTGATCTGGGGCAAAATTAAAAGACAATTATGATAAGGCTATTTGTTTATGTTTATGTGTCAGCTAGAATATTCTGTGAATATACACTCTTTACTTACACCAGAATATGATCTTCACAGAGACATAAATACACTGTAATTTGCATTTAAGGCAAAAACAATTATTTAGCCTACCTTCTAAAGCCCTGTCCTAAATATTACTTTATGTGGACGTACGGTCTCATTGCATTTGTCTGCCCATGTATGTGAAGTCTGTGTGACTGTAGGGCGTTCTATTTGTCATTTTATGACTTAAATGGGTGCTCACAAATAGCCCCTTTGTGGCCACTGGTGCTGACAGACTATCTGATAATAAGTGGATTCAGAGGAGCTCTGTTGACAGAAGCTCTAGAAAACTCACGAAAGAGTCTCTGAAAAAAAAGTCTCCAAAACTTTTTTTCAGGGAGATTACACTGTTATGCCATTTAGGGGCTTACAAGAGACTGTCTTTAAGTGAAACATTGAATGATTAATTGAATCGATGTGGAACTAAACACTGGGTGCGTCTCAATCAGCTCCCTAGTGCACTAGTCAGGGCATTGATCAGGGTCATTTGGTTGATCGGTTGGCCATTTTAAGTGCTGTCTCAATCGCAAAATTCTTCCGGTGCACTAAAACGTTCTCTCCCTAAAAAAGTCCCACGATGCACAGTGAAAACAAGGGAGCATCAATGCTCACCATGGTCATGTGAACAGAAGTTGTGAAATGCGAAATATAAATCATGTGAGCCAGCTCAATATACATAGACATGTAATGAACATAGTTAACATTTATTTATTTATGGCTGAAATGTTGCACATGTATTTAACAAGAAAGTATTTATCATAACGTACTTAAAAAAATAAATTATAATAATGTCAGAAAGATATAAATTTTGCTGTTGTTCATAAAAACCAGTAGTGATGTTGTACAATGAGGATATTGTCATGTCGCCAGAAATAGAGTCATCAGTGTCCTATTGTGTAGTGAGTCAAGGTCCTTACTGTCCTTACCAGTGCCGAATTCGTGTACACGATATACTGATAAACGACCTAGGGAAGTTAGGGAGCTTATTGAGACGAACCCACTGTCTATATGAGCGAGTCATTGACTCACTCATTCAACTGATTTGTTCAAACGTTTTATTCATAAACTAAACAAGAGAATGGCTTTGTGAATGAGTTCTGAATCATTCATTCAAACAATGATTCTTTTAGGAAGAAATACCACTGCTATGTGTTCCTTGGAGACACTCAACAGTTCTGCAGTGGCTTTGTTCGGATCTATTCCCGTTGACAGAGCAAAACAGACAACACATCTGGAAATACCCTAAATTGTAATAACTTAATATTAACTCAATATGAATATTTGTGGAAATAACTTACTTGTATAAAAGCAACATCATACTAGGAATCGTGCTGGTTTTCCTGCCTGCGTCCATGTTATTCTACTCTGGTTCATATTTGGATTGAAAAACAATGGAAATGCAGCACAGTGCCATGCAAAAACATGGTCTGTGTGAACGGCCTCTAACCGCACATGTTTGACCATGTTGCTGGGTCTGTGCAGGTTTAGTAATGATGACTGAATCAAGTTGTTCTTCAGACTGAGCGAGTTGTTATGAGCTTGAAAGGAGCAACTCCATCTGGACTGCGGTCTCATTTTCAGTTTGTGAATCGTCTAAGCCCTAATGAAGGAGCGGAGGTCCCCACAGAGCACTGGGACTTTTATGAACGCAATTTTCCATTCACTTTTATATAATTCTGTTTACACAACGCTATCTCAGTTTTCTCTGTGATCAATTTTCCATTTCAAAATCTGTAAGCAATTTGTACTTGAGTTTTACAAACATTACTGATATGAACACCCCCTCCAGTCTATAACACACACGCGCGCGCGCTCAAGCAGTGCCTATTGCAGTCTAAAAGTGTACCAATTATATGCTGGTGCTGATTTACTGAGATGTAGTTTAGCAGTCAAAATGCTAAATGAAGACTTGATATGGTTTCTATCTCCATTTATGACTCACAATAAGATTTCTTCTCTAATTAACTGTATGAAAATGCAATCAAAAGGCAGCTTGCAGAATATGCAAGAAAAAAAAAGAGAGAGAGTGATAGACATTAAGAGAGAAAAAACGAGGCAGAGAGAAAAATAATAAGGTGGGGGAAGAGGAGTAGATTTCAAATTCCAGGAATCCATTTTCTCAGCAACAGAACAAACAGACAGCGGAAGAACCTGCATTTCTCTGTGATGTTCTTGCACTTTCCTTGAACCATTTCAGCCTTTATATGTTAGGACAGAGTGTTTGTGACAGACTCAAATATAGCAAAATCACTCCTGATGTACTATAATGCTCACGGTGTGTGTGTGTGTGTGTGTGTGTGTGTGTGTGTGTGTGTGTGTGTGTGTGTGTGTGTGTGTGTGTGTGTGTGTGTGTGTGTGTGTGTGTGTGTGTGTGTGTGTGTGTGTGTGTCATGCTACTGTCTTTCCGTTTGTCTGTCCGTCTTTCTCCCTCCTTTCCCTACAGGAGAATTAAACACACTTTTCAATTTTCAGAAAGTGAGAATTACAGCCTAATCCCATAATCCAAAAACAAATGCATCGTTCTTTTTTTGTTTCCCGCCCCCAGGCCAGTCGTTCAATTTGCCTCTATCCCTCTTTCTTATCTCCTCTCGTTTTTGCGCCTCTTCTCATCTCAAATGCCAGGCTGAAGTAGATTCCCAATGGCATGAAACATTTTAGAACTCTTTGAAATTTGTACTTATTTCTGCAGAGCTACGAATTCTCCCATCTATAATTCATTGGGATATTACACATAAACTACACATAAACTAAAATAAGATGGCCTAAATTTAAGACGCATTTCATTTTGCATATAAAAAATCCTTCCATTTGGATTACACAGTTTCACAAAATAATAAACTTAATGTCATGCAGTCATACATAGTCACGCATAGTTTGTCAGTCACACATACTGTAAAGGAAACAGGTAATTACTCATGCAGTAAATAAGTTTGCATTTACATTATTTATTTTTTATTAAATCTACCTCAATCTCTGTCTCACGCTCTCTACACACTGTATAAACTAGAGCATGATTACGTTTTTATCCTTTTCTGGAGGTTCAGTAAACAATAAGCTGTAACCCATGTTGTTTGTGCACCACTGTGTCTCATTGCTCATGACACGCATGCCAAAAATTGCTGCATTTGCAGAAACGGCATGTATCTCTGTGTTTGTGTGTGTGTGCATGTGCATACTCCTGTCTGAGGAATTGCTGCTAGGAACAAGGTTCACAAGGCTGGATTATACTTCATCAGGGCTGTGAGAGATCGCTGAGCTAAAGGTGTCTGACAGCTCTTCCTCCTAATGCTGTTTATAAAGCTTCAAGTGTCACAACATGACATCCATATCCCTCTAGCCCACCGCGTCCACACACACATAAAGCCCCTCTGTCAATCTGCTCTCTCTATAAGTGCTACTAGGTTTGCAGTTTATTTGTCACTATTGACAGTTCCAGCGGTGCAGCAGTATTACGGCTACAGGGGATATCTGTACATATAAGCGCTGTTCCGAAACAAAGTGTGCTGACTGTCTAGACAGTTTTTAAGGCATAACCCTGCTCTCGGCATTCCAGAAAGAAGGCAGCAAAATTAAGGACTTTTTACATGGTACACGGTAAGTGACAAGCTTTTCTTGCAGTCTTGCCACATCTCACTTCTCCATACAGAGTGGTTGCTGTGACAATGAACAATAAGGCCCGGCTATACTAGCAAGTGAAAACATTCTGAATCCAACATCAGCATATGTGGTTGTTTACTGTTGTGAAAGCTAATAAACTAGGGAAATTAACTAAATAAATTACATTTATTAAATTTAGGTCAGGTGAAATGGCAACAATACGGTCATCCAAAGGCAAAACGCAATAGTTTTTGTACAACAACACTGAAACTGAGAAAAATGGCTTCAAAGTTTGGTTTAGCATGAATGTTATACTGTAGTTAGCTACTGCAGTTTTCATACTTGCTGTATGTTTTTCTGAATCTGAGCCTAGCTTAATACGGAGCCCCTGAAGGGACATGGTGAAGGAAAAAAATGTGAGATGGGAAGAAAAGTTGTCAATGGCATTCCCCTGAGAAACTTTGCGCTCGCTCGCAAAAGGTTTGCGTTCCTCCGAGAAAAAGAACACACAAGTTTTTCAGGTGAACGCAAAAGCATTCAAATATATTTGTTCTCCCATCTCAATTTTTTTTAAAGTCCAGATATTGCTTCATCAAACGTCTACATCACAATGTGAAATATTAGCATATTGCCCATCCAAGGGCACACGCAAAGAAAAAAGGCGAGCTTTCAGTGAATTGAAGTGTTGCAGTATGTAGTGGCAACACTGTGTGTTTGGATGTGAAAGCAAAACTGCTTTATTTAGCCTTCCTAAAATGGATGAAATTAGGAATCAGAGGTTAAGATGTATTTATAAAGCTGTTGTTGAGCAGTACAACCCAAAAGTTTGCTTGTGCACAGCACATTTGACAGATTACAGCTTCCTGAACCTGGAGAGTATAACACCGGCTATATACAACATTCTGCTCAACTCATGCTTGCAAAGTTGGTTCCATTCGATCGATCTGATCATCCACATTTTCAGAATCGAACTCAGGCTCGAACTGATACAGTAAAACCGACGACAATCGCTTAAAGCCTTGGATGCTAAAGCTCATGTAACCGGTCCTACTTGACTTAAAAACCGCAGTCTCTAGCGTCAGTCACCAGTGCGCTTCTTGAGGCCAGGGGAGTGAGGTTTACCTGCACAGCTCTTACTAGCTGGCCTCTGTTGCACTCACTATTATGGTAAGGGGTGTTACATTCCCGACACACACTTGAGGTGTTTGGCCAATCCCAACGCACTGGGTCTGCTGGCCAATCATTTTGGAAGGAGGGGATTTTAATTAAGAGATCAGCCTGTTTCAGACTGACTGGGAAAAGAGGAGCTGCAATACTGTATGACGTGAAAAATAATGTTTTTTTTATGCTAACCTATTATAACCATGCTATTCTATTAACCCAATAAACAAAATACAACAACTCACCAACCTCAGGGAGAATCAGTCTCTCATGTTCTTTTCGTGACGGCTATGTTGAACATTCCAAATGAGTCACGTATGAAGTTCTATTTCGTTAGGATACTGCCAGTGTGTGTTGCAGACATAGGGTGACCAGATGTCCTGTTTTCACAAGGTTTGTCCTGGTGTCCTGACAGTTCACAAAAATGTAAATAGCCTGTCCTGATTCCAGCGGTTATGCTGATCTACAGATATCCTCAATGTCCTTCCAGTCAGCGTCTCCGGTATTGTTTGCAGACAAAGAAAAACTGTTTATTTGCTGTTGTTGCTATACTTTCATTTAAAAAAAAAAATGGTAATACAGTTTGTAAAGAACTTAACAACACATACACTTTCTGCTGATACTCTCACTGCAAGATTCTCAAGATAGCTTGCTAGCTAGTGCAGACATATTTGTTTAGCCTAACCTGGAAGTTAGCAACATCATGGTTCCCTCAACAAAAAACTTGACTTTTGGATAATAAACTCCGTGACCAACAAAAGTTTATGATTCTTACACATTTTGTTCATCATGATAATCACAACTGAACACCACTTTTATGAATTTTGAAGCCTAAATGCAATCACCAGAAGTAAAAAGCTAAAGTTAAGCAATTAAGAACTACACAACACAACTTCAACATTACCACCACTAAGCTTCAAACAACTCTTTCAATCTTTATTTAAAATTTGTTTAAAAAAAACAAACTTTGGGACGATATAAAATATTTTAGGACTCATTCCTGCAGCACTCTGTGACCAAACATGTAGAAAGGAACAGCTTTTTCTAGACTACTGACATGGATTCTTTATCGCATGTGAGTGTTCAACATGTTACAAAATATTTTTCAAAAGTACTAGTATTTCTTTAGGGGTAAAACTTTTTAATGAGGAAAAAAAATGCTGAGCGCAGGATATGACATTAGGAAATGACACTATGATAACAACACTGCTAGACATTTTCCCTCATTTCGCTGAAATAAACTGCATGTTTTAGAACTGCAGTTACTCCTGTCATTATTTTAGACACGAGTGGGTAAACACCTCCCATGGCGAATTCACAGGGATACTGCCTATAGGTATGTAGTTAGAAGACAGGAAGGCAGCGGGCGATGTTTTTTAACAGAGCTTATAGTCTTACTGTAGGCTACAGCAGGACTATACGTCACTTGAAATGTTGAGAGAGGTGGAAATGGATAATAATAACTGTCAAGCAGTAATATGGAATTTCCTTTTAAGACTTTCTTGGAACTGGCAGACATGCAGTCAAAGCGATGGTAGGATGAGTCTTTCATGCACTGAACCAGTCACACCAACAAACACAACGTTAAACATCAACCTAGCCAGTCAGACAGAGCCATGTTGAGAAGGGAGTACTTAGTTTCCCATAAAGCCATTCAACACACGTTCAGTGCCCAGAAACTGAATGATGCCTTTGCTCATAGAGTTAAACCAGCAGAAAAGGAAGGAAATTAAACGGGGATAATACTTAAAACGCTTTAGCTGAGTGTGTGCAGGCTGTTGACTTTATCTCCAGTCTGAGCTCATTGCTTGGCCGCGTCTGTCTGGCGGTGAAATGCCAGAAAGAAAGAAAGTGAGAGTCACATATAAACACAACCAGGTAAGAGTGTTATACGCAGACACAAACGCACACATATATACCCACCGGCACATGCATGCTAACATATTCACACACTGAAATCCTGCCCTGCAGGTGGAGTCATTATGATTCTGAGTGTGTGAGCGGAGCAGGCCAAACGCAGAGGGTCAGATCTCATTTCCTTTAGAGTGTCTTGCCAATCGATTCTTCTCAGAGAGATATAGAATGAGGTAGGGAGAAATAAAGAGGAAGTAAGAACGTATCAGAGAATAGGAAAGATAAAGGTAGAAAGATAAATATGGGTTCATGTGCAAATACATAAAGATCTATGATATCTGCAATATCACTTGAGTAAGAAAATTATGACTGTACTTAGTGATGATGAATGATGTATCTACTTCTTAAAGTGCGTTAGAAAAAAAATTGTTTTTGTCAGATTGAAAAAAACCCTTAAATTTTCTGAAAAGTCTTAATGTCTTACACTACTATTTTGCTTCTCTATTATTATCATTAGTATTTTTTTAATGAGCATAAGCCTCTCTAAATTGTGGTTGCTTAAAATAGAATGAATATCTCATTATTTTGGTTATTATTAAGGGTATTCAGATATTATTTTATGGAAAACAAAGAATACTGACTTAAGAACATATTGTTTTCAGTGTATTCAGTCAGTGTCTGTCTATGTTTGCTGATATAATGTCTGTGGACCCCACAGCATCTTTGTCTTCTCCTGTGGAACTAAACTTCACGTATGTAACTCTCATGGGATGGCATAACAGATGCACACATTTATCGACTGACTTCCTGTTGGTGACACTTGAAAAATGACTGCATTTCCTGGACCCACTGGGATTTTATGGTTTACTGGCTCTCGCATGCATGCATTGCACAAATATTGTAAAAACACACCATGTTCAGGCAGTGGTGCCTTGTGAGTAGGTTTGCAGGGGGGTATCATGTTATCTCATCTCTCCCAAAGCAATAGAAGAGGAGTTTGATCACAGCAGATCTATACACAAACATACACAGCATTCATGAAACTTCAGGGGAGGATCATGGTGTAATTTGTTTCAAAGGGACCAAAAGATTTTCTGAAAGCCTCAGGAAAATAAGCCGATTTCTTCGACAGAGCTGGTTCTCCACCTTCCTCTCACTTGTCCATATACCTGATAATAAAACCAACCCGATCACACTAAATGCATCTCTATATCACACAGTGTGTTTATCGTGTAGTTCATACGCGAAAATTTGTTTTTACGTGCATAGGATACGCATGGGTTGGTTTGGGTTTAGTAGTGGTGTGGGGTGCGTGTGTATTATACGTTTGGGTAGAATTAGTGGTGTGGGGCTGCGTGTGTATTATACGTTTGGATAGAATTAGTGGTGTGGGGGTGCGTGTGTATTACACGCAATGAAGTGTGTATCAAATGCACGCGAAAACTGCGTATCATATGCACGTAAAAACTGCATGCTATAGAGACGCGAGAACAGGCTGATAAAACATAGCCCTATCTTTCTCTGTATGTGCATTATTGTAATGAAGATGATGGAATTCAAAAATAAGACAAATATAAATATTTTTGGGCTGTGCGTTTATGTGACTAAGAGACTGGGTGGTCCACCTACACGTTTCCTAAGGGGAATGGTTAAATAGCAAACAGATCAATAGTGACAAACTAATTAGATGTATTTGTGTCTGGGCAAGTGGGTGTTTAGACATAGCTTTCAGTGATTTTTTTAATGCAATGATTTCCATTTAAATGTTAATGATCCAACAGGGTAGTCAATGCTGCCTTTTACATATCAATTAGTCGTGGCTCTCTACACTACCAATCAATCCAACCCTTAAACTTAGAAGATAGGCCTATCTTAACTTCCAGTGGCGGCCCCAGAATTTTCTTTATTGGAAGTGCTTTATAGCTCTGAGGGTGCAAATGGAAACAGACATCTGTGCAAGTAATATGTGTGCAGCCGGCAACTATAAACTCTAAATAACTCTAAATAACTAGCGTTATTTAGACACAGCACAGCTTCTAAAAAAGGCATGCTGTGCATTTATTTTTCTCAGTGGTATTTCACTTTGCCTATCTCAGGCCATAGCCACAAATAGTTTAGTGATTTGGCTTATCTACTGCCATCTGCCATCTCACACACTCCACAATAAATAAAACACACGCACACACACACACACACACACACACACACACACACACACACACACACACACACACACACACACACACACACACACACACACACACACACACACACACACACACACACACACACACACACACACACACACACACAAAGAGGATGCTCTTTCAGCACATACACTGTAACTAAATATAAATTATGTCCAAGTATGAATTTTTATATAGCCTGTAAGAGATTTTGTTTTTCAAAGAAGTCTCTTATGCTCACCAAAGCTGCATATTTACAGTGTAAAAAAGTGATATCGAAATCTTTTGATAAATTTACAATGCATCCTTGATTACAGTAATAAAACTATTAATTTCCTTATTATTATTATTATTATTATTATTCTTTATTCAGTTTCATTTATTTCTTTGTAGGCCTATGTCTTTTATTATTTTAATAATTATTTTATTCAATTGTATTATTATTATTTTGCTTTTTTGGTCACTATATAATCCCCCAATTGCATTATTAAATTTTTTTGATGACTGTATTTTTTATACTAAAATGTGAATTTGTGTCCAAAACTTTAATTGTTACTCATAAATGGTTGATCCTGGACCAACATTCCTGTCCTAAAATTTAATCATAACCATATCCCTATACCTAGTCATAACCTATCCCTAGTCACTTTACACTGTAAACTTCTCCCTCAAATCTAATTGTTTGATTGGAATGTTGTTCCAGGATCAACAAAAACCACCATCAATAACATGAAATCCGGTTCTGATATAAATTATGCAATGAGTTACGAAAGCTTGATATGACGTCTGCATCCTTGTGGTTCAGGAGAGTCTCTTTTCTAAAGCAAATATGCATTTAATCAATTAGTTGGAAGGAAATGCAGGAATTCAATGCAATGTGAAATTGACCTTTATTTGTTTGTTTATCTGTTGTCAGCTCTTTTTGATGTCACAGCATTAGTCACATGACATTTATGTTGTACGACTCACCCAGCTAACAAGGAACGTTCTCAGAACCTGTTGGCAAGGTTCTCTCAAAGTTATGAACAAACGTTCATCCATTAACGTTACCTGAACATCCGCTCAGATTCTGGTCTTTAATAACGTTCTCAAAACGTTAGCACAAAACATTATTTATACATCGTTCATGGAACGGTTTAGTTGGACGTTTGTCATTTTTAAAATGTTACTCCTTTCAAAATGTTTAGAGCAAATTCAAAAGAAACATTCTCATAATGTTTGTAAAATGATGAAACGGAATGTTCCCGTAACGTTCACATAACCAAGAAAAAAAATCTTTTAAACATTTAAAAAACCGGACGTTTTGAACGGTCAGAACATTTAGAACTAATGTTTTTACAATTTAATTGGGAACGTTAGCAGAACATATTTTTTTTGTTGTCTAAAATGCGGCAAGCATTTTGAACAGTGCTGGGGGAAAAAAAGATAAATGAAATCTCCATCAATTAGCAGCTACTGAGAAACTCTGGCCCATTTAGTCACAACCGAGAAGTGTCCTTCAAACGCTCTGTGATAGAGCTATCTAACACGCACACGGCACGGCTGTGACAACATGGGACAAAAGCCAGCAGAGGGTTTAGAGTGACAATGGAAAGGAGCGGAGGCGACAGTCTCCTTGTGACGATGTCATGTGACAGTCGTGTAATGATGATGTTGTCTGACAGGACCCCTGCGTGAGATGCTGACACAGGAGTCATGATGTTATGGATTACTGCTCGGTGTGTGTGTTTACCCATGGTCCTTCTTACAGTTTCATACAACTGGCGAGCCTCTGGATCTGCTCTGACCTCTTTTAAGCATCAATAGCATATTTTTGTTAACAGAGAAAAACCAAGGATGCAAAATTCATTCATTGCTCTTAAGTCATTAGAAGCATGAATCGGGAGCGATTGGCTTCCGGCTATGTTAACGTTCTTGTGACACATCTTTAGATTCATTAGCAGATGTGTGAGTATCCAGTGAGCAAATCTCCTGTAACTGGCTTTGCACCACGGCAACGAATCCAGGTCAGGTGTGTTAAAACCAAGACGGATTACGCTTCTGAAAGTGTGTGTGGGAATGTGTGAACCAGTGTGGACCACCTTGAGAAGCTGACTCTGATTTGGAAAGTGTCTGTGAGGCATGGCTAACCATGCAGAGAGTGAACGATGTTCAAAGATCTTGAAGCCAAAAACACAGTTGTTTACTGGCAGTGAATTTTTTTTTTATAAGCTACTACTGACAAAAATCACATTTCATAAAAACTGCATGACCAGATGCTTAAAGCGCGAACACATTTATAGTGAATTTCGCAGGAGAAATCCAGTAATTTCAATTGGAATCCATGTGAATTTCACATGAGGGCGAAAGATTTACCTGAGTGGATTTCGCAACGGATCTTTACGGATTCGGAAATTACGGAAACTTCTGTAAGAATTTGCAATTAAGAGACATAAAAGGCCCTTGCACGTTACACAATCTCATTACACAGTGTTCCCTTCCCTCTTTGCAGATCTATGCCTCTCTCTGTCAGTGAGAAGAATCGTTTCTGGAAAGGATTGTTCATGAATAAAAGGAGAGGATGAGTGTGGGGTAGGTTTGGGGGTAGGCAAGCCAGACTCCTGATAAACTTTACCACCGAATTAGACCACACCCCCTCTCTTCTCTCAAACCCCACACTCCAAAGACATCAGTAGACCCAATGTCAGTAAACCCCAACATATAAAAGCCGGAAAGTGTTTTCTGATTCAAAACGACAACTTGTGAGTCTTTGAATCTTTTGGAGTGACTTCTTATGAAAGAATCCTTTCATAAGAGTCATTTGTTTGTGAATGGGACAACAGCGATCAAGCTGTATGAAAGACATGCTCCCTGTGTAGCCTATTATTTCACGAGGTTTCAGTAGGCAATTTTTTCTTCACATTTATGCAGACTGCAAACAGATTTTGTTTGTTTGTTTTTTGCCATGGTGCTGCATGGAGTTCAGTTTAGCACTGCAGGAAACATTGAATTGGTCATTCCCCTGACTCTAATTCCTGTTTACATAACTTAGGGCTGTTGTTGAGACAGGTATTATTCCTTAATTCCAGTGATATATGTTAGGTAGAAGGTACATTCGATACATACAGATCTAAAAAAATCACTTTCAGCACCTAAAGCATGAAAAGCTGTTTCTTCTTCAACAGCAGGGATTCCCAATCTTTTTTTTTTGTTTGTTTTTTTGTCAGCCAACCCCTTTAGACATAACTATTTACATTAAGTACCCTTGAGATTTTAAGTTATTATTTCATTATTTTACCAACGCATTTACATATTCACTTTCTCTTTCACAGTAAATGTAAGTGAATCCCTTCTTTGTTTGTGATAATATTTTTTAGTTTCATTCATTTATTTTAATGTTACTTTCAATTGACTATTAGATTTTCATCAACTGTAGATCGCTTAATGGAAGCTTGTTTGTGCCAGGGAGTGAAAAGGGACTCATAAACAAGTCATAAACTAATATTTGTTTATCTCATAATTCAGACTTTTTTCTGAGAATTCAGAATTAAGACTAAGATTTTTTTTTGGGGTTGTTTCTGCCATAGAATAAATAATAAAATAAAAAAGGTAATTGTTTTTTATCTCACAATTCTAACTTTTTTTCTTGCAATTGTGAGTTTATATCTTTATAAACAAGTTTCCATAGTTCCCCATTGGGAAACCCTGTAGTAGCCTATCTAAAGTCACATGCTTTTTACAGCTAGGACATTTATTACTGGTAAATTTCCTGATAAAGACTCTCTTATCAAGAAATAATTTTGCACATTCTGCACCTGCCTCGGCTATAAGCACAAGCAGAAATAGTGGTGATATATATAAGGATAAATCTGTTCGTTCGTGCGTGAGTGTCTGTGTGTGCAGGTGTGTCTGCAAAGGAAGTGAGAACCAGAAAGCATGAATATTCCATCTGGAGTGAAATAAGGTGATAGTGTCCCAACACACACAAAGTGAATCCTGGTATAGGCAGAGCTGTGAACTGTTTTTGTGATGTGTTGTCTCTGAGCTTGCTAAAGAGGTACAGCTTCTTGGTAAGACTGTTGTTTTCTGCCTGACTATCCTCTTGTCTTTCAGACCCCTCATCTGTCCATCTCTCTGTCTGTATGTCTGTCAGGGTCCTTCCATGTTGTTCAGCATCTGTCTAGCAGGCGCATGTCAGATTCTCCAATCAAGTGAGAGAATTTAAATATCAAAGCATCATTCTGAGTCAAGTGACACACTTTTCATTCTTCATGAAAACACACACACACACACACGCACGCACGCACACACACAAATTAATTGGCATTACGGCAAACAACTACAATGTTGGCAAAGATTAGTCTACAACAATAAACATGTAAATGTTTTTTATTTGGTATTATTTTAGAGAAGGTTATTTCTAGAACATTTACAGAAGAAATGGAAAAAATTACATGTCAAAGTCAGTCGTTATAATATATAACAATGTAAGGATGTTCTTCTCGTATTATAACTAAGCATTTCAAGGTTTTTTTTTTTTTTTTTTTTTTTTTTTTTGAATTTGCTCAAGGGAAGTCTTACTTTATCATTTGCGATGCCATTGTGAATTCTGCCTGATAACACATGAGATAACCTACTATGGAATAATTGGGAATTGCAGTGAAATCTGTTTTTTCTTTACTTTTTTTTTTTTGCTTAGACTACCAAGACTTTCATTTTGGGCGGTTGGGGATGTTTTCTTGAGATTTACCTTTTAACCTGTTTTGGGATTATACTTTGCAGATAGAACTCTTGTTTGTGCTGTGCATTATGTGTCTTCACATTTCTGGGCAGCATTTTTAAGGGATGGTTAGTTCTGTACTCGATTGTGACTCATTTGTGTTTGATTGATATTCAATGCATCTCCTTTATCCAACTCTAATGCAGTTGTTTACATTGATTTTGATTCAGTATCCATATTTTTCATTGGACATCAACATGGTGACTCAACACAGTACCAAAATTGCTTATTGTACAAAACGTGAACAAAATGTCCACAAGCACTAATGTTGAAATGTATTATTATTATATTTACTAAGCCAATTCACTGTACAAAATACACTGTGGTCAGCACAAATCTTGTTTATCATTATTGCAAGTGAACCCATTACCCATATTCAATATTTAATTTAAAGTAGGTTGCATAAAACTTTTCTTTTAGTCGTGATTTTGAATGCATTTGACATTTTTTTGTGTGTTTTTTTAGCAAAACCTGCACAGCTTGACATCAGTCGTGATGCACCTCAAAGTTTTAATGTGTTTTCATGAGTCAAGCCATCTTCAAACTAATGTAGGATGTTCTGAACGGTGTGGTGTGATGTCACTGATGTCAAGTGCCATTAGATCTCGCATGTCTCACAAGTGATTGCTTTAAAATGTCCGAGAGTGGATGAGATTTGAGAGCAATTGTGCTTTGCATTGTAGCCTCTGGTCATCATTTACTTTCACAGCATCCCGCAAAAAGTTTCCTTGCACATTGGATTAAAGAAACCGAAATGGGTTTGGAACAGTAAATGATGACAGAGCCATAATGTGTTATAACCAAGCAATTTTGCGTTTAAAAGACGTCTAATAGCTTTCCAAACACAGCCCAGACGTATAGGCTAAAACAAGGCAAAATTTAGGCTGTCAGTTAACATTGAATAGATGTCTAACCATAACCTAGTCATCTAGAATATGAATATGTCAAAGAAATTAAACCAAACACCTTGTAATCACTGTTGACTTTGCTTGCATGATGGAATATCATACGTCTTGTAAGTTCTTTCGGCAAAAACGACATGAAACCAAATTCAAGGTTATTTTGGCTTGAAGAGGGTTACTCATAGCCGGACTATATCCGGTGTATAGTTAACCTAGACGGTGGAATGACGGCTATTGCTTGCTGGAAAGTAACCCTATAATTCATGGGTTGCGTGACTAAAAATTTACCAAAAAAACCCACATTGTGTTAGCACTGGGCATTCTTTACCATTAATTTATAACACCAGGTTTAATCTCACTGTATATGTGGAAATGAAATGTTCTTCATTAACATGCGGTCAGTTAGTACGAGGGTTGCTTTGGAATCTTAATTATAGACTATGGGAACTACAGCTCTTATCACCTTTTCTGCCAAATTCATTAAAGCCAGAACTAAGCGAGCAGCTGCTTTAGAACCCCTGGTTCACCCGACAGCAAGGTGTTTACTCCACTGACTAATTAACATACAATTTCCCATGATGCATTATTCATTATAACTGTTAAAACTATGCCGTTTAGACATTTTGTTTTCATCATATTTTGCCTCATTACACAGTTAATGGTGAGGGAATCCATGGTGTTCTAATAAAATGAATTCACCATGCACTATACCATAATCTTCTGGATTTTATCGCACTTCTGTATTCTTTACTTTGTCTAATTTTTCAGTTCTTAAGTGAACTATATTTGATTGATTAAGGTGTTTGACTATACAATTAATAATGAGTGCAGGAAACCTCTCCTGTCCACTGGCCACATAACTGTGTGGGCACCAGTGCAAAACTGCAAATATATATATATATATATATATATATATATATATATATATATATATATATATATATATATATATATATATATATATTTAGCAAAAATAGTGGTTACAAGTAACAGATTGAATTAAATGTGACATTTTGAAGATTAAAATACTGTCTATTTGTTTTATTTGACAGGACTTACCCTATCACATTCCTGTAGTTTGCCTGACTCCTAGTTGCTTCGTTCTCTGTTGTGTTAGAAGTGATTAAAAAAAAGATTAATTTCTCATTTGTGTTTTTTTCATTGTGATGTAAACTCAAGGCCATATACAGATTTAGGGGTGAATTCACCAAGTTGTAGCACATTCGCACACAGTATTCCAGCTCAAAACCCTGAACATTATCATCAACCACTCACAATCCAGTTTAACCTGGCTGTAAAATAGCATTGGCCACAGTATATACAGATGCACAGGGTAAACAAGCACACTACAGCTCAAGTCATTTTAAAGATCTGATTCAGATCACAGTGGTTGTCCCAGGAAAGTTTATCCAGATCGACATAGCATCTTCCCAAAAGCGAGAACTCAGAAGCAGCCTGAAAGATGGGGAATTTGGTCATGCAAATTGTGTTGAGCACAGATTTGCGGTGTTACCTGATTTGCATAATTCCTTTAGTGAATTGGGCACTAAAAGAACGCTGGCAGCAAATGCAAATAAATGCCGATTTCAGCAGCTGCAATTCATTCCTAGTGAATTCCCCACTTTAGATTCGTACCTGGTACATTTTACTGTTCAACTTTTAATGTTCCAAACCTGCATGACTTCTTTTAGCCGGTGTGCATAAAAGTATGTATATTGAAAAACTTTTTTATTTCTTCTGTGGGTATAAAATAATGTATTCAGAACTTTTTTTTTAAAAAATCTGCCCCGTATAATTAAAGTCAGTGGGGTCCAATGTTTTTGTTCATTCATTAAATGGACAAGAGCAATTTTTCTAAATATCTTCTTTTATAATCATTAAGGTATCACACAATAAAAGACAGATCAAGCGATAAACATTCACAAATAATGTGTCCTCACAAACACTTTCGTGGCAACTGGCTGCCTCTTCTTATTTAAGCACTTTTTGAAAACTAGACAGAGGTCATTGGCCCTTGTGCTCCATGAAGATCTGTCTCTGCTCTACATGTCTGACAGTAAATAGATACACTCTCAATTTATCGCCTATTTATAGGGCCCAAGAGCTCCCTAACTGACTGTGACGTGTAGATTCATTATCCTTATCTTCCAAAAAAGCAGGTTTACTGTTTTTATAGCCTGATTTATTGCTTAGTTAAAAGGGATCACTGCTGTGGGACAGGTTTTTCAGGTGCTGAGACAGTACCAGTCTGACTGATGGGAGGCTCATTGAGCATCTCTGATATATATGATCTCATCAGCGGCGGGTCTGGCCGAGGTGGACACAGAGACAGAGTGGCCTTGCTCAAGTGCCATTACCTGGAATACAGCGGCTCGAGTGCAACAAGTGTTCTTATCAAGACAGTCATTACCTCAGCGTGGACGAGGGGTGACAGGGCTGTGTGTACCACAAATCTTCTTCAGGTAGGAACACCAAGACTACGACGGAGTTGTGTACCTATCATTACCAACCATGACTTAGTGTGACAGGGTGTGGAGGCAAATCCCAAAACCACATCGATACAGAGGTAATATTTCCTGAACAAAACTCTGAACAAAAAGAGCTGGGGGTTTTTTTATTGGACAAAATAACAAAAGAGTGGTTCTGTAAAGGTTTGAAACCTTTTAGACTCAAAAAATACAATATTAAAAGGCCCCTCAAGATATTTCTGGTACTTCTGCAGTATTGATGGAAAATAATACAGAAGATGGAAACTAACTTTATTTATGGAAACTGTAGTGGCAATATATTAATATAATTTGATATATTAATTACACAAAAAAATATTTTAAATAATTAAAGAGGTCATAAACTGCATTTTGTTTTCCCTGAGGTTATAATGTTAGTAGGATTTTATCCCTCTGATTTGAACGCTCTGTTTGCTGTGTCTGCTGTGAGACTCCAGTAAAAATGCCCTCTGCTGTGATTGGCTAACATATTTGCATATGAAATTAGTATTACATGTGGAACTCTTGAAAATGTCTACTACGTTTTTACTACTACAGCTGGGAAGATTAGCTAATCATGAAAAGTGTTGATTAGAGCATTATATTTAGATCCACTCCCAATGTGAAGTTGACCGTTTCACTTTGCTGGCGCATAAACAGCAATAAATGTCTGACTGTACATGAATCATTACATACAGTATCAGAAATCACTGATCATAGATTAGGCGTTAGAAGTAAAACATTTACTTACATGTTGTGGCTTTACTATCAGGTCCATATCTGGAAGTAAAAGTCTGTTTGCAAAGACTGCACCAAAATTGCGACTGATTTACCGAAGAATCCATGAAATGTACCGAACAAACAAATAATGCTCCACTGAGACATTCACATAGTTGAAAATAAATAACCACGTTCCTAGCATTGGGATCCTTTGGAAGGTAATGTTATTTTTGGTTCAGTGATCCTGTATCTCTCTTCTTTCCTTCGCATCTCACTAATGCGCCAGTGGGCTGGGCCAATGATGCAATGATGTAGAAGTAAGACTTTCTTCTGCAGAGGCTGTTTTTTCTCTTACCTTTACGTCATCATGTGACAAAGTCCGAAACAAGTCTTTTTCTGAGCTTGCTTCAATAAAAAATGTTTTTGGACTAACAAAGTAGTTTTGAGTTCTGAGACTTACATTTTTATAATACAATGAGCTCTTGCGTTTCAAAGGATCAAGAAAAATGTTAATTCTCAATTCATAACCCCTTTAAATTCTAAAATTGAATGTTGAATTGAAAATTGATTTGAAAACTGAATGTTCTTTAAGGATAGGTTTTACACCAATTAATTTACTTTTTAAACTCATTTGTCATTACAGGGTTTAGTAAAGTCAGATCCAAAGCACGCTCATCCACAGAAAAGCAATATGTTGCTCAAATTGGGTGCTCAACAAGGAAATTAATAAAAAAGGAAAAAAAGGTCGACACTCCATGACTCCAAAAATGTGAAAAATTAAATGGTAGACTCACTCACAGGTGGTAACGTTTCGAGCACATATTCTCTTTGTCTGATCATGGTGTGCTGACCTTTTTTTCCTTTTTCATTACAGGGTTTAAAAAAATATTTTAAACTCACAGTTAGCAATTTCTACCCGATTAAATATTTTAGAGCTTGACATAACTAGAAAAAAGTCTGTTTGCATCTGGTTTAGCTTATTTTAATGCTAATTTGTCTCATGTCATTTTAAAGGGCTGGTAAAGATTTCACTTTTCTAACTTTAGTTAGTGTGAAATGTTGCTGTTTGAGCATAAACAACATCTGAAAAGTTACAACGCTCAAAGTTCAAAGCAAAGGAAGATATTTGCTTTTAAAGAAACGGACTACAACAAACAGCTGGTAGGGACTACAGGACATTCCTCCGGGGTTAGTGACATCAGCGAGCCTAAAATGTGCATAAACCCCGCCCCCGGGAACACGCAGTCCATGTTGAGAAGAGGAAGAGTTGTTGTAGTCGAGTACATTTGTGAGTCTGCTCAAACTTTAGCATCCATCTTTTCACATGCAATAGAAAGTCACTCTGTGTGCATCTCACAACAGTTCATATACGAGCGATTTATAGATTATCATGACAGAATATACTAATTGAAGATAGTTAACTCCACATCAGCAACAAAAAATCATCAACTAACCATTCAGAGACGTCCTGTTGCATACAGTACATGTTGTCACTTCTTCTTGAGTTTCTCTATCTTTGTCTGACTCCGTTTTAACATTAAAGACAGAATAGTTTCTGTCATTTTAGTGTGTCTGCGTGAGGTAATCGCAGCTGCTAACACACACTTGAAACCCCGCCCTCTGTGCAGCTCATTTGCATTTAAAGGGCCAGGCACGAAACGGTGCGTTTTTACAAACCCTCAAAAAGTGACAACATTAACATGCTATATAAAAATATCTGTGGGGCACACACACACACACACACACACACACACACACACACACACACACACACACACACACACACTCTGGGGACATCAGAGATTTATTTTACATCTTGTGAAAATGGCATTTTACCACCCCTTTAAATGATCTTGTGGCCCCTGGGAGTTCTCAATCGGCTCCCTGGTTTAGAACCACTGCTGCACTCAGATAGATTGGATATTAAATATGTTCCATATACTGTAGCAGATATGCCTTGTATAAATAGGAAAAATTATATTTGTATTTTTTTATAAATGAATGCATTAGATTTAGATTCATGAAAAATATCACTTAATTCTTATGCTGTTAGATAATCAGTCTAACATTTTTAGAATGTTAGAAACACATTGCTTTGCAATTCATAAAGTTACAAAAAATATAAATGTGTGAATGCAGTGTTTAACTGCATGCCAGAAATAGCAAAGACCACTGGTGCGGCATGCACGGTGTGTCATTTAAGGACTCACTGACTAGTCACCTAGTCAAAATAAGTATTTGTGCAAGCTTTAGTATGTGATGTTGGACTGCGTGAAACCATAAAGTAGGACAGCCCGCCCACTTCGTTTTTTATTTTCTCAAGGGAAATTATAGGCTCAGATACACACAGTATATTCAGTAACTCTCACAGTCACAACGCACACACACTAACTTCCCGCGCTCTTGTCCCTCTCTTCTTGGAGATAGAAGAGCTTCTACATTCATATCCCTTGCGGATCAAAGTTGGAAAAGCCTCTCTTTCAAAACCTTTCCCGTCCATGAACTCGCAGCACACAGTGCGAGACTGATGGGTCTGGCTCTGCATTACATTTAAACTTTAATAATACTTTAATCTTTAAAATGAACTCTACGCAGAGCTGACCTCATATGATAGAGGGTGTCTGCAGTTGCCGGATGGCCCACAGTGCCGCTCGGCGCTGAGGCGAGAGTGTGAGGGGAGCACGTCAGAATGGGTGTCAGGGAGGAAGTGAAATGTGACCACGAGCTGAATCAAATTTGCCTCTCGCAGCAGAAATGAGCTGAAGTAGCTCCATCTTTATTTCGGCTGTCAGCGCACTCGAAGGCTACTTGGGCCATGAGTTAATGTATTTTAAAATTCATTCTAACCTTCCTGCACACAATTGCTTTAAAGATGATCACAGCTTTAAAGGTATAGTTAATCCAAAAGTGAAATATCTGAATTTCTTATTTTACCCTCATTTTGTATTCATAGCTATTGCGATGCAAAAACAGTTCAGTGACCAGGAGCTCCAAAAAGGATAAAAAAAATAAAATAAAATAAAAAGCAACTTGTCTTAAGATTTGTATATTTCACTACTAAAATATTCTTGTTTTTGCTGTATTTTTGATCAAATAAATGCAGCCTTGGTGAGAGATTTCTTTCAAAAAACATTTTAAAAATCTTACACTACCAATTTTTTTAATGGTATAATTCTGGTAAATGTATCATTAAATTCTGACCATTTTATTCATAAATCTACATAATAATCCTCATTCTGAGTCCTGTTTCTTCATTGGTCATGGGCATTCTGAAGCAATATGATTGCTTTGTATGAGGAAAATTAATTAAAAATTTAGATCTTTTTTGTCCAATTTGTGGAAAAGAGCATGTAACCGATTCTTCAAAAGTTCCTTGTGTTTCACTGGGGAAAAAAACAACATCATGCAGGTTTAAGAACAACATGAGACTGAGTAACTCATACATTTTTGTTTCATTCACTCAGAATACATTTTAACAGGGGGGAAAAGATTGACCAGCAATGTTATACTTTAAGGCAAGGCATCGACTATAAATAATGAATCAAGTATAAATCCGCAGGCTTTGTGTTCTCTTTAAAGCTTCATCCAGCCTCAGAGGTCTGTTGCACTTATTGCAACGGCAGATGTTCTGAGGAAGACGTCTTAGTCATTTGAAGCATTAAATAAACAGCGACAGTTATCATAATTGTCTGAGCACCTTAGGGTGCGGGATAGGGAGTATGAATGTGAGAGAGCGTTCAAACTGACGAAAGGAAATTCCTTCGCCTCTGGAGTCTGCTCAAACAAACAAGCAGATGATGTCTCCAACAAGAACGCTTTATCAAAAATACATACAGACTCTCCGGGGTGGTTTCTTGAATAAATCTACAGAGCGTGAGATACTTACTGTACAGTCATTGTGATGCCTTTCAGTCAAAGTGTGATGTTTTTGCTCCAAGCTTAGATAGTCTTTGGAGAAAGGAGGGTGAATGGAGAAGAAAAGGTGGAACGAGGGAGGAGAGATGAAAAAGGGAAGTGTTTTCAGATAGTTCTTCATGTGGCTCTTATCTCGCAGGAAGTATGAGGCATGTAGATGAAGACAGATAGAGAAGTAAACTGGAGTGATTTCATAAGCGCAGTGGAAAACGTTCGGGTCACTTCAGTACAGTGTCTTACATGTGCAGACACAGAGCAGGAACTCTGATTGCTCGAGAGCCTCATCAAAGAGAAGAAGGAAGAGGTTGTGTAGGAGGTTGGTGAAATAGACCATTTGAAGGTTGATTTTTTTGAAACACAAAGTTAAGTATTAAATAGAAAGTCGTTTTCTCTCAGCATAGCTGGGTGTCTATGCCAAAAGACTTTGCTGCTCTTTTTACCTTCAGCTTTGATAACAAGTGCAAATATGTGTGCTGCTAGTGTGTTTGAGATTGTTAATTAAGCCTCCTGCATTTTGCTTTATGGACAACAACATCGTGGATGAGATAATTACCTTGAAGTTGATTATTTTCACAGAGCCCCATCGTCCTGGTGAATGAATGCGTAATGACTAAAACATCACGACAAAAACATCGCACAATGAAATTGCTCGCTGATAATTCACAGCATGGACTAGCAGACATGCTGTACAAGGAGCATACAGATGAAAAGCTAATTTTCTTTGATCCTTTGAAATATAAGTTCTGATGTTTCATGAAAACATGTTCTTCCCCTGTTCATAAAGACCATTTATTGAATCGTATAGCTGCAAAAAGGCTTCTGCAATAGTTTGATGTCAAACAGATGAATAGATTAATGTACAGTATGACCATCCAGATTTATACGTTACCAACTTGGTCCATAGAGGTGAAGCATTAAAGGGATACCCTTGTGTAAAAGAAGCGCACTTAAAGTGTACAGTACTTCAAATCGCACTTGTAGTGTACTTCAAATTCACATTATTTTCTAAATTGCAACTTCATCATAACAGATGTGTAATTATTTAAATACATGGCATACAAGTTTCCACAGAAGTCCAACTTAAGTGGATAAAAAAAGCACTTTTATAATACATTTAATTTAATTTGAAACTATAATACATTGTCATTGCATTGCATTGCAATAAACATGCAATTAACTGTCCCAGAAAATGGTAATTTAGAGAGAAATTGTGTCTGTAAAACTTTAATTAACCTCAAGTAAAGAAATAGAATAAATAAAGTTAGGTATGATGTCTTTAAAGACAAGGTTATATACAAGGTTAAAGGGACAGATTTGAAAATCAACAGCAAATGTGTGTGTCAGAAACAGCTCCATCACGACCATGCTTTAGTCCCATGAACATAGCAAGACAGATTTCACAGGCCAGGAAGAAACCGAATGAGGCACAAAAAAGGAACATCGGACAGAATTTGATTTATGAAGCATTAATAACTGTAGCCTGATGGAATGTCCGAAGCTCAGTCCACCATCTACCATCTATATATTCCATCTATCCATCTCTTCTCCTCTGACAGCCAGTTGATATCATTAGCCACATTCTCACTTTATATACTTTAAATACTATCCTACATGACATGTTTGTTTGTTTTTTCATAGTTCATCCTTTATGCCAATACCAATAATGACTGTCCTTTGTTTAAAGGGTTAGTTCACCCAAAAAGAAAAATGTTGTCATAATTTACTCACCCTCATGTCGTTCTGAACCCGTAAAACATTAGCTCATCATTGGATCACAAATGATGCTCTTTTTAATGAAATCTGAGAGCTTCCTGTCCCTCCATTGACAGCCTACGCAACTACCACTTTCAAGCCCCAGAAAGGTAGAGACATCATGAAAGTAAATCCATGTGACTCAAGTGGTTTAACCTCAATTTAATGAAGTGACGAGAGTGCTTTGTTTGAACAATAAATAACCCAATCTCACGGTAAATACGTAAGTATTTTACGAGGTGGGTGATTCGTGTGAATATGTATGATTTGAATCATTCAAACTCATATGAATCTGCCACCTCGTAAAATACTTACGAATTGCTGTGACATTGCGTTAACAAAAAAAGTTGCACTTTAAAAAAATATATTTATATATTAATCTCCAGCGCATGCGTTCATGCAACAACGTCTGCTCTCGCGTCAACACAACACACATGCATCGTGATACTCTCGTCAACGCGTGTTGCAGATAAATATTTTGTTAATAAATTGGTCAATTATGTTTTTTTGTGTGTAAACAAAGCAGTTGCGTCGCCTCATAAAATTTAGGTTAAACCACTGGAATCACATAGATTACTTTTACCCTTAAGACTTTTAAACGAAGGTCTATAGTTTAGAACGACATGAAGGAGAAACCATTTTTGGATGAATTAACCCTTTAACTAGCCATTACTGGTTGTCTACCTTTACCAAGGACAAACCGTATTACACCACACAGATGGAATAACCCATTACTTTGCAATTCAATTTGAGTTTAATTGCATAAGTAGGATGTGTGAGTGTGTGTTTAAACCCATGTCTCCGGGGAATGTCTACCTGAACGAACTCAGCGTGTTGTAGAGGTGGAATTAAAAAGCCCTTCTGTCACCCAGCCAGTACTCAACCAGGAACTGCTTAATTATTGTGTTTGTGTCTGTCTCTGCCCTTCCATGCTTGGCTGAATACGTGTGTGTATGAAATTGTTGAAGGCTTTGGTGTGTAATCCATTTAACAGCTGTTTAATGGTATCTCACTCGTCCCGTCTTCTTCCTGCCAATCTCGACTCTTTTCACCTCTATTTCTCAGATGCAGATATGAAATTACTCTGGTACCCCAATAAATCCATCTCCACTTTAATTAAACTCCCTAAAGTTTGGTCCAATGCCCGAGTCTTCATTAAGCACTATTGAGTTTCCCTAAACTAATGTCTCACAACGGCATCCAATTACATTCACAGTCAATGATCAAGTGAAAACTGGATCAATTTAACCCCACACCACAATTACTGTATAGTAACCATTGTCTTTAATAGCACCGTGATGGGAGGAAGCCCGACCTTGTTTGTGTCAAACTCGTTTTGTTGTCAGGGGATCAAACCCTTGACACGCTTAAATAGTTGCCACAAGGAATAATAAAAAGAAGATAAAAAGAACAAATGGTAAATAAACGGAGAGAGATGGGAAGAATGAAGCCTACGGCTTTATTGTGCTCCACTTTGATGATGCTGACAGATGCAATAAAACACTCATATTAAGGGAGGAGATCAAAGCAGGCTCACAACAGCTTTAAGAGGCTCAATAAAATAAAACTACATTTTGTTCCTCTGAATGAAGACAGAGAGCGAGGTGTGGGAAACTCCGCGTTAAACGTAATCAGTGAAAAGGGATGTTTCATTTGCAACATGACTTGATGAAAAGCTAGAAAGAGATGGTGGGATGTTGGTTGGACATGATAAACGGCACTGCAGTTTTGACAGAATCATACGGTTCAGAGGGCGTCATAATTTATTCATGTTCCCTTTGCAGATTTCTGAGTGTGGGCTAAAATAATTTACCTTCCGTCTGCTGCACACCGCACTGAGGCACTCAAAACTGTTAACAACAAGCAAACAGAGTCCTGTCATGAGCATCCAATCCCTTTCAAAAAGTACTATGGTATTACCATGTTTTGGGCATGGTGGCCTGATTAAATGCAATGGTAGTCAATCAGTACCATGTTTAAAATTTTTATGTTTTGATTTTTTCTCATTTTAACCAGGAAAAATACGTTAAAATGTTATGATTTAAACATTTTAAAGCACAGACATATTTAATAATCTTCACTATTTAGGTTAGCAATTAAGTAATTTTGTGACATATGACTCTTTTTAATGATGCTTCTTCCTTCTATTGAAGGTTCAGGCGAAATAACGTTTTACCGAAACTTATGGAGTTAATAGAGCTCAAGTGCTACATAAATAATATTTAAACAATCTATAAAAAATATATACACCCATGGGCAAAAAAAAGACTAAAGCCAAACCTTTGAATTGTCTTAACCAACAATTATTGGTCAGGATATTTGCTAAATTCAAGCAAATGCACTTAAAAGTTAGCTGTCTCCAAACAACGTCAAAGACTGAATGAAGTTTTTGGCAGAATATGGGAAGTTGTATGTGGAGTGATGAATCACAATGAAACACGAGTTGCAAAAATGATGATGCTCCAGAGTGGTTTCTTCAAAAATCTGGTGATAAATATAACAATAAATACATCTCTACCACAGTGAAGCATTGAGGAAGAGGTGTCATTATGTGAAGACCCTTTTAGCTGCTGGTATTGGTGAGCTACTTCACTGTGAAAAGTCATTCAATGCTTTAGAGTACAGGAAAATATTGCAGAATGGCTTGCTTCTCACAAATGAAAAGTTATCGGAATGATCGGATGTTTGTTTGTTTTTCAACAAGACAATGCTCGTGCACAAATTGCAAAGACAACCAAGAAGTGCATCAGGCTTCGGGCTCATGTTTTGGCCTTGGTCAGAGTCCAGATTTGAATCCTATTGTGAATATTTGGTGAATATACTCACATTAAACTAACTGTGAACTGTTTGAATCCATTAACATTGAGTGGAAAAACACAAACTCTTCTCTAAAGAAAAGGAGAAGGCTATTCCATGCCAAGTTATTTTATCTAGTATTTGTCCAATTCTTGCTATTTTCCTGACCAGTGATTTAAATGGTTAAGACCATTAGAAGACCAATGTGGCATTTATAGCTTGGCCATTTTGGCAAATACAAAATAAAATAAAAAATCTTGAAATTTAATTCACTCAAATTGTCACACTGAAAATACAAATTGTAACAGAAATTTTGGAAATAAAATTAAATTAAAATGATGGTACCACAACAGTATACATCTATATGAAGTTACCTCACAGACATGAGGAGAGATGAATGAGGAGGACACGTTTCGGTAGAATTTACCCGATCTAGACAGTCATATCTCGGGGCTATGTTGGGGATGGGGTCTGTCATAACCAGACTTAAGCAGCCATATCCAGACAATTATGATCATAAGTGATACTGTTATTCGAATTCTTCATCCATTAAAGACAAAGTAACCGCCTATCGAGATAAGCAAGAAGACAGACCTTTTAATTACACATTTGAGAAACAACCTGTTAAGTTAAATCAACAAATAACCATTTAAATAAATAAGGCAGACAGACAGTGGCCATCTGTTTCGACAGGGAGAGTGGTAATGAAGGCACGTTTGTGCTCCAGGATTGCCTTAATGAAGCTGTATAATGGCAGATATTGAGCTCATAAGAGTTTTTATTAAGCAGTCACTGCCACTGCATGATGATGAACATATTCCAGATAGCGTTGGAACTTCTTGTTTTACAGATATGCAATAATTGACACTTCAATTTTCTTTTCCTTTTTCGCCTCTATTTTGCCAAGTGTTCCTAGTTCACACAGGCTCAAGGGAGTTCTTTTATTTGTGTTTCTCCCTTCTTCTCCAACATGCAAACAGCATAAGGAGCTTGAGGCACAGAGACAGCCAACGGGCCCCCCTCAAGAAATGTCTCCCTGGCACTACTGAGAGAGACTGGAGCACTTGAAACAAAGCCACACACAGTTTACTGACATGGCAGAAATGTCAGAATTCAAACGCTGTTTCTGTGCTCTTGCCTATGACTAAAACAGGTCATGTATGAGTCGATATATGTGCCTGGAGTAATAATCAGCCCTTGCACACACACACGCATGGACAAACAAGGGAAACACAGGCTTAGAAGGGTAGAACTCTGATAAAATGAATTCAGTTCTTGTCTTGCATGCTGATCATCTGCATGCTGTATTATCATAAGCAAGCGAGCAAGAGAAGGAGGAGAGTGAATCCATCCAAGGCAATAACCCTCAGTCTATATAGTCTGATTTCTGATGAAATCCAATTTATGAAGCTCTTGTGTTTGGCTTGTATAAACATTTAAACATAGCTCAGAAGACAGTTCTACAGGTTTCAGGAAAGCTTGTGGGTGATCTCTTTCGGGTAATATATTTCACCAATTGTTGTGGGAACTTTCTGGGCTCACACGGAGAGCTCTCATTATATATTGATCACAGCAACAGAGTAATACATTTAGTTACTTGATCAGCATTTTTATGTGCAAGTTTTTATTGATTGATTGATTTAGTTAGTTAGTAAATGCTAGATGAATGAGTCTAGTGATTTTTTTAATCATGCAGCGGGACCAAGATTCAAATCTCAACTTTAGCGAGTGTTGTAGCACATTTTTGTAATGCATTTTTTTACGTGTCTAAAACGTTAATATAATAGTGTCATATTTGTCTGCTCCATATTAAAGTCATTTGGAAATCTATACACATAATTTAAAGGGTTAGTTTAAGTCTTAATTTTACATCCATCATCATTTACTCACACTTATGTTGTTCCAAACCTGTCTTTTGTCTGTGTAAAATAAATGAAGATATTTTGAAAGAAATGTCTTAGTAAATGAGAATTCATAATATTTCTTTTATGTTCCGCAGAAGAAAGAAAGTCATACAAGTTTGGATAGGCATGAGAGTGAATAAATTAATTTTCATTTTTACTTGAACTACTAACACCAAATAATATAAAACATAAAAGCTTGCCGCTCTAACATACCCCTCTCTCTCTCACTCTCTCTCTCTGTGAATGTGTGTGTGTTTGTGTTTGTGTTCTCACAACTGTCAAATAGGTCTAGACTGTCCCATTTTTGTGCAATTTTTAGTGGGTTCAGAGAATGAAAGTGTCAACTCTGTCTGCTCAGTCATGATATTTCTAGTTTTTTAACATCAAAAAAAGCTAGAAAAGCTTGTGTGGATGTTATCGATGATAGTTCTGTCATTCAACATCAAATTTTACTTTCTTACATCAAATCCTTTAAACATCCAACTCAACCGAACTGCCCAGTGATCAACATTCACTTTTTACATTTACATTTAATCATTTAGGCGCTTTTAACCAAAGCGACTTACAAATGAGGAGAGCAATAGAAGCAATTAAAATAACAATAGGGCAACAATATGCAAGTGCTGTGACCATTTCCAAGTTTAAGTCACACGCAGTAGGCCTACACGTACTTGTTTTTTTAATTGATAGAATAGAATAGAAAAGAAAAGAGAGTGTTATTATTAATGGATCAAGTGTTGTCGAAAAAGATGCGTCTTCAGCAGTTTCTTGAAAATGGCCACAGACTCAGCAGCTCGGGTTGAGTTAGGTAGGTCATTCCACCAGCAGGGAACAGTCCAGGTGAAGGTTTTTATTGTAAGCTTGCAGATTTATTGTAATATATTTTGTATATGACATCCAGAAAAATCGAATCAAATGAGAGAGGGTATGATCACCGTATTTAAAGAAAAACAATGAAAGCAAAAGGTCTGAATGACCACAACGCTTCTAAAACATATCTATTTTACAATGATGAAAACATAGTATCAGCGAGAGCGATTTTTCTCATAAGTGTTCAAATATGATAGTAAGGCAATGCATGTTTTTCTGAGCTTACATGTACAGTCACATTCCCCAGGTGAAGCATTGGTAATAGCCCGTTTCCATGTTCTCTATTTGCCTTTTGATTCAAATCCTTTGAATCGAAGTAGTGCTGAGCAGCAGCAAAACGTCCCCCGACCCTGAGCAATCACCCACAGCAGCATGACCTCTCTCAGCCAATCAGCCTTAATCAGCAGTCCACTCCCCTAACACTCCTCAAACCCCCCGACAGGAAGCCAAGGCCAGAGCAACCGCTGGTAATGACCAGTTGGTTACATAATGCAAGCGTGGAATAAGCATCTTGCTATGCTTAGCATAGCGTCATGAATATAAACAGGTTAGTTGTAGGAGACGGAAAAAGGTCGGAATTATTGATCTATAGGCCAGGAAAAGAAACTTTCAGAGCAAAGGGCTTCATCGTCGAATAATGCTTGCTGCTGTAGGTCGAATCAAGTCCTGCATGTTTGTGAGCGAATGAAAAGAAATGGCATAATTTAGCATTGCAGGAAACGCTAACTTATTCAACCATGCGGAACAGCATCACACTCCAGGAGAATGTTTGCAGTCGTGGCACTAGCGCTGCATGCTAAACCCTTCTCGCTGGTGCAGAGATCACATGGAGACATGAAATCCTCAGACCTTTGTGTGTGATGCTTTTGAGGGCGGAGAGGGGGGGTGAGAACAATTTGGTTTGAAAAGCAAGGAACCGTGTGAGCAGAATGTGTATGCAAAAATCTGGAAGTGACAACAAGTGCCATAGTAGATCAAAGTGTCCAGACGAGGTGGGGAGGAAGACAGCACGTGCTCCCGCACAACAATATCCGCTAGCCTTAAAGCCTTCTGTAGCACATGTGATGCTTGAAGAACTCACCCAGTACTATATTTCCTTATGCAGGCCCTTGTAAAAAAAAATACAAAATAAATAAGCTTGATTGTATTGAATGTGTACGGAGCCTCGCACATGACATGCACACAATATATATATATATATATATATATATATATATATATATATATATATATATATATATCTTCTCTCATTTTAGTAAATCATGGCCAGTTAAATTGTGGCCATGAATTAAATTCCCACACCTTATTAATTCATTCCCTTGTTTTGGTAAATTGTGGCCACGTTGAACTATTTTTTGCCCTTGTTTTAATTGAACTAAAACAAGGGAACTAATTATTACAATGTGGCCACAAATTAGTGAAACGAGGGAAAGGATTATAATATCATGCACACGATTTACTTAAAAACTAATTAGTTAAACTTGCTGACCTATTAGTAAGTCTTGGGAATTAATTGTTAATTCATATGCATATTTTATTATTCAATAAATATCTTTTTGACCGAATGTGCAGGGTTCCATAAATGTGGACTACAAATTTTTTAATACTTTTTTTTACTTAAAGAGACTTACATGACTGCTTCTTAACACACTTAAGTACACTTTTAAAAAGTGCACTGTAATAATTAATGTGAAATTAAAAGTTTTGCCCTAAAATATATTTTACATCATAATGTTTTGATCTCTTATCATGCTTTGAAGAACTCTTATTTTGATGTGGTGACCAAGATACTATAGCACATGTTAAATACTTTATTATAATTTTAACTGTATTGTGTTATTTGATATTACGCTTTAAATTGCAACTTCATCATTTCAAATGTGTAATTAAAATATATTTCAATGCATTACAGTACATTCAGCAGTACACTTTAACCATATTTAAAAATAATCACTATGAAATTACATATAAAGATGTACTAAGTTCTACTTGAGTCGGTTCAGCTATTGGCATGTAAAATAAATTTAAACCATAATATTTTTTATTTATTATTTAATGGTAAATAACATGAAATTATATGTCAGAAAATACCCCAGTATATTATTTCCGTAATAATTAATCCTTTTAAAAGCATGTTAAAGCGTACTTCATTTTTACAAGGGTGAAAGTGTGTTCCTCTCTGCCTTTACGGTTAGTAATAAAGCATCCCTACACAAACAATATTCTTACATCATCCTGATAAAGCAGAGAGATCTAAATATGCAACTGAACATAAAATTGTAAGTGTCAGATGTTAAGTAGACGTAATTCATAACAGCTGATGTATGCATTCCGAAACTGAGAGTTTGAGAAGGCGGCACGATTTGTGAATGGGCCTGCAGCTGCTTATGGGTCGATATTTTATTTGCCTGTTTAGCGATACATAAATTTTGCTGTCTTACAGGTGTTCGCGTGTGTGTATGTGGTCGCATGTGTGTTAACCTGCATTATAACTTGTGTGAATAAGTAATAATGATGAATGGGTTTAGTCCCCTGACAGATGGTAATAGAGAATCATTTATTCATGGCGGCCGTGCAGAGCGTTCTCCTACAACCTCAATAAAACCTCAATAAAACCAGAGCCTGTCGACATCATCTATCACCTTCCCACCAGCGACATTTCCCTGGCATCGTCTCCAAGGCTGGCCTGCGAGGGTTATTATGGGATTGCACCCTCAACCTTGTGTTCTCTTTGAGGCTCTGGCCCCGCTCGGGCAGATGTCTGCGGGGCCCCCATCCAACGCTAACTGCTCCTCTTAGACGTCTCCAGTCATTTGACCCTGGTAATGGGGGCAGTGGTCATTGACTGCTTTTCTTTACTCAGCATTTTCAACTGGCCATCAAGTTATCTGACGGGATAATCAGTGTTTGACCCTGCAGTGAGACAAAGCGAACACGACCTGCAAGCTGCTGGTACTGTAAATGTGTTTCCAAAGCATTCGTATATTTTAAGTTAGAGTTACTTTATATATTTTAGTAAAACAGCAGATCAGACTTTGAAGAAGCAGGCTATGAATATGGTTTAAGGTCAGATCAATTGTGTTTATGCACTCTTATACATCCTATCTAAATGCTCTTAATGTAAGCTCGGACTGAAATGGAAGACACTTTCTAGAGAAGCATTAATCTTGAGAATGTCTCTTTTATAGAGGCTAGCTGTGCCAGTATATACCGGTTGAAATGTAGCAGCATGTGGCATGCTGTTGAATAGCTCAGAAAATGGATCGAAAGCTCAGATTGAAGATTGGATTTTTGTTAAAGCATTTATTTGAATTCCTCAGTCAAAATGTTATTTTAGCTTTTAATGATATTTTAGCTATAAAGGTATCTAAATTGACCTATTTCTGGCTGTTGCATTTATCAAATTAGCAAAAATGAGAAATATGGTCTATTGCATTAGCATATGTGCAATACATATACAAAAGTGGAAAAAAAAAGTTCAGTTTTAAAGTCTTAAATAGGCTAAACCTGTTCTTTCAAAAGACATGTTTATGGTATTAATGTCACACAAATAATATGAAGTTATAAGTTACTAAATCTGTTCTTGAAAAAGACGTTCTTGTGATATTAGAGTTTTTCTTAATCGATTTGACACATTTCTCCAAACTCAGGTCACTGTTCTCAAAACAGTTAACACAGTGATCTGAACATTTTGTAATTGTCCTAAACAGGTTGTACATTTTCCTTAATTTCATGCAAATTACAAATCACATGCATCATTTTCCTCAAAACACTGCACACACAATTCTCAAATGTTTTCATACAGCCAACTAAAAATTGTATATCATGAAAAAACAATTGCAGCTCTTTTTATTGGTTTTACCAAAAAAGGGGAAAGAAAAAAAAAGATTGGGAAAAGGAAGAGGTGTAAGAGTGAGAGTGAGAGGTTTTGGAGAGGAATGAGGAAGGGTAATATTGATAGGGAGATGAACAGTGGAAGAGAGAGAGACGAGCGGAAAGGAATAGATGGTATAGTTGATGGAGCAAGAAGAGTTGTGGATTTAGGAGAAGAGGATTTATGCAGAAGAGGAGTAGAGGGAGAAGAGATGGTAGAGTGGAAGGCAATGGTATTAGTGGAAAAGCAAGAGAACAAAATAAAAGAAGACATGGACAGAGGCAGTGGCGGACTGGGACAATAATTCAGGCCGGGAATTTGACTCCACTGCCAGGCCACCTCTGCTGCTGCAGTCACCACCACCCTATTCATGTAATCTACTGGACTGATAAACTTGTAGGCTAACCCTATTAATGTACTGTAACAGGTAGACTACCAGATGCAATATAAATGAATAAAAAATTAACCCTTAAAAACTCACTGTCCACCACCTCTAGCTCAACAGCAGGAGCATTTGCAGCTCTAGTGCTACTGTTGCTTCCTTCGTCACCTTTTCAAAATAAATAAATAAACAAACAAACATTGTAGGCTACATATTGTAGACTAGAAATGAAAAATCTAAATAACTAACACTGTATTCTTTTCCATACCATCTACTTGATTTATTTATTATTTAAACAATTTGACCCATTAACACTATTCTGTCTACTTTTTATACATTTTTATTTATTATATAAAAAATATGCTACATGTAGACGAAACGAGACTTGACACAGCACCACTTACATATTGTTGCTCGTTTGTTGGTTTAATTTTATCTATTGTGATTATCTAAGTGATTTGTATGTAGTGTTAATTTTGTCACCTATTTTTAATTTAGTCTTAGTCTTGTGCCAAATGTCTTAGTTAGTCTTAGTTTTAGTCAACTAAAAGTCTCGTCATTTTAGTCAAGTTTTAGTCAAAAGAAACTCAAGGTATCTTAGTCAAGTTTTAGTCGACTAAAAGTCTCGTTATTTTAGTCAAATTTTAATTAGTCGTCTAATTTTAGTCAAAAGAAACTCAATATTTCTAAGTTTTAGTTAAAACATTTTAGTCTTTTTTTTAAATAACAAATTATTTCTGAGATTATTTCTGATAACCATTTCAGTCAAATAGTGTTTCACACATCTCAAATATTGGTTAAATGTCATAATTACCTGAAAAAAATGTAATAGATTTTTTTAATGCAACTAGTTTTTAACATGAATCTGTTCATAACAGATGAATATTCTATCTCCTGATGATGGCAAGTAGAGATGATTGGAGACGAAAATGAAGAGAGATTTTATCTTAGTTTTTATTTTATGCAAAACATTCTCGTCTTTTTTCGTCAACAATAATGCATGTTAATTTAGTCTTAGTCAGCGTTTTTGGACATTGGTGCAGTCTCGTCATCGTCTCGTCTTAGTCATGGAAAAAAAGGTCGTTGACGAACATTTTTAGTCTCGTCTCGTCTGACGAAATTAACACTATTTGGATGAAAGCGTTCATCTGCCAAATTATTACAAACATAATGTAAATCTTGACCGACCTGTTCCCTTACTGGCGAACATGGCTGAGATTTTGCAGCAGCTTGCTGCGTCTGTGGCCAGGGCTTTTTTCCTTTTTAAACGCTTCCTCTCTGCTCCTCCTTTGCGTTTACGCTCCATTTTTTTAACTATTTAGTCAGATATTAGGCAGTGCTTTGTGACGTTGGGTGGGATTGTCATTTTCACTCCGCCATTATGATTCGTCGATTGAGAGATCCGTCAATTAATTCGTAGCTGCACACCAGCCTATCACATGCCAGGCTGATCGTCTGCACCTTTTTTTTTTTTGGCAGCCGACAGGCCAGAACGACCGTCAGGCCACCGGGAAATGTCCCGGTGCTCCCGATGGCCAGTCCGCCCCTGGACAGAGCGGAAGGGAAGAGCAAGGTGTAAGATGAGGGAGGAGAGATAGAAGGATGGGGTACAGATGGGTTTCAAATGAAACCAGAGCCATCCTAATTGACCCTTCATCCTAACCTGACCAATCACAATTTGCCATCCGCCGAATCCACCATTTTTGTCCGAGAAAAGAAGTCCGGAGAGTTAGTAGATTAACGTTGGAGGATGTGAACTTGAAAAGCGGAGTGTACTGACGTCTTTCGCGGTTAAAACAACATTCCTTCTGATGTTCATTCATGTTTATTTGATGCTATAAATGAACTAGAAGGAAGAGATCAGTTCACGAGCAGCTTTAACTGAGGCTCTACAGCGATCGGTCAGACACATTAAAGAGCCACAAAATGGTATTTATTGTTTAAATTTCTTTAAAAAATGACCAAATTTGAAAGTTGAGACTTAGTTTCATATCAAAAGTAACCTGTTCTGTCCTGTCTCAGTGTGTTGTCAGTGTACTCTCTGCTCCGCGATGTATTTTTCACTGCGTGAGAACAAGATGTGTGTGAGAGAGGCGTGGCTTGTCGGACATAGCGACAGTAACTAAAGGGGGCGGGTCTTTGCGAACGGTCAATTGACCATGTCATAAATTATCGTCTTTCCTTGAGGGAAGCTGGACATGGAGTTCAGCCCAATATAAACATCGTATCACAGTCAATGTCCCAGCACAAGTGCTACATTCCACTAGTGTTGTGCCACACACAACGCTGTCTTGGGGCCACACAACACAGAAAGGCTTCTACATTTCTTTAATTCCAATTTCCACAGGGGAAAATTGAGAGAAATTCTGTAGTTGTTTTGGGACAATGTCCAACTTCACCATTCAGTATTGGTGAAAGAGTGGTTTGATCTTCACCCAGATTTCAGGACGGTGTTCCTTCCAGCATAGTCTTCTTCAAGCGATGGAAGAGAGTCGCAAGGATGAATCCAACATTCACAGCTTTTTTCCCACGATGCATGACTCGTGAAAATATAATTATGCTGTGATGTTGATGAAATTCTTTGACCAGATGTACAATAAATGAGAGGCAAGATCTATAAAGTTCATTGATTAAATTATTGCAGTAAATTTATTTCTTTTTTTGGACGAAAACTTGTTATACAACTAGCTCGTCATTAAATAACTTTGAAGAGTACGATTAAAGAGCATGAAAACCATGTATTTTCATTCATGTTTTTGTGTATATACAGCTGAATTTGCTATCAAATCAACAGAGAACACATTTGTAGTTTTGATGTTGCTATTGATTTTTAATAAATGCATTACCACAATAAAATGCAGTGCTTCATTATGCAGTGAATACTGAAATGTTTTGCCAATATAAAGTGTGTTTAGTGTGCTGTGTTAATTGTTTCGAGAGCAACTACATTCATTTGGAAAAATGTGTCAAATCGATTGAGAAACACTGTAATGTCACGAAAAGTTATTTTACTGGTTTATAAAAATAGAGCATGACAGAAAATGTACATCCCTGTGAATGTGAGGGAGCTTAAAGATGCTTGCATTACTCCATCTCATGTTACAGTTGCGTATTTTAAACTTTCATTCACTGTGTATGTATACATCCATCACTGTAAATGCATTTAAAAAAAAAAAATTCACAAAAAGCATGCAACAGAGGCTGTTGGTTGCTTAAATTGCATTTAACCAGATATATTTCTGTAGGTCATGGGTATCCAAGCCTGTTCCTGGAGGGTCACCTTCCAGCCGAGTTTAGCTCCAGCCCCAATTAAACACTAATCGAGGTCTTCGGGATCACTAGAAACTTCCAGGCAGGATTGGACAACCCTGTTGTAGGTAAAAGGCCTGGGTCAGATCTAAAACTGTCAAGTGTGTGTAGTTCAATGGTAAACAGCCGCAGGTCTTTGCCTTTGTCTGCAGGTTCACCTATAGGCACTGGTAAAACATCTCGATTTCAAATAATCACGCAGCCAATGGAGTCCATTGACCTCTACACTCTAAGCTGAGGATCAGTGAGAAGGTGAGTAGGAGGAAAGTAGACATTTCTCATTATGGTTCAATCCACTAAAGCTCAGCTTACAACAGCCCACCTGCGGTTACCCAGCCAACAGTGATACACTAAACACACAAGCACACGGCGGGATCTGTTGTCCGAATCAGTTCACAGCTACAATCGCCTGCTATATTTTCTAAGGCTTTTAATTGAATGTTAAATCAAATTAATTACAGGACATGCCTGTTACCTTATCAAATTAATATTGCAGTGTTTGCACATAAAATTAAGATTATTCAGTCATTTTGTTATTGTGGCAGATGAAAGTGGGCTTCTGATTTTCATATCATTGAACATAAGCTTCTCACTCATGTAGCGCCTCTCTAGCTTGTTTCACTATAATGAGAGGTGGCTATCCTGAGTTCTTTAAATTTCTTTTCTATAAACTATGTGAGTTTCACTAATAAATGTATCAGTATTCAACTTGTGTGTGTGTAATTATTAACTCATTGTATTAAATACTATTTCCCTCTAAATTACTATGTAAGCGGTAATATCTATACTTTAACAGAAAATGAAATGTCTTTCAAGTACTTTTATCTTATAAACACTTTCACATATAACCAAAAAAGTACCCCTTTTCCTTAATAAACTTAAAATATCAGTCCTGTAACCACAACTGTTTTATAAAAATATGACAGATTTAGTTAGAAAAAGTGTATCAGAAAATAAAAAGATATTAATAAACTCACTTTTCAGATCACAAAGGCATTTAAATTCACATTCAAACAATAGGGCCCAAGAAAATAAAATAGCCGGCAAAACTCTAGTTTAAATTTGAAATACCCTTCAAATGTTCAAATGATGCAGGCCTGAATGTAGCTCGGGTACGTTGTAGCCTTAAACCAAATGGCTGCTTCACCACACGGGCCAAACAAAAAATGGTACCTTATACTCAACGTAGATGCAACCTCACACGGACAGGATTAAAGGCATCAGCAACAGGAAACACGAAAAAAGTTGAAGAGAAGAGAAGATGGTTGAAGAGAAAAGTCACATGGTCGACGATGCGGGCAAAGTCCACCACTCGGTAACGCTATCCGGCTCCGTCAGGGTCTTTGATCATCGTCAATCTCACAGTTCCACACAGGCTCTTAACTACTCGAGGTCGCTGGTCGCTTGCTTGTTAGCAAAGTCTATGCAAAACACTAAGCACTAATTTCAGTCTTCGTGTGCAGAGTATGCCACTCACACAGACAGAATTATACTATTACAGTTTCTTATAAGAGTCCTTGTTGAACACTTTCACTAAAACTGGTGCATTAGCTACGTTAACATTCCATGTTTCTCTCACCACTCGCGCCTCTCGCGTCTCTCGCGACCTCAACCGTGATTGGCTCATTACAAAACTTTCAGAAATAAAATAAATTCACAAAACATTGCTGTATAAACTCTTTCTTTCTATTCTTACCGGCATCATTAACACATCTTCACAAATATTATTAACCAAAAAATATTTAACCTTTTAAATGCTGAATTCAGTAAAACATGAACATTACCCAATAGCTATACATTTCTCTCATTGAGCAAAATTATAACTTCATTGCTGGTCAATGAACCTTAACTTTTTAAACCTTAAATTATATTTATTAAACTAATGAAATTATTTATTCAAACTTCTATATCTTATACTAATGAATATATTTTAACAGGGTTACACTCACCTACAGCATTTTGCTCTTGTTTGCATCTGTTACTAACATGACAATTTCATTTAGGATCTATACTTGTTCGATGTAACTTGTCAAATCTTCACTTAAGAGGTAAGGCCTCTAAAGCTCTCAGAATATTGAACATTTGCACTATATAGGTTCCAGTTCTCCCAGGTGTACACACACATACTGTACAGTACACAGATAGAGGCTAAGTGATTGTTAAAATAGAGAAATCGAATTTTGGTGCTAAAAAAGGTGTTACAACAACCTTGTGGCCTTGGATCAACGTTTGAGACAGAGAAGGAGACAATGAGGGAGAGAGAAACACGGAGAAGAGGGAGGATTTTTATCCTGACCTGATTTAAGATGCCAGCGGTTTGTCCTCTTGTTTAACCCTCCCTCTGCTTTTCCTTTATCTCTGACCCATTCTGTTGTCCATTTCTCTTTTATACAAACCACATTTCCTCACCCACATGTGAATACTGAATATAAAATGTATTCCACCTCCTCCCACCTGGCTGATAACACATTATATTCAATTATGTTTAAGCATAAAAGGAGAGATTATTTATTCCTGTGAAGGCAACTCTGAAATTTCAGCATCACTACCCCAGCCATCAGTATTATATGATCCTTCTTATATGATCCTTCAGAAATCATTCTGATATTCTGATTTTGAAAAAAAAAGAGAGACATTTCTGCCTGTTTAACATTTCATAACAAAGAAAAGTGCGTTCAAGTGATTTCATTACAACCTTAATTTTAACGATGTGTCATATTTCCAGCACAGGTCAGCCAACACGATCTCATGAAAGTGCGTATCTATACCACGAATGTTATTTCTCGTACCATTTATACGGCAAAAATGTTTTTTTTGCGTGCATATGTTGGGTAGGATTAGGGTTGGGAAGTGTGTGCATATTACACGCCATAAAGTGCGTATCATATGCACTCGAAAACTGCGTATAAATGGCACGAGAAATAACATTCATCGTATAGATACGCACTTTCGTGAGATCGGGCTGCACTGTTAGACATTTTATTGTATTTTTGCGGTAACTTACTGGCAGCACTATTGCCAGTAAGTTACTGTAAGTTCCACTTTACAGTAGCTTACCTGTAAATGTGTTTTACGGTATGATGCCCTTACTGCAATTTTATTTTACAGTAAGATGGCCTTACCGCAATTTCATTTTACAGTAAGATACCCTTACTGCAATTTCATTTTACAGTATGATTTCCTTACTGCAATTTCATTTTACAGTAAGATGCCTTACTGCAATTTCATTTTACAGTAAGATGCCTTACTGCAATTTAATTTTACAGTATGATGCCCTTACCGCAGTTTCATTTTACAGTACAATACCCTTACTGCAACTTATTTTTCATTTATTTTACACTATTAATGCTATTGAATTGAATAAATTCCAAAAAAGTTACTTGAGTTCATGTACATCAGCATATTTATTATTTAGTATCACAATTAATTACATTCAATTTACTTATTGTGATGCAACATTTAAAAGAGAAATTCATGCATAACAAATAAAAGCAGATCATGACAATACGCAATTTTTTTTTTTTCTTAAATCAAATACAAAATACACTAACAGTTCTCAGCTAAAACAAGAGGAAATTAAATCAAAAGGAAATGGCACCCACCTCTCTACTAATCCCAAAAAAATAACAATATACATTTGTATGATAAAGAACAATACAACAAAAGTTTACAAATAAATAACTGATCTGAGGAATGGTGCTGCTTTTGCCCCCAAAGCTTCCTCTCCTCCAATCACAGCAGATTTACACCCGATCATTGGCGTCAGGTGGCAGCAATTCCTTTCTGCTTATGGGAAGTAGAGAGAGAGAAACAGGGAGAAAGGGGAAAATAAATTAAAATAAATAAATAAATTAAAAATACATCCTTGGACATAACACACTCAAACAGCAAGTTCTACAGATTGTAGCACCAGCACCAGATTTGGTAGCACCGCACATGTAATATGAGCTTAATCACCGTCTTTCTTAAAGGTTCTCTAAGCGATCCTGGGTGACGTCACTTCTTGTTGACGTTCGAACTATTGCCAAACAAAACGGAGGCTAGCTAGACCCTCCCTCCTCCTCATCCACGCACTAACAACCCAAACCCCACCCCCAAATCCTTCTTGTCGGTTATTGGCTGGAACACTGTTTGTTATGTTGTGGTGCGGGTTAGTCCAGTTTGTTTTTGTTGCTGTTTGTGGAGCCTGGGGTGTCTACAGAGACCGCGTTTTTTAGAGTGTGTTCAGGAGACAGATAGCTAGCGGATAGTGAGGAGATATTTGCTGTATGTGACAAAAAAATGTTTGGCCTAAAAAATGCGTGACATCGCTTAGAGCACCTTTAAATTTAGACTTTTGTCTCAGTGCATGCGTTGTTTTAGTTTGGCAGGGTCGCCACTAGCTTAGCTTAGCATAATGAATGGAATCTTTTGTTGCCAGCCAGCATGTTCTGAGTAAAAGTGATATAAAAAAAACACCTAATTACTTCTTGTGGCCTGCGTATTCACAACGAGTACAAATAGCGATGCAGATTAAGACTAGGCGATTTCCTAGACAGATTTTGACTTGGGACTATATTAGGGTGAAGCACAGGCGAAGCACTGCTACTTGAGTGCAGAGATATCACGCAACACATGAAATCTCAGTCAACATAATAGTAGCTGGCTATTTTTCCTACAGTAGACATAGTAAAGGGCGATGAACATGGCTGATTTTGTGAGAGACGAAGAGGGTGACTTCTCAGACAGTCAAGATCCAGAACCATACCTCTATGAACCAGAGTTTTCAGAAGAGGAGCTGCGTGCTTTGGAAATAGAACAACAGGAGGAGGAGGTTGCGATCGCTCAACAACCTGAGGACGTGAGGATGAGAGCCAACACAAACTGGTGGTGTGAGTGTGGGGGAATATGCCAACCTATGCCGACTGAAATAAACTCAACACAATCCAAAAGCGAAGATACTCGGTGCAGGTCACGCCGGTAAGTTGACAGATTTCATGTGTTGCGTGATATCTCTGCGCCCAAGTAGCAGTGCTTCGCCTGTGCTTCACCATGATATAGTCCCAAGTCAATATCTGCCTTGGAAATCACCTAGTCTTAATCTGCATCGCTATTTGTACTTGTGAATACGCAGTAGTAATTAGGTGTTTTATTTTTTATCACTTTTACTCAGTACATGCTAGCTGGCAACAAAGGATTCCATTCATTATGCTAAGCTAAGCAAGCGCCGACCCTGCCAAACTAAAACAATGCATGCACTGAGACAAATGCATTTGCCCACCTATCTAAATGTAGGAAAGACGGTGAATAAGCCCTATTTTAAAAAAACGGTGGAGTGTTCCTATAAAAGAAAACTCCGGTGAAAAATAAACCTAGGGGTAATTAGCACATGGTTACAGAGTAGATCGTTCTCTGGGATGCGTTTTCATGATAATCGAATGTAAAGAGTTTTATCTCTAAAAACAGATTAGCTTATAACGCTAGTATATGGGGCAGAGAGTAAGTTTAAGTAAATCGCTAGTTAATACCACTAACAAGGCTCAAAATAGCCTCACACTACCACGGTAGCATAATGAGGGTCCTTACATGCAAACCGAAGCATTGAGAACTTTGTAAGTGTACAAACAGTTTAATAAGAAGATACTTAATAAAGACAGTACATTACACGTATTCAGACACAGCCATCTTGGAATGTCTCGACAGTCTCGACAAGTCGAGCAACGAACGCTGTGCTAAGTGATATGAACTGTGACTTGTTCATTTTTGTATTATTATTTGTATTTATTTATTTTCTCTGTTGCGTTCAGTGCTTTCTTCCGGAAACAACAGAAGATTCCAAGTCACAGTTCAAATCACTTAGCATGGCAATCGTTGCTCGACTTGTCGAGACTGTTTTCCAAGATGGCTGCTGTCTGTATACGCGTAATGTACTGTCTTTATAAAGTATCTTCTTATTAAACTGTTTGTACACTTACAAAGTTCTCAATGCTTCGGTTTGCATGTAAGGACCCTCATTATGCTACCGTGGTAGTGTGAGGCTATTTTGAGCCTTGTTAGTGGTATTAACAAGCGATTTACTTAAACTTACTCTCTGCCCCATATACTAGCGTTATAAGCTAATCTGTTTTTAGAGATAAAACTCTTTACATTCGATTATCATGAAAACGCATCCCAGAGAACGATCTACTCGGTAACCATGTGTTAATTACCCCTAGGTTCATTTTTCACCGGAGTTGTCCTTTAAAGGATTCACGGACACCCTGAGAACAGCAGGGACAAATAATTAATGGAACTGCAAAAATTGTGTACTGGTGTTGGTGTCTGACTGATTGTGGTGGCCTGTCCGGGCCAATTTTTTGTACCAGTCCAGCACTGCATAAGAAACTTACCTAATTTGATGTTCTCCACTCAATTTCGGTGAGCCTCTGCAGAAACGTTGCTACCCGGGAGTTGATGGCAGTCACCTTTCTCTTTACAACACCTCCTGTCTTTCGACTTGTGCCAACTTTGGCCGTGCACAACCTCTTCAGGGTTGATCCTTAAAAAGAATCTTAAAACAAACACAGGTCTTACATTTTCATATTAACACATACAGTAGTCATCTTTAAAAGCGGCCCTCTAACACAGACGCGCTGCACAGTTATACTAGTGAACTCACTCGAGGCCCAGAGAGAAGGAAATTAATAGTGGAATAAAGTTGTTATTTTTGTGTTTTTTTTGCAAACAAAAAATATTCTCGTCGCTTGATAAACTTAAGATTGAGCCACTGTAGTCACTTGGAATATATTAACGATCTCTTTAATAACTTTTCTGGGCCAGCAAGATTCATTCCCTCTGAAAGCCTATGGTGGAGTGAGACAGCTCTCAGATTTCATCAAATATATCCTAAATTGTGTTCGGAAGATGAACGAAAGACTTACATGGTTGGAACAACATGAGGGTGATTAATTACTGACAGAATTATCAATTTTGGATGAACTAACCCTTTAAAGTATTATTTAAATCATTTTATATTTTTATAATCAAAACCTTCTATTTAAAACATTAAAGTACGCGTGAACCGGAAGTTGCAAACGACTTGTCTCCAGTGTTGTGACGTATTTCCCAGTGAAACAGAATATTGAACAGAGGGCAGGGTTTTACTTTAGCGCTCCTCCTCTCCATCTCTCGCTCAAAGCAGAGTAACGGTCTGAGGGGAGTGGTTAAGCGTTGTCCAACCCAAGCCGTCAAGCCTACATCATCAGAAAAGGAACGCCATTTCAGACTGGAAGTAACTTTTCAGACTTTGATTATAGATTACCACGGCAAACTATTTTTTTCTGTGTATTAACTTGCACGGATTCATTGTTCACCACAAGACTAGTAATATGCGCTAACAAAGTAAACAGGGTCAATCTTGATTTTAATGCTGACTTTAATCTCATAACACTGTTATCAAGAATTTAAATGCATTCCTGCCACTTCTGAGGCTCATTTAAGTCCCAGTGAACCGGAAGTTGCAAACAACTTTTTTCCAGTGTTGTGAAGTATGAATTTTGTTGATTCTGATTTAATTTGATTGATAACTTATTCTTCCTGATTGTGTTGTATTATTATAACTCAATTTATATTAATTTATAAATTTGACATAAAGGGCCCTATCATACGTTTAGATCGTTAAACCAGGGCCCAAAATATGACACATTTAATATGGTTAAATGAATAAATTAAAGAAAGCGTAGGGCCTGCAAGGCTCCATTATCACATAATGCATCTGATATTTACTCAAAACATATACTTACAAAGCCAAAGACCCTCAGTGCTGTGGTTCTTAAAAGAGCCTTTGGGCTGTAGTTAGCTCCTGTTGACACAGACAAAAGAGAAAAAGAAGAAACATTATTTTTTCATCGATGATTATTGGCTAATGACTATATGTTATGAACATGATTAATCACAGATCTATGACTGCTAGATTGATCACTTACACAATCAGATGACAATCGACACTGAAAAAAGAGAGAAGAGAATATAACTTTTTAGCCTACAACATGCAGGAGGGAGAGGGGGAAGGGATAGGGGGGCCGTTTTACCAATAATTAGCATAGCATTTCTAAAATATTTTGCAATGAAAATGTATCAATTAATCTATTAGCCTGCCTTTATATTGCGTTAAAAAGCGTTACTATTTTAAGCATGTCTGTCCTGTGCAGAGTGAATCCAGCACGTATGATACTATTATGTAAATTTAGCTGTCACTTCAGAAATAGTTTGCAGCTGTCGGTCCAATACATCTCTTACATCGTGTTTACACTTTGTTAATGAGAGGATTCATATTCATATCACATTCATATTCATTCTTTATTGTCCTCAATAGAGGACATTTGTTCGCGAGCCCGAAATTCGCGAGCCTGCATAAGTTAAATCGACAAGAGACCAACAACTACCGGTAATCTGTGATTGGCTACTGCTGCTCACCGCTGCAAAACCCGTTGTAAATGGATTAATTTTCCGTTCTCCAGAGCGTGAACACAAATAAGCACAAATTGGGGCGTTTGGCAAATCTGTTGCGCCAAAATGTTATTACAGTATCAATTGAGGGTGCTCTTGCTTGCGTTTGAGGCTGCATAGCACTCCCATAGAATCGGCCTGGAGCGAGAGCGCGAGAGAGTGCCGCTAGGTAACTTCAAAATAGCCTAACGTCACACACATTAACGGTATTTTTTTAAATGACGAGTAAAATATGCCTTAACTGGTCGTAAAAATTACGGAAAACCATTGTTTGTGTAAATACTAGATTGGGTCCATCGACTGGAAAAGGCAGTCAGACATAACTTAATGGGATATGAAAGCGGCAGTTTTTGAGGAAAACTAAGTTCCTTCAGACTGTCCTTTTAGTAATAATAGCCTATTAGATTGTATTATTTACTTTCTTCATACATTTAGCTATATTTAATTGATATTGGTAATAGTTTACGCTGTAAAAGTAACATAAAAGAAATGTGTTCAGTTAAATTAGCCTACTTACCTCAGAAAAACTCACAGCTGGCGTCTAGCTGTGGCGATCCACTCCCAGCAGGGACGTCTGTGCGCGCGCGCGCACTTGACACACAAACCTCTGTTTACATTCTGCGAGGCTGTTGCGCGGGCTTTGCACGCGAGCAACAATTAAAATAGTAATTTTATAAAATTATAAAAAATAAGGTCTAATGTCTATGTATGGGAACCAGTTTTTTGAGAAAATTCTAATATAAAAATGACTTATTTATATAGGATTAAAATAAATCCTTCCATCCACGTGTTTTTTATTTAACTTTTAAACATCCAGCGTGTGCATTGCTTATTGAGAATGCAGATTCATGATTTTCATCTGCAGAACACAGGGGAAAAAACTATAAAACATTTTTATATGACATTTTAATAGGCCTAACACATTAATACAATATGCATAGCCCTATGAGTAGCCTAATACACGTTGTGTACACAATGAACACAAGTGCAGTCATCCCGCGAATTATAAGGCAATGATTAGGCAAGTTAGGCAACTATATTAATATATATATATATATATATATATATATATATATATATATATATATATATATATATATATATATATATATATATATATATATATATATATATATATATATTGTGCAAAAGTTCATGTATTTCAGTAATTTAAATTAAAAGGTGAAACTAATATATTTAGTATATAACTATGCATGATTATACTTTTCAGAGGGCCGACATTTCTGTATTTAAAATCCTTTTTTAATTTATTAATGTATTGATAATTTTTATTTTTTTCATATTTTTTTTTTATTATTATTATATTTTTTTTCCTGTATAGTGCTTTGCATATATGCCAATTCATATATACTGCAGAGAGGCAGCCCTTGTCAAAAGAAGCCTACACACTTCAAGAAATCTGTCTTCTTCATTTACAGTAGCACTACTGCTTTTGCGTAAACAGTAAAGTACTGTAAATTACCATATACAGTAAGTTACTGTAAATTTCACACAAAATACCCACAATGCAGTGCATATTACAGTAGTTAACCGTAAATAATATAAGTGGTATTTTACTGGGCTTTTTTGCGGTAAGTAACTGTAAAATTACGGCAAAGTCTAACAGTGTGGGTCAGCACAGGTTTTGAAGTCTAACTTATGATGCTTTAAAAAAATACAGGAACCACTTTGTGCCTCTGATCTGCTCTTCTCTTATGCAGGACATAAAGACTGTCGTTGAAAGTGTTTAAGGCTTTTCAAAGTGGAGTGAAAATACTAAATATTGATCGTTTTACAGAAGCGGGGATTGCTGGCGGTTGCGGTTGGCTGGAGTGAGACTGTGCGTTGGCGACAGGATTCAGATTTGTGCGATGAGCGTGACTGCCTTTGATGCTAAAGTGTTTGCGTACCTGTGTATGTTTCTGTGCATGACGCTCTTTCATTGCTTTCCCCTCCGTTTCTCTCCCTCCTGCTCTCTTTCTCTCTCCTCAATCCTGTAAAACACTCCAAACCAATAAAATGCTGTTGCATCTCCTGTCTAGCCTAGATTGAACAGGAGAAACAGGTGTGGTCTGTCTGTGATCAGCCTTGTTAAACACACACTGCAGCCCATGTTGATCAGAACGCAGACAGAATATCTGATTAAATCCATATTCCCTCGCCACACTAGAACGCACCCCAACAGATATACATGTCCTCTATTTCATCACCGCAAAATGCCAGCATGCACTATAGGAAACATGAGGATTTCTGCAGATGAAAAGTGTGCACACAAAAAGGTCAACACTATTAAGTGGATTAGCCCCGAAAAAGCTGCAGCTGATGAAATCACAGCATTCTTCTCCTCCCTAAACACCTGGCAAGTTACAGCAGGTGGTCGAGCTGGAGGTGCTGGCCAAAAAAAAAAGAAAAAAAGATTAACTAATATTGATACATCTGTACATTTTTCCATGGTGTTCCTGATAGGGGAGATCAGGGCAAACGAGCCACCGGGTAAGACAACCCACCGCTTGTTTCTAGGCGGAGGAATAGAGAGAGGCGAGAGAATGCTTCGGAAGAAGTAATCTATTCTGTCTGTCTGTGGTGAGGGACATATGAGTAATTTATGCCTAAAAATTAATTTGAGTTCCTTTCCAATTGAAATAGGTCAAGTGTTATGAGGACGTAAAAAAATAATGAAAGATCGTTCAGATGTTGTTGTGGTTGTAGGATAAGATGAGCCACTATTGGCCATATGATGCATAGGCTTACAGCTTAAAGAAATGGAACATTAAACAAAATTACGATGGTAAAAGAAACTTTTGGGTCAGTAAGAAAGTAATGAATGCTTTCATTCAGCTAGGACACATTCAATTGATCAAAAGGGACAATAAAGACATTTATTATGTTACAAAAGATATTGTTCTTGTCAAAAGTTACATTATATCTGTGGTTGTGATAATGCTACAGTTTGGCGGCACAATGTAGATATAAGAAACAACCACGGAGTGTCTTAAAGAGCCCCTGTGGTGAAAATCAAGTTTTTAATGTTATTTATATGTCTATGTGGTGTTTTTTATATGCTTTAAAACAAACCATGTGCAAATTCATCAGTCAACACCATTGCTGAGTATTTTCTCCTTAAAATTGCAGTGTACCAAAGACGGTCTTAAAAACGCTGTTTGAAACCTCTCCTGTTTCCAACCGTACCGTCACAAACACGTAACCAAACCCATCAACGTGCGGGGCGGGGCTTTTCTCCACTGCCTCAGTGATACTTTAAAGTATATAAGAAGATACTTTATAAAGGCAGGAGCCATCTTGGAAAACAGTCTCGACTAGTCGAACCACGAACGCCGTGCTATGTGAGCTGGTCGATAGGAATTACGTTTGGGAAATCTAACGTAGCACGGCGTTCGTGGCTCGACTAGTTGAGACTGTTTTTCAAGATGGCTCCTGCCTGTATACGCGTAATGTACCGTCTTTATAAAGTATCTTCTTATTAAACTGTCTGTACACTTACAAAGTTCTCAATGCTTCGGTTTGCATAGGGACCCTCATTATGCTACCATGTTAGTTTGAGGCTATTTTGAGCCTGGTTAGTGGTATTAACTAGCAATTTACTTTTACTTATTCTATGCCCCATATACACTAGCGTTATAAGAGAATCAGTTTTTAGAGAAAAAAACTCTTTACTTTCGATTATCATGAAACCGCGTCCCAGAGAACGATCGACTCGGTAATTACCCCTAGGTTCTTTTTCACCGGAATTGTCCTTTAAGGCATGAAGAAATTCATTTCACAGGATTTTTTTTTTAAGTATGTCTTTTTTAAACGATCAAAGATGAGTTTTAAGTAATAAAATTAAGAACTGCAGGGGGACTTTAAAAAACCCTCTTGAAAATCTTTTGGCAATTATTCCTTATACACACAGCTGTTCACATGTAATTGTCCAGGGAGACAATTTATGTTTTGACCACTGCATGCTGGGAAAAATGTGGCAGCACTTCTGCTCTTAGCCATCTGTTGAGTGGACACGACTCAGAATCAAATTAAATGCTGCCACACCTCTCACCTCCCGATGCTACATCTATCTCTCCAGAACTCTCGGTCAGTGGGAACATCACTCTGCATCACACTGACTAATGAACACTGATAACCCTTGAGGAGGACAGTGGGTAATCCCGGGAGCATGTTGAGGAAACGGGGATCAATAAACACTTCTTAATAACTGTCCATCTCTCTAACTGCTAACTCTGATGACCATTTGGTCAACACAGCAGTCCCCATGCAGCCTTTTTATCTTCATTGTCACGTTTAATTAACTGTAAATGATGATTTTATTATTTTATTGCATTTGTGTGGGGGAGAAGGTGCATTTAAAGTATGAGAGTACCACTGAAAATGTGTCTATTTTCTCATAAAAATAAATACAAATAATTATAAACAATTATATTATCTGAATAACAAACGTGTCCCAATTTTGCTTAATGGACTCCATTCATTTGTGTCAAATCTCAAAATAATGGAATGAAGCATGATTTCAGAATGATCCAAATCCATTTTCAATTGGTACGCTTCTTTGTTTTTAAAATTGTGATATCCTTTCTGTTTATTTCCAGGTTTCAAATTAAATCCCACATTTTCAATGCGCCCTCAGACTTTTGGACCCCGATGTATATGTACAAATGTATCGCCTACAGCACAAGTTCTTCTCGCCACATAGACTTAATTAAACTACTTTGTACACTTCAGTAATGGACAGCACCTGCACACAACAAGAGACTCGTTTTACATATAGATTAGCTCACCTTCTCAATATTGACACCATTTATCTCACCATGTTCTTTAACTCAAAAAGTTAAAACCGAAGGCAATCCCAGTAAGAGCAACAAATTCACTTTACCTACAAACCCATGCTATTTTGTCCAATCTATACAGTAGCCTCTACAAAGACAAGCTAGAAATGAGTTTTATTGAGTAAAATAGAACAAGGCAATAAGAACGAAATTGAGGGATCAGGGCAGTGAAGTGCCTTGTAATTGCAAACAAACCAACAGTTGAGCGCACGTGTGTGTGTGCGTCTGTGCGTGCATGCGTGCGCGTGCGTGCGCGTGCGTGTGTGTGTGTGTGTTGCATACTATCACAGTCATCTGACTGTCATGTAAACATGCTTTTAGCTGTGGTGAGGTGCTGTGGAGCCCATGCTAAAGCACAAAACAAATTAAGCATTTAACTCTGAAACAAATACATATATATCCAACTGTTTACATAGCTATAAATAAAGACATGTTGCCTTTTTTTCGTTTTTTAAATAAAGCTAATTATTAATAGCACCGACTAACCCAAAACCCTACCACTAGAATACAACTTTTGTCATTTCATAAATTAAATTAAATGTAATTAAATTAATAAATAAAAATTAAAAAAGCCATTGCAAACAAGCTTCTGATTAGTTAACTCTCGAAAAAATCCAATGTGTGCATGTACAGTTGGAATAGATTGAGGGCTATTGATTAGGGCAAATGAACAGAAGCACAAGTTCATTTTAGACACTTTGGCAATGTCCTTAAAGGATAATTCCGGTATTTAATACCTTGAGTCTATATTGTAGTTTGTTTTGGATGAACAAGAGTGGTGGACAACATTTTTTTGACAATGGTTCCTCTCTCGAGTTTTTGACTATAATAGAATTGGCCATGGACCCATTTAACATTGGAGTCAATGGGCATGTCCGAAAATCTCATTAAAACAGCCAATAATGTTTGTTTACAAAACTGTTAAACTCACCGAGTGGTTAGTGGTGTTCGTTGATGATTATAAACAATATATCGTCGCAATATATGATTCCAATCCGTCTATTTTGCTATAGTGGAACTATTTTTTCAGACACTTCACAACCGTGTATATCTGATGTTTATGTCTCGCGGGACACTCACGGTCACAGTCGAGTTCAACTTCATATTGCACTGGTCAGTGGTCACGTCTTGGTATCCTCGACCGTCAAACTCAAAATCGAGCGGGTCCTCCATAATCCACTTTTCATAATCCATGTTACAAGTAACAATTAATGAAGGTTTTGTTTGTTTATTTCGCGTACTCTCCCGGAGCACAGTTGCTCTGCTCGCTAGCCTTATGAGAAACGGAAGCGAGCAAAAAGACTACATCGACCAAATGTAAACAGCCCCCTTTCCGTTTCCGGTAGCGCATTTATATTAACGAGCACTCAGTCCTTCAACAGAATTCAATGGGATTTTACAAAATGACGAATAAAACACGACAGAAACTGTATTTCGCAACACTTTTTGTTTCTGGAACATCAACTAACATCACTAATCACTCGGTGAGTTGCACAGTTTTGAAAACTAATGTTAAAGGTTGTTTTAATGACATTTTCGGACATGCCCATTGACTCCAATGTTAAATGGGTCCATGGCCAATTCTTTTTATAGTCAAAAAAATGTTGTCCACCACTCTTGTTCATCCAAAACAAACTACAATATAGACTCAAGGTGTTAAATACCGGAATTATCCTTTAACTGCCCTAAACTTATATGAAGCTAATGATAAAGCTACCCAAGCCGAGCTGTTTAAACACCACAGGGGTCATATCATCATCTTCAGGAATAAAATGTGAATTCATTGTGACATATTCAAACTTTCAGAACTCAAACCTCTGTGTGAACTATATTGTCTTGCTAAATGTGACTATAAGGCATGAAGATAAGATAGTATGAACATTAACAACACTATTTTCTGTAAAGCTGCTTTAAAAACAATGCATGAAAAGAGCAATATAAATAAAACTGACTTGACTCACCTCACTTTTTTTTTTCTCATTTCACTTTTGTGACATATGGTTGGCTTAATTAACATGACCATCCATCAACACATCACATCAGCAATGCTTAGGGATTTAAAGAGAACCTAATGTTTTTTGTTTGTTTTTTATTTACTTTTCATTTAGGGTGTAATACAGACGTTTGTTCATGTGAAGCAGAGTTGTAAAAAGGGGGGCGCTGCAAGGCTAAGGGATAGTGTACAGTCAGCAGATTGTTATGCAAAAGAAACCTCTTCAGGGTGATAAAAGACACCACTGTGAAATTATTCAGCTTATTATGCAGCTACTTGCCACATAGGTAAATAATAGAACAAAATATTTTATTACCTCAAGACATCTTTCAGTAGCCGCTTGAGCGATCTGTTATCAGTTGTTGCTGTCATGGAATAACAGACCGCTAGATGGCGCAATTGAAGAATCACAATTGAGAATTACAGGGAGCCATGTACAAATATAAATTAATGATGCATGATTCTGCACTAAACATGGACAAGTTTGAGAAAGGACTGTCAGTGCCAGGCGTCGAATCCACTTCAAACATCACAACTACCAAAACACACTGTCTAAACCAGACGCGAGTGGCACAATGTGACGCAACAATAGCAAATAGAACCCATTACAATCAGTGATGCTGTCTACACTGGAAGCGGCACGGAGCGACGCGACAAGACAAATTCCCAACAGTAAACTGATGTCCTGTTCTTGGTGTCCTCCAAGCGCTTGTGCAAATTCTGACACAACGGACAAATGGATTTGCAATGTTCGCTTTGTCACGTCCAGTGTAGACTGTTTTTTAAAGACAAGAAAATATGACGAGACATATCTCACCCTCGGAATAGGTGATGAAGAGAGTAATGAAGAGAGACCACGGTGTTGCGCGGCTCAAAATGTTAGCTCCTGGCAGTATGCCTGCCCAAGTTAAGAAGACACCATTTAAAGGCTTTCACATCACAAACACAAAGAGTAGCTGTTGAAGTTGAGAAGTTGTAGTACTATATTAATTACAATGTTTAAAAAAAGTCCTATAGGATTTTGCAAGCAAGGTCATGTCTGAGAGTGTCTTTATGTGGGTGCATGTATGTGGGGGGCTTGAAAATATTTGTCTCTACAAAAGGGGGGCTCAGCAGAAAAGGTTTGGGAACCAGAACCACTGATGTAAACAATCTGCAAAGTTACCAAGCACAAAGTCCATGCCAAAGTAAGCTTCGGAAAAGGAGTCTCCAATAGAATACACTTGCCTCAAATATCTAGTTTATATTCCTGGCATTATTTCTGTAATGTAGCTACGTCACCATGTAACACACTGGCATTATACACGCCTGCTGGTCACTTTGGCTCACCCTCATACAAAGTTATAAATCTCAGGAGGAGTTTATATATATATATAATAAGTTTACATTCTTTTGCTTTATTCTGTATTGTGGTGTGTTCATTGTCAAATGTTGTCTTGTCTTTTGTAAACGGTAAATCAAAAGTTAAAGGAGATTTTTTGAGAGTTGTTTGTGAATTGCATTCCACAGCTAAAGTACATGTTTGAGGCTTCAAGAGTCTTTTGTGTGTAGTTTTTTTAAAGAGAAAATGTCTATTATGCAATCATACAGAACAAGTTCTTGATATCTTCCTTGCTTGTCAAACTGACAAAGCTGTGCTGTTTCATTTCCAAACCAACTACAAAGTGCTTGCTCACAATAGACACCTTCACTGTTATGACCGTTCATCAGCCTCCACAATATTTCATCCTTATTATGGACCAATCAGCATGGTGCATTTTGTAAGTCTGCTAATTACAGGCCAATCAGCTTAGTGCGTGTTGGTTAACCGCTCATTAGGAACCAATCAACTCAGTGTGCTTAGCTGAACTACCCACAGATCGTGCCACTTGTTGCCCTGGTTTGACCTATCAGTCCTTTCCATCAGCTCCCAATTGAACATGAAGGGATCAAAGTCGGAACTGTGTCAGGCATATCCAATGTGGCCCAACGTAATTATAACTGATGCCATGCCAAGCCAGCTGACTTTAGCCTTTGAATATAATGAGCATGGTGACAGCTGGCAGTACACCATATATGATACATATACCGGTCATGTTGCACAAGAGGTGATGCAAGCTTTTGTCTGAGTTCATATGCAATGAGAGGCTTTAAATGCATGTGAATGAGTTTGCTAGAAAGGATGCATGCAGGTTTCATTAAAACTCGCAGAAATAATGACACACTGCAAGTGAAAACAGGGATTCATAGGCGCAACATCATTGCAGTTGATCTGCACACACACACACACACACACACACACACTCACGGTCCAAATTTAACACTTGCCAAAACATCAAATATCAGCAAAAATAGATTTAGTGAGTAAACAGAACAGAGTTACTCTCTAGATGGTCAGTAACTTTCAAAGACTCAGCATCATAGAATAGGATGTTCATGTTGCAACACATTCTGCATTAAGCGCTATAGAAAGGTCAAAATCACACAAAGGTCCCTATTTTAACGATCTGAAACGCAAGTATCAAACGCGAAACGCAAGTAACTTTGTGGCCAGATATCGGCACAAATCTAAAATGGGTTGGTCTGAACTCATACATTACTCATAGGTGTGGTTTGAGCGTAACATGCAATAAACCAATCAGAACGTCATCTCACATTCCCTTTAAAAACAGGCGCACTTAATTGTTCCTTGGCAGATTGCTATTATAACGGCGGATTTGCCAGGTGCACAAATAGCCAAATAGCTAAATATATAATACAAATAGCTATTTTTTCACATCTTCATGGACACCACAATGATTTCCCTCGTGTGGTAATATTTTTCCTTGTAGTTAGGTATGGTTTGCAAAAATTGGAACTGCGGCGTCTGTGTAGATGAGAGAAGCAAAGTGTATGTGCGTTGTGCACACGCTACATTATGGCCAAGCATGAGCCCTTAAAATAGCACCTGAATAACACTTTAGACTAGATTTTTCCTGGTCTGTGGCGGAATTGTTTTCTGAAACTGCAAAATAGCTCCAGGGAACGTTTGCGCCGGAACACGCATCCTCTTTTCGCTGAACCGCCCCCCGTGTGCGCAAGTTCATTCCCTAATTTACGACGTGCGTCTGTGGAGGGAAAAGTCCACTGTGCGTTGGGTGCAAAATAGGAATAATACAAGTGTTGGTGTAAAAAGTCAATTGCGCTGGGTGCAAGATAGGGCCCAATGTCTTTTTGTGGTTTTACAGAGAGACAGAGACCGTTTTTAGATTGTATATGATGCTACAAGTGACACATTATAGATTAATAATCAGTTTGACCAGTATTTTGTTAATATTTTCCATGTTCTTTAATATGATATTTTTTTACTGATATGTTATGCCATCTGGAAGTTTTTAACCATAACACTCACAAGGATAAGATATATATTTTGTAAAATAAGGAAAACAAGATTAATGCCAAATGCAGTTCAATGGCCACCAAGAAAATGTATCACCAGTAGATTTTCTCTTTCCACCGGCCATTGCAAAAAGTTAATTTTGGACCCTGAACACACACGTTCAAGCCAAAGGCACATGTTGGCTCTACAGAGGGTTGAAGTTCACATATTCTCCAAGTCTCAGAAGACAGAAGGGACAGAAAGGCGACAGTAAACAGAACAAAACGTATTTCATTTCACACATCACTTTATATCCCCTCCCAGGCAGAGACCATCAGACCCTGCATTGTTGATCTGTATTCTGGTGGTTGCGGCACATGGACTCGATGAGAGTGTGAACCCTGTTCATTTGTATTCACGTGACTGTACCTCAGCCTCAATTCCCCCACATTCAACACCAGACTCCGTAGCACTAACAAGAAGTCTCTGCTTGCGAGCAAGGTGGTGGCTTTCTTCAGCGCCCTGTCAAGATAAAATCACTCCAGACAATCTCAGGCCTTTTCCTATTCCGCCTGTCGGTATGCCGCATGGAAGTCGTAAAAATGCCAGATTCTTTTATTGAGGCGCTGGTAATTGTCCCGGCAGTTTAATCGTGCCTTTACAAAAGACGGCGGAATGACGGACCGTTAACATAATGAGCGGCTCTGTCACCTCCTCCTGTGCTTCAGTCCTCTCTGCCCGTGTGTGTGTGCGCTTTCCTTTATCTACATCCAAAAAAGGTCTCCATTTCTTCTCTTTTCTTCTCTGCTCTCTCCAGATGATAGGGGCGGATCGGACATGCCGACTGAATGGATGACTGACTCTAAATGAGCTCACACCAAGGGTGCATATTTCAGATCTGACCAGACACATGCACACACACATATAGGCCTATACATATTGTCAGGTGTGCTAGATACGACACCAGAGTAGGACTGGGCGGTATGATGGCAGAAATGTGTCACCCGGTATATTCCGGTATATGCCGCAGTATATATATCTATAAGCACAGGGGCATGAGGAAGGAGAGAATGTTCATTTTCTCTTATGTCGCCTCTTTGTCTTTTTTTATTGTTTTATACTGTCTAAGAAATGAGTAAGCAGAGTTTCCACTTTCTGCATGGAGAATTGTTAGATTGTGTTAAAGGATTGTACATAATCATAACTTAATAAAAAAATGATTAAAGCACACATTATTTACAGATACGATTTTGAGTTTGTTAGGAAAAAGGTATGTGCTCAGCAAGACAACACTACTGCCAAAAAATCAGTAATTGTAGAGCTATAATTAAATAGTTAGAATGAAAAAAATGTACAGCAATATTGCTGAAGAATAACTCAAATGTCAGGGAATGTTGAGATTGTATAGTTCCTCTCAAAAGGTGAGAGTTTACTACTCAAGCCTCATTTCTAATACACACTCTCATGGCAATTATAACTATTTTAAGTTTTGGCAAATTGGTGGAGAATCCATATGTATTCGTATGATCCCATTCGTAAACTTTTTGTACAATCTGCTTACCACTTGGACCTTCATGGTTGCTTTATTTTCTAAAAAATTGTGTTTTCATACCAATCAACTTGTATGAGTACTTGCAAAACCACCAAGTCATAAAATATTTAGGTTTTCTCATGAGATTGGGTTGATTTCTACTCACTGAAAAGATTAACAACATAAAATGACTGCAGGCATGAAGCACTGCTGAAAGTTTAATTAAAAAGAAACTATTAAGTCAAATCTTGTGATCCTGTCATAACAAGATTCAATATTGTGACATGTTCCAACAGTATCATTCCAGACAGATCTAGATGTGTGAAAATCTATGATTCTGCTAAAATATCAAATATAAAAATACAAAGGTGTTTGTTAAAGAATGCGTTCACCCAAAAATTAAAATTCTGTCATCGCTTACTCATTTTGTTCTAAACTCATAAGACTTTAGTTCTTCTTGCAAACACAAAACATCAATTAAGATTTTTAATGAAACCTGAGAGATTTCTGTCCCTCCAAGTCCATGAAAACGAACTTTGATGCTACAAAAAGTTAATAAAAACATTGTAAATATAATCCATATGAATCGAGCAAGTCTTTAGTCTTAAGAAGAGACACAATCACTTTTTAAGATTTGATTTAGGCCTTTTTTTAGGTGAGAACCAATGAGATTTGTTGAGTATAGTTGGACTACCATTTACTACCAAGACTTAGATATTGCGATTGTATCGTTATCGTGAATTCTTTTGGCCATGATAACAGTGTAGAGAAAAATCTGATATCGTGACAGCCGCAATGTCAATACATTTGTGTTCTCTTGCAAATGGTTTGCGTTCCCTCGAGAAACTTTGCGTTAACTCGTAAAAAAAATTGCATTCTCCCAAGAAAAATTGCATTTGCTTGCAAAACGTTTATTATTAGCGACACAACACAACTTTTCTCGGGTGAACGTGTGACATTTTGCACGCGGACAACATTTTTTTCATACCAATGCAAAACATTTAAGAAATATAAGAGAAAAAGATAAATAATCAAATGAAATGCATCCTTAATTCACTAGACTACCCAAAAAGACATTACCACATGGTTATTATATGTAAAACATTTTGTTGTTGCATTTATGGCAATAATTGTTATACTTTTGTATATATTTATTATGATGATTCTCGACGTGCAATGATATAAGATTTTGGTCACAGCTTCCACCTTTACACCAAGTTCTGTACGATTGAGACACACAACGGCCCTGTCTGCACATCGCACATTAATGCTCATCTATCTTGCCTACTTATCCTCGGCTGAATCAAGTCAATCCCAGTCAATATTCACTCTGAAGGGACAGCTAATTAAAAAGTCACCCCAAAACCTCATGCTGAAAGAATAGACTAAGAGATATGCGTATAATTAGCAGGGTGAAGACAGAGAACCTGGACGGGCCAAAAGGGGAGAGGAGGGGCAGTTCGCGTTAATGCTGCTGAGAAACAGCAACCCTGCCAGAATAAATTCATATCCCAGCAAGGTGCAATGAACAACACCGCATAATGTAATCTGCCACAATTCAAGGTTACTAAATGTGTGGCTAACAAATTTATTCAATCCCCTATAAGAGCTTAAAGGGCTAAATGAGCATTAGTCTAGGAAAGGTGGAATTCATTTGCCTTACATGCATGAATTTCACACACTATTGTACATGTTGGAAATGACGTAATTACCACTTGTATTACTAACACTTTGAGAAAGGATCATTCGGATTTGCTCAAAGACTCCATCTAGAATGAACACTAATATATTGTGAAACTATAGGCTAATCATGCTTCTGATTCATATAACTTAATCATTATTTCCACGTGTGAAATGTATATAAGACTTGGTGGCAATGTGTCTTTAAATGATTACACTGCAACAAAACAGTTGACAAAGCCCATTAAAGTTTCTTCTTGGACTAGCATGGCTGTCAAAGTGAAGTGTGACACTGAAGGACACAACCCAATCATCGTTCACATTGCTTGTATCTCCCCTGTAGGAGAGGACGCTTCTAAGTTTGACCCAAAACATTTACTGTTATATATTGCATTTCTAAAAGAGGCAAAATGCACACACGCTGACTTCTGAGCGCTAAGAATAAAACGTCCTCACATGGGAAAGTAAAACACCTTATTAAGCATAATGTCTTACAGTAATGAAAGTCTACAAATGGTTTGTGTGTGGGTTACTATTGAGTAAGGAGACAGAAAATATCATCGGACAGAAGTCCAACCATGACAGAAAAACAAACATGCGAAAATCAGTTCAAAAGTGTCACTCTCCATCAATGACTGGATAAAATGTGCCTCTGGCCATCTTGCTGCATGGCGGCTATATGTCTTTCGTCCTCTGCATGTGAACCTCAGAGGGACAAGCGTGTGTGTGTGTGTGTGTGTGTGTGTGTGTGTGTGTGTGTGTGTGTGTGTGTTACACTGATGGTACGCTTAAGTATCTGCAAGCCTAGCTCTTAGACTAACTGAATGTCTGTTTTGATTTTACTCCTGATTTTAATCCTGTATCAATTTTGGCTTTTGGTTTTTGTTCACAGTCCTGTAATAAACCTGTTGTGGCCTATTGGTTGGAACAGGACCAATTCTGGCTCACTTGGCGCACTAGGCCAGATAACACCTTAAATCAGCTTAGTAGTTCATAATAATAAATATTTGGCTATAGTTATACAGTTTTCATATTCCCCGCAAGGAGAATATGAAAACCTAGGATTTGACCTAGGGTCAAATCCAGACTAAATATTTCATCTTTTTTTAATAAACCAAGCAAAATTGCAACTGGACTTGACAGATAATGCATCTTTGAGAAATAACATTTGTTGCAGATACACACTTTCATGAGATCGTGTTGGTAATAGAGAGCTTTGACATTTTGATAATAACTTGCTGATGTGTTCCACTGAAAAATGGGCATGTCTTTTGAAGCAAAATGCATGGATATGATGACAGAATTTCCTGTTTAAAGTAAATGATCTTCATTATTTCAGATAATCATCAAAGATTCCCTTTTTTGGGGTGGAAGTTGCATTCAAAATCCACTCAAAAATATGAAGGCGCAAGTTTGAATGGCATGCCGCCTCTGATGACGATAATGGCTTGTAAGAGACTATAGGACGAGTTTTCGTACCACACACCACCCATTCACTTTCTCAGTATCTCTCTCTTTGCTCCTGTTTAAGTTTGAATGAGTACTTGAAAACATTGTGACATTCACATTTATCTAATAAATGTAACCCATTTATATTCCATATTCAATGTGGCAATTTTAAATCTAAAAGCACTAAATGAAGCATGACTGTAGCAGTAATGCCTCAGCAAGGCTATTAAACATTATATCTAAGAGGGTAAAATAGAACTGTCATCATCAATCTGAGTTTTTTTCTCTTTCTCTTCTTCGCTCCAGCATGCCAAGAAAAGCCTCCCTTAAAACGTCTGCTTTCACCCTGTTGCCCAATGCACAAGCGCATTCTCTTGAGACTGACAAAACTAAGTCTCAGTGGAATACACAAATGAAACGACAGGACGACATGGAGACAGCTGCATGGGGTCTAGTTAGGTATCCTTCGCAAACGTTTTGACAAGAGCTCATGACTCCACAGTCTCAGGCTGCTGGCTCTTCATAATTCTTTAAAGCTATTTGCATAGCTGCAGTATAGGATGCGTCCTGCGCGCTACCTGCGGTCCGCGCGAGATGCCACGATGACGCGCACAGCTTGACGGACAGGGTGTCAGGCTGCTGCTTTAATGATGGAGCTAATGTGCCGTGAACTAGCGCATTAAATGCAAGCGACAGGTAATTTTAATACACACAAATAATGACATTAGCAGGTCGTCCGTTTCATTTGGTGTGCCAAACATGATAATGACACTTATGTGCGCAACTGACAATATCGTAAATCAAACCAGGAACAATGTCCTAACAGCTTAAACACCGCAACTTCCCGATTGAATAACACATAACAACATTACAATCGCAAAAGTAACAAGTTAAAGTTAAAATGCGGCGATACGGTAAAGATGATTCGTGCGTCTGCAGGCAAAGAAGGGATTCACCATTCCCTTCACATCCGCAACAGCTGCGACTGAGCTCATCCTCCGTTTACCCCCAAATCAGCAGAATTAATCGGAGGAAAACTCACCAAAAATTGCCAGCTGGAACAAGTAGAGCCCGATGAGGTCCATCCTGCTTAGAGCCAACAATCTTGAGGCAGTAAAAGACTTTCGCGACTGCCCGTGTCCACTGGCACCAAAGTTGTCCAGAAAACGTCGTACTGCGTTCAGTGCTGCTTTCCTCCAAACATGCGAGGCGCAATCCAAATCATTTCATAGGTACTGAGCACGTCGAGAATCATCTTTTATTCCCCAGCAAATCTGGCGCCAGATGAGGGAAACAGTTGCGCAAATCAGTGTCACGAAACGGCACTATTTTAATAACAAGTTTGGATGCTGCGTTGATAACCTCATTAGCACCCAAGACACTAATTAAAGAGCGGTGTTAGTCTTCCGGAATAAATTCGTCTGTTTTTCGTGTGATGCTGTGTCTCTGTCTAACTCTGAGCGCACGAGAACTGCACTGACACCGAATCACTGGACGCGCAAGAGCACTGCGCTCTGCCCTCCGACTCCACTGACAGCAGAGAAGAGCGAATGCAATTCAATGTTATAGTTCTTATTATAGTATATAATTAGTTATTCATTTCATAGTAGTTAATAGTTAACTTATTATAATTAGTACATTAGTAGTTAACTTAGTTATTATAAAGTAGCCTATATCAATTTTATTATTATAGTTATTACATTTATCATTCCTCACGTCGCGTTTCTTTATTACAAGATTAAAGTTTTCAAATACAGTGAAATATTAGAAAAATAAATTTCCTGGATTAGTGTTTTCTGTGGTATGCTAGAAGGTCACCCACATAAACAGGGAGAGAAAATGTAATTTTAAAGCTTTAAAAATTAATTATTCACTGATTCTTGACTTTACCTGCCTTTAGTTCTTAAAATAGCAACAGTTACACTAAAATTAATCACAGACAATGACTGATATTAACACATTTAAAAAAAAAAAAAAAAACTCTGTACAAATATAAAATATCTAAAAATATATACAGTACTGTATATATTAAATTGGAAAAAACACAGTGTTTTAAGTGTAATTTAAAGAGAAAATATTGTGCTAAATTTAAAAACATAATTTATATATGATAAGTAATTGTGCTTATAGTTTTGTCACAAATTATACAGAACTATTTCTTCAGATTATTTATTTTATTTACTTTGCTCTCTCACAGAGTTACAAAAAAACTACTGTGACAAATACTGTGAAAAATAAATAAGTAAACATAGAAGCCAGTGTTTGGACAGTGTTTTCAGTTTTTGGGTTGGTCCTCTAAGGAAATGTGATGTGCAAAAGTGAGTTTATCTTTATTGATGAAGATAAATAAGATAACGCATGTAAGAAACAGGAGATGTAAAATAATCCAAAATAATTCTGTGATACATAAACTTTTACTTTTCAAGTTGTTTAGGCTTTCCCCCCCAAGAATCAGTAAATATTTCTTTATTTAGTTTGTGTTTTATGGCACGGCAACAATTCCATCTCAAACAGAGAGAAATATTCATTCAAGCTGGGAAGCAGAGCTCTCAGCCCTCAGTGTAAATAAGAAATGAGTGACATTTCCATTAGGTTTGGCAAAAGTTGAAAATATGTGTGTGATTGCTTGAGCTGTGTTCGATCTCACTGTATGTTTCTTCTTTTCATCACTGAAGTGTGGATGTAATAATTATGACATAATACCTGCTGCAGGTATTGTGAGTGACAAGGAAGAGAGAGTGAACAAGTGAGAAAAAGAAAACGAGAGAGAGAGAGAGAGAGAGAGAGAGAGAGAGAGAGAGAGAGAGAGAGAGAGAGAGAGATAGAGAGAGAGAGAGAGAGAGAGAGAGAGAGAGAGAATTTGGCCAGAAAAAATGTTTGCCAGCAGGGGTTTGGCACAGCATCCTCTCTCACATGCTGCAAAACTGTGGAAACAGGCATACTAACGGCCCATCTGTTGAGAGAGAGAGAGAGAGAGAGAGAGAGAGAGAGAGAGAGAGAGAGAGAGAGAGAGAGAGAGAGAGAGAGAGATAGAGAGACAGAGAGACAGAGAGACAGAGACATAACAGAAAGTCCTTTTGCGCAGTGCTGACAGGTGATGACTCTACAGCACATCCTCTTTAGTTTCATCCTGCAGGTTCTGTGCTCAGAACTTAAAAATAAAAATAAAAATAGATCAAATGTAAGTGTAACTTTTATGCAGTTAAAAGCATAATAAAAGTAAAATGTAATTGTAATTAATGTTGTGTGGGTTTGAGGTGGGATATGGGTGATAGGGAGAGGTTTGGGGTAGGGTGGGTTAAGGTGTAACGGAAGTGTCAACAGTGAAATTATAGGTGTAATTACAGAAATTAATTACAGCTGTATTTAAATCCAGGTAAAAATATATAAGTACAATGTAAAAACATGTACAATGTACACAACAAGTTGAAGGGTTAGTTACAAGGGTTACAAAAAAATTTAATCATCCTACACTGTAAAAAAAAATGTATTGTTGGTTTAACTTAAAAAAAGAAAGTTAGCCTACCTGGTTGCCTTTGAGTTCATTGAAATTAAACAATTGAGTTAATGCAATTAAAGAGATTGGTTTAATCAATAGAAACTCAAAATATTATGTTATCTGAACTACATTAATTATCTAAGTTGATTTGACAAAAGATAAAAAGTTGTGATTACAAATAATGAAGACTTTTATTTATAGAAGAGTTATATTTAAAAAAAATCATGTCTCTTCCAAACTTTATACTGGCAGTGAATAGTAACTGAAATTTTGAAGCCCAAATATCCATATTAATAACTTTATAAACTAATCACTGGCTTCTCGTAACGGCCGTTTGTGAGTGACCTCTGACCCAACGCATAATATATTGATGAAGTGCAGAGGACAGAACAAAACAAAACACTGGTCACGAATTAAAAGTCTTAAATGAGAATTTTTAAAGAGAAATGTCGAAGGATTTTGAGATAAGAGAAGAGGAGCTTGAGTTTGTTGCCCAGCCCTGTTTGTTTGAACCGCGAGAGGAGTCTTCTCTCACCTAAACTTACGCTAGGCTACTCTTACATCCTACGTCATACGCCAAATATGGATTACTTTTATGACGGATGGATGTGCTATTTTGGGCTTCAAAATCTCAGTTATTATTCACTCCCATATAAAGCTTGTAAAAGCCAGGATATTTTTTAATATAACTCCGATTGTGTTTGGCTGAAAGAAGAAAGTCATATACACCTTCAGGCTTCAGGGTGAGTAAATAATGGGATTTTTGTGTGAACTAACCCTTTAATTTAAATGTACTTAAAGACACTTAATAGTGTAATCAAAAAGCAAAAAAAGAATACAAAATCATTAAACCAATCAATTTAGTCACTGGACATTGACTCAAAACATTATTAGTTATATACCATACATACCTTCGTGACAACTAGCCTGTCGCATGATTCTTAATTTCCTTTCTCCTGAAATTCATGGTCTAGAATGACAAGTTGTTATTAAACCATTTTTTTTATAAATCGCCGTGGGTTATTATCTACGCCATTTCATCTCAGCTTAGTCTAAACTCTAATCTCCTTTAATTAGTTCATCTATCAAACGCTTGCACCTTCGGATGTTATTTGAATGTATATACATATTCATGCGAAATTAAAACGTACATGCTTTGAATTTGTCTGTGGCCTCAACCATCCATTTATTTCCCAAATTATCCATTCTCTGTCACTCTGGTTTATTTATTTAACTTCCCTTACAGAAATTTATATCAGCTTATAATGATTTCAGTCATTATCATACTTTTTACTTTAGATCACAGCTTCAAATAAATCAGTACTTCCTTCTAAAGAATTTTGTTAATAATTGGATTTTTTTTTCATATCTCTGAGAGAACTACTAAGAACTACTATATACAGGTTCATAATTAACATGTAAAATGCATAATTTAAGGTAATGGGAACCCATTAGCAATGACTCAAGTGTTACTACATCAGGAACTAATAATCATTTGGATCTGTATTCTAAAGTGAAAAGCATGATAACTCTCTAGTAATTACTGAAGTCATTGCTTTTGAGTCTTTTGTAATGTTTTGAATAGTAATTCCTTCTGATGAATTTGGTAACACTTCAGTCATTAGTGTGTTTCCATGATCTTCACTTTAGAATACTGATCCAAATAATTAGTAGTTCCTTTCGAAAGATGTAGTAACACTTGAGTCATACTATCCAAAGCCTTTTGTACTATCACAAAAACCTTAAAAGCTTACAATGACATCAGTCAATATTAGGTAGTTATCAAGCTTTTCACTTTAGAATACTAATCCAGATGTGACCCTGGATCACAAAACCAGTCACAAGCCGCACGGGTATATTTGTGGAAGTAGCCAACAATACATTGTTATTTTATGCCAAAATTAGGATATAAAGATCAACTTTCATGAAGATATTTTGTAAATTTCCTTCCGTGTGAAAACATTTATTTTTGTCAGTGAATGCAGCACAACCGTGAACACAAATGGACAACTTTAAAGCCGATTTTCTCAATGTTTAGTTTTTTTGGCACCCTCAGATTCCAGATGTTTAAATAGTTGTATCTCGGCCAAATATTGTCCTATCCTAACAAACCATACACCAATGGAACGCGTATGTATTCAGCTTTCAAATTATGTATACATCTCAATTTCAAAATTGTGACCCACATGACTGGTTTTGTGGTCCAGGGTCACAAATTATTAGAAGTTCCTTAGAAGGATGTAGTAACACTTGATTCATTACTAATGTGGGTTACCATTACCTTACATTATGCATTATTAACATTAATTAAGAACCTGTTTATAGTTCTTAGTATAGTCTTCAGTAAAGTATGAAAAAATAGTAGTTACTGATTAGCTATTAGTGAACTATTTAACTAAGCGCTATTACTTACTAATTTGTTAATCAGTTTCTTGTTAGATAATAGTTAGAATGTTAATAGTGCGTTACTCATTTGTTCCTGTGTAGTTATTCATTAACAACAGAACAGTATTCTAAAGTGTTGACTAGTTCGTTAATCAGAGTTTCTAGTTATATTGTATTACTCATTACTTTCCAACGTAGGAACAATATTCTTATGAGGCTGGAGCTGAGATGAGCTGGAAGATTTGTCCGAGGGCCGAGGTAAGAAGCTATTTATATATATAGTACTATTGCTAAGTGATTGACAGGGTACAATAAACATACTCCTTCTGAAGTCCATTTAGTTCATCAAACAAACAAACAAAAAACATTACATTTGGTCCTGTTCTAGCAGACATTTATCCAAAGCAGTCTAACGTAATGGATGTAATTACATGTGCATGATAGGAATAAACTATTAAGAGTAAACAAAACTGTGCACAGGTTCATTTCATTGACAAGAGTAACCTCGCTAATGGATCCTCGCATAAACATTTCATATCAATAGAATATTCACTTTCTGTCTCTTGGAAGCAGACAAACAAGGAATAAATATTTCTCTAATACCCAAGAGAATTCAGCTGGTATTATTCACTCATTCCACCATTCACCAATTAATCCATTCATTCAAGCAATTACCTCAAAGGAGATTCCAACGCTATCTCACGACCAATTCGTACGAATTTGTACGAGTGATTAAAAGGTGGCTAATTCGTACGAATTTGTACGACCTCACTCGTACGAATTTGTACGATTTGTCTAAACCCACGTGACGGTTGGGTTTAGGGGCGGGGTCAGGGGTAGGTCATTCGTATGAATTCATACGATTTTGGCAAATCGTAAAATATGTACGTTTTAGCAAAAAACGTACAAATTCGTACGAGTGAGGTCGTATGAATTGGTACGAATTAGCCACCCCGTAAAATTCGTACGAATTGCCGTGAGATCGGGTTGGAGATTCTGAACCTGAGATGCAAATGACTTTTTTTCAGAAGGTAAACATTGACTAAACACGCTGAACAAGCCTTTCTGTCCTCACCAATCATCAAACTCCGCTGACATGACACCATCCTAATTTATTGACTCAACATACAATTAAAACGCAATAACAGGACTCATTTTCAATTAATTTATAATGTCATTCTATTTGGGTAATTGCTGTCATTGTTGTAATTGTGTGTGCTTACAGAGTTGACCTCCCTGTCTGTGAGTAGAAGGAACGTGTCAGCAGAAACAGAGGGAGGTGACAACACTGCTTTTTACTTATTATTCCAACTCTGAGACATGAATATGCCAATGGAGCCACGGGAGGGTAAAATTTGCGTGAGTGTGTGTCTATATGTGCGACAGAAACAATTTCAGCATGATGCATCTGAGGTGAGACTAATTTTAATGTGCAGAGGAAGAGCATGTGTGAATCTGATGTGTGACATGTCATGGAAAACAGGTCATGCCTTTACATACAACCTTGAATTTGTACTCGTAAGGTTTCTTCTCTTGCTGACCTGGAGAGCAGCATCTTTTCATAATATACATCATTTAAAGCTCACACAAACTTACATTCAGCACATCCTCAGACTTAGCTAGAAATAACAATCCTAAAATTTCCTTAAAATCGGAAAATAGTGTCTTCTCACCCCACCTTTGCACGTATCACATTGCCTTGGTCTGACTCATTTATCTCTCTTTACTGAGTAATGACTATTACTGTCATCTATTTGCAGTGTTCTGAAAGATCAGGACAGTGATTTTTCTCATAATGAAAGACCAAAACTGTCCTGAAATCCATTTTTTATCTTTTAATATCTCTGAAAAAAAAATTGGAAAGGAAAAATCGTATCCCCCTAATGCATGATCAAAATTCATAGCAGATTATTATGATTTATTGTACCAACTTTAACTAGTTAGCTATGCTTAGTTGGTGTCACAATCAATTCCAATGTCATGTTCATGGACTGTTAGTTTGTATTTCATTGTTTTCCTGTTTTTCCTTCTTGTGTTCTAGTCAGTTTGTTGCCATAGCTACTGATTATGTTGTGCACCTGTGTCTTGTTGAGCTTCTTGTTATGTGTATATCCCCTCAGTTCACTCAGGTCAGTGTTCGGCATTGTCTTTGCCTGTAATGCCCTTGAGCAAGGCACCTAACCCATAATTACTCCCTGCTGCCCACTGTTCCAGGTGTGTGTGTCCAAGATTTGCCGTGTGTGTGTTCACTACTCACCCTAATGTGTGTGCTTGAATAGACTTAGTGTAGTAATTTAGGGTAAGGCAAAAACGCGGTTTAAAGTATGGTTTTATGATGTGCTCGCTAATTATTTAAATAGTTAATTTCAAACAAAATAAAGTTACTTAGTGTAGCTTCCCACTTCCAGTTATTTTTACCAGTACAAAACAGCTTGTTATGCTGCTTGAGACTGCAAACTTTCTTAACATATCACTTTATTGTATTGTCATAAACACATTGGTTTAGCTGTTATACTGCTCCTTCCAAAAGTATTTACACTTGAGACATTCATGGCTGATTCATCAACACAACAGCTGGTCTATTTTGCCTTCCTGTGCATACGGTATTTACGTCACGCAGGACTTCAACTCGCCCAACAGAAACACTACTAAAATCTACTAAATAAACATTAAGTTGGTCTACTCTTTAAAGAACACAAATAATAATTCCTTTGCAACATAATATTTCCAAATTACAGTAGCGCAGATAGTTTTACCGTTTACTGCAGCTTACTTCTAGCCTACTTCTAGTCTACACTGCAAAATAAGGTGGCTAAAAAAAAAACATAAAAAGTTGTCTCAGCCAATGAAATGGCTTGGATTCAGCAGGTCAATAGGATATTGCATGACACAGATCTTATTGAGAATGCTAATTCGCATTAGCTCGGGCTAAAAATCTATCTGTATAATACCATTTTGTCCGATGTATTGGTGATTTGAAATATGTTATAGAAACCTAATCTTGAAAGACAGTTTTGGAGATTTCATACTTGACCCATTCAAGTAGATAGAAAATAGCTGCCTGGGGGTGTTGCAAAGATGGCCGCCGAGTGAACTTTTGCTTATGGTCATGTTATAGTGTGGGTTATATAATGAGATTTCACTGCATGGAGCAGTGGGTGTGAGTGGGGGATTGTGGGGCAAGGTGAAAAAGATAGGATTCACCTAGAAATGATCCCACAGGGGCAACCTGGGATGAATTACTGAACACAAGGCACAGCAGAAGTGCCCTATATAATGAGGGTGAATAACTTAATGTCTGACCGCGTGAAGGAACGAGAGAGAGAGAGAAACGGATGGTGTGGTGTTCCAAGCTCACAGTGACAAGAAAATAGAGCATTTACCCTCTGAATTTTCCACCCCCTCCCATGCTTTAAATACTAGGAGGACAAACCTCATGCTGTGAGGTGGAAAAGTGCATGTTTCTTTTACACATCTGTCTGTAACCAGCCACCATTTAATAGAGTTAGTAGTTTGTAGAGTAGCATTAAAGAGCCGTTTGTCTGAGGGAGTCAGAATTATAACTGTATTCTTCATCAGAATGTTCTTTTCCCGCTGTCGACTACACAGTCAAACGCTACATGAAGTGTGTAGAGAAACAGAGCTGTGAGTGTGCTGTGTTGGAGAAGCTATTTAAAATGGTTCCTTGTGTCAAGCTACAAGCTAAACTCAAAATGTAATGTATTGTACAGTAATTAGAAGCTACTAAGAGTTTCTATATTGAAGCTACTAAAATTATAATGATCAATAATAGAGCAGGCTGGGAAGGAAAACACTTTTTGGATGTGGTTTTGGACTTGTTTTAATGGATTTGACTCAGTGTTCTAAACTTGATATACTTTTTCCACATTTATGTGATGCAAGTTAAAGTCATTTTTATGTCAAGTACAAAGAGTGCTGCATGCTGTTACAATCTACTCCACGGGGTGAGTTGTAAAGTAGCAGTGAGGTGGGTTGTAAAACTAATAGAAAACCTGGACATCAGTTTAAAGTCTTGATGCAATAGAAGTAGCAATAGATCTTTTCTTTCACATCGTAATGTACATAAGAGTGAAATGGAGTATCAAAAAAATTTAGAGCAGGAACTTTCTATCAGTTTCAGGATGGAGGCAGATATGAATGCAAGGTCAAGTTTGAATTTAAGATAGGGACAGGGTTTACGCAGTCTAAAAGATGGGAGAAATCTGGCATTCATCGTTTCAACTGGAGATCAAATGGACATTTTAAATAAAAATGATAAGCTCAAAAAACTGAAATTTGAGATGCATTTTAAAAATAGATAGGGCGAATTTCCATTTCATGCCGACTTTAACAAAAGAAATGCATGTGGAATTTAAATGTAATCAATCAATCAATCAATCAATCAATCAATCAATCAATCAATCAATCAATCAATCAATCAATCAATCAATAACATTATATACCAACCACCATCTACAGTACCCCTTTCCCAACTCACTTAATTTCATTTTAAGCATTCTACACATTTTACCATTCAAAAGGATTTAAAAAAAGGTAAAAAGGGTTATCAGTTCTGTAATGTAGAATCCATAAACCTGATCGTATTGGTTTCAGTAGAGAGAATCAGCACGGAGAATCCCTACTGACGATTTAAGAGAAAATGACTTTGTCCCATGACAGCACTTGGGTTGTGCAATAAGTAATCTGTAAGTGCAGAAAAATGATGGTGAAATATTAGACTGTCCTGTGGCTACATCACAGACTGTTCATTTCGCTCTGCGCAGTCAAAACGGTAACGCTTTAGCCCGCTTTTTTGCCCGCAAACTGCGTCATTAAAGCGAATTTACAGCGTGATTTTCAGTAATTGCAGTGTACCTATAAAGTATGTGTAAGTGTAAGGGAACAACATGTAAAGTTTGGGGAAGGGTTGTTACCCCTTCATTCCCTAAACTTTACATAGGCTATTGTTCACTTATACATTACACATTACTTACACGTACAGTAAGTAATGTATAGGTACACTATAAATACCGAAAGTTACTTAATTACACAGTACTTTGCGGGCTGTGATCTAAAGCGTTACCGTCTAAACCTCAAACCCGCCGCGGACTTATGCCATGGTTCTTTTGCATCTGCTGCCCCTCGGCACTGCAGCGGTTAGATAAATGTGTTAGTGAAGTTCCTGCGGCAGTAATGCCAGCCTCCAGCGTCTGGCACAGGATATCAGATGTGACATGATGCATAGACAGCAAATGCTAGGAAGAAAAAAAAGAGATGAGTGAGTCTTCTATGGACCATGAAGGGCATAAACAGGAGGAGTGAGAGGTGCGTGTAAAAGTGAACTATGATGACAAGATGAGACAATTCAGCCTTATGTTCTTGGCAAAACATAACATCTAAACAGCGCTCTGAGATTTGCTCGTAAGACCGTTAGCTTACCTTTAGGAGTGCTTACAGAAAACAGAAGGCTTAACAGACTTATGGGAGATCTTTTAAAGCCCCTTACAGCACAAAACATCCAGTCCACTCATCAGACTTTAGGAAAAACTGCTTACACGGATTGCTCATGGTGAGGTGCTGATGAAACACGCAGACAGGAGAATGGCAGGGGCCTGCCTGCGGGGAAATGCATAGGGAAACCTAGTTTTACCACGGTGAAGATGGCGCAACAGGATGCAAGAACAGGTTTCTTTTAGGAATCAGCATTATCTCCTTTAGGATATGATTATCAATCACTTTCCGCATTTCACTATAGAATTAGTCATTGTGGGGTGTATAGGAGAAACTGTTGGGGACTGCTAACATACCGTTCAAAAAATTGGGATCAGTCATTTTAAGGTCATTATACTAAAAACTGCATTTATTGAATTATAAAAAGTAATTTTATGAAATATTAGTACAATTTATTGTGAATAATGTCTTTTTATGACATTATAAATGTCATGTTATTATAAATTATTTGTATATCAGTTTATTATTCTGACGCATTATTAAATAGAGGAAACGCAACGCATTAAAAACGCATTATTATATTGACGCAGATGAACAATGTAATCACATTTAATAGAAATAATACTGAAACACCAAAACGAAGACACAACACACAACAATGAACAGACTGGGAGTTTAAAGGTAACAAGAGGCTAAATGAAGGACAGGTGTTGGTGATTAGTTGACATGCTAAACAACAAGATCTATGTGTAACCGGTACTCGACCCGGGTGCGTTTCCCAAAAGCATTGTTAGCCAACTATGGTCGCAAGTTCTGCCGTTATCAGCATAGTTCAACGAGTCGGTGTTTCCCAAAAACATAGTTCTATAGCAAACATTTGCAAACAGCATCGCATAGTTGTGTGGCTGGAACGACAGCTCTCGGCCTGGTTAGAAGCATAGTTTCTTGTTTGCATGACATGTTGACTCAATAAATCCTTATCTGGAGCAAAAGCAAGCTGACATTCAGCGCAATCTATATCATTTATGAAGACATACACATACAAACGTAATTTACGTCTTTCAGTTTGTCAAGAGATTTAAAGTGTCGTAAAGTTGGGAAGGATACACCCATGTATCCTCGCTCATTCCTCACCTAAATATATTGATTATTTACTGTATACTGATTACTAACTACGTGTTCGTAAAGGAACATAATGAATTATCATGACACTATTGCCAATTTATCTCATAACCACAGTTGTTTACTACATCCATTCAAAGTGTGTGAAAGCATTTATGTACAACACAAAGCCAGCATAGACCGCAAGTGAGGAGAAATTACCACAAGAGGCCCATCAGAGAGGTCAAGAGGCACACATGACTCCTGTCACAGAGGCGTTGTAACTGAATCAGTTTAGCATGCTCTGTGACAAACACACGGCTCTAAATTGCAGCAACTCATCTAATCTGAAAAGGTCAACTAGACTGCATCAATCCAGGCAACATTTTGTCAAGAAAATCAGTAAAGGTAAATGGCATTACAACTGTTGCACTGCGTTTTCTGTGTGATTTTCCGTTTTGACAGTATAATCTGCTCTACAGAATTGACACAATACCTCATGATGGTGTCATGACATCATCATCACACCTGCTGATACCATAACACATAAATGAGGTACTATAGACTTCATGTTAATTTGATTTGGTATTGTAAATGTAGTTCTTAATGTGATGCCTGTATCTTCAATTACAGCAATGTCACATTTACCATTCAGCACCTCTAAGGGTGATTTGAAACATGTTTCTTGCATTGTTTGCTATTGAAGCAAATGAAGATTAAAATGACTATAAACAGAAAGATCATTGCGTTGTGTTTTCCTGATTAAATCAAACGTTCTCATTATGTTTTGAAACAATGGTTGCGTGAAAGGAAACATTCACAACCCTAATGAAAGCACAATAGCAGTTTTTGAATAGCCGTGTTACAAGGATTGATTTTCACACTTTCTTGTGAAAATAAAACTAACACAATTACAAAAGATTATTTCAATTCGATCATAACATTTTTATTTCATGTTTTATGTTGCCCTTGACCTCACAGCAATGAAACGAAAATGTGATTGTTAGAATATATTCATGATAACTTTTAACCAGAGAGAAATTAGATATTAATTTGAGTTAATATTCATACAATTTATTTTTACAACCCAGAACAATTTTCTGTCACTCTTTACCAGGCAGAGAGACTTTTCTGAGCATGTGCACTAAAGTAAGTGCATCCTGTTTTTGACTGAAGACATTTGCGCAAATGTCACAATTGCCCCTGGTCTCCCCTACGGCACAGGGTCCCAAAGCAAGACATCGTACACGGTAGCCAATCAGAGTTTTGATGAAGACAAACAGCAATGAAGTGTCACGCAGATAGCAAGCTTTCTGAGATGCTCTAGGTTTTATGTCTTTGCTATCTGTGGAGCCTAATGGAATGTTCTTTATAGATCATAAATGATAGTAGAAGAGGTGTGGAGACGGATGTGTGGATACTGTGTCCTTCATGGCTATGTGCTCTCGCGTCTCATACTAATCGTGTCTCATACATCCACCACCCACCACTATACACGGCCTAAGATGATTTGACCGTTCTACCTGCCTGCTCCTCCGTGTGTGTCTGTGAGATCGGGTCTGTGTGTGATTGCGAGTGTGAGAAACCCAACACATAAAGAGGTATTGTCTTGCCGGAAGCCATAGAGTGGACACTGGGTGAAAATCTCGCCTCCTTCAAGAGTGTGTGAAAGCGTCTGTGTGTATGTGCACTCTGTGGCCTTGGCCTCTGCGTTCCCTCTATGAGAATTACAGCAGCACAAACACACAGTTTTACACCATCACGTAAAGGAACAGTTCACCCAAAAGTGACAGTTCTGTCACTATTGATTTACTCATATCATTCCAAACCAGTGTAACCTACTTTCGTCTGTGGAACATAAAAGGTATATTTTTAAAGAATATCCTGATCCCTATTTTTCATAGTGAAAGAAGACAGGAGCTCACAAACAATCCCTTCCCCCAAAAAAGTAATGTAGCTTATTTAAATAAAATAAAAAACTGTGGTGCCATTAAAATCAATGACATTTGAGCACAAGACATCTGAGAACAAAAACATTTGGCATCACATGGTATCGAACTATAGCCTGGTCCTACCAGACTCTCGTACATTTCATTTGTACAGAGAGTCTGGCCACTCTCCATTGACAAGCGTTATCTTCCTTGTAGGCGGGTCCTCTGTTGAAGTTTAAAACTATTGGATCTGCCCAAAGCCACTCTGGATCTGCCGTAACCAATCGCTAATGGTCGTGACGAAACTAGCGCACGACCTCAACGCCATCGTTCTCAGCCACTCCCTCTGTTCACTGATTGGACCGGTAAAAAATTGACCGGAGAAAACACACGAATATACTGCAAACACAGACGACGTACTGAAGGAAAATTAAAATTGAGCGGAAGTATGTAGGAGTGCGGAGCCAGGCTAATCGAACTATCCCTTTAACACAAAATTTCCAAATGTGTACGGACACAAACAAAAATGTATATACATCATGGTCACGAATTAACAATTCTTTTCCATGAATTACAAATTCATTCTCTTGTTGTCAGTCGTTCACTCTTTAGTTCAATCGTTGTCACAAATTAATAATTTTTTCCCTCATTTTAGTAAATCATGGCCATGTTGAACTAATTTGTTTTCCCTCATTTTGATTTAACTAAGGGTTAAATCTGTTTACACAACACCAGAAAACTTTTTATGCATTTTGGCGGTTCATTTACACGACAATGCAAATTGGGGGCCTGAAAATGCAAACTTTTGAAAAGGGTTTCTGTGTAAACTATAAAAACTTGAATTTGTAAAAATGTACATGTGTATTATATATGTTTAGTCTATAGGCGCGTAGTCTTTATTTACAAAGTGACTTAGCCAACTACTTGCATGGCCGCATAATACAGCATTTTTTATCATTTTTACAACGTTTTCACGTTTACTCCAAAAATGTAAAACGAGCATTTAGTACATTGTTGTCGTGTAAATGTACAACTTATTATATTGTGTGCACGATTTATTTAAAATAAGTAAACTAATTAGTAAAAAGTGCTGATGTATTAGTATGGGAATGGATTAAAATGAGTTATTTTCTGCATGTTGTCATGTGCGGGGCTTCGTATATTCCGAAATCCGAATCCGAAAAATTTAATCTGTGAAAGAAATATCAACAAGTAATGATGAAGTTTGTCAGAGGAAGAGATGAGGAGAGTAAGAACTAATAGTAGAATAAATTAAATAAATAAATAAATAACAGTGATTGCTGGGTTAAATTTCCAACAGAACTCACAAAATATTTTTAGAATCATATTTTTACAACTGACTCACGCACATCATGCACTTCTGAATTCTTATGTTGTGGTGAAAATAAATATCACTCATCACATACATCCTTCAGCAGAGGAAGTTTTCTAATTGAAAGAAAGTTGAGTGAGAGAGTGTATTCATCTGTGAGAAGGGTTAATAGAAAGATGTACAATGTGGTTCAAAGAATAAGTATAGAATTTAATCAAACAGTTTTGTAGCATCTCTCTAATTGGTAGGGAAGTAATTAAAGTGACACAGCCTTAAGGGACTCACTGCCAGACTCTCTGCTGGAATGTGAGATGAGAATGTGTGTGTTCATGTGTGTGTCTGTGAGAGATAGAGATTAGGCCCCACTTCAGTTTAATTTATCTGTCTGATGAAACAGACAGACAGGTCATTTTAACTTCTCCATCAGCAAGGTGATAAAAACCGCATGATGCAAACACAGACCTGCTGGTTGTGGCGTCATGAAATGGTGAGCACTCATGAATATTTATAAGGTTATCCACAAATAATTATTTTACAGTTCTCATTACATAGTTGGAATTCTAAACCTGTGTGAATATGTTTTGAAAAATGTCAGTGTTTCCTTGTTGGTTACACTTTATTTAGATAGTCCACTTTAGACATTATACTCAATTTTCAACTAGCCTACATGTCAACTAACTCTCATTAGAGTATTAGTAGAGTGTAAGTAGACTTAGGTTATGGTGTTAGGGTTCGGGTTAGAAGAATAAATTGACTTGTAGTTGCCAAGTAACTTTTAGGGCTCTATTTAATCTGAAACGCAAGCATAAAACGCGAAACGCAAGTAACTTTGTGGGCGGATCTACCACAAAATCGAATATTGGTTGGTCTGAAGTAGCTACATCACTTAAAAGTGTGGTTTGGGCGTAACGTCCAATAAACCAATCAGAGCATCATCTCACATTCCCTTTAAGAGCGGGTGTGCTTGCTCCATGGCGGATTGCTATTATCTCATTATAACGGCGGGTTTGCCAGGCGCACGCAACTTGCATGATGGTAAAGGTGATTTCGCAGTCTTCAGAATTTTGTTTCCTGGTTCTTGACGGACAACCCACTTTGTCAGATGTCCTTATATACCTATGTGTCTTGCCACTATTGATCAAACAGGTTTGATCCGTCATTACTACAATAGCCTGAATAATTTGGGTAAATGTGTAATATATTTTTCACATCTTCATGGACACTACAAGGATTTCCCTCGTGTGGTAATATTTTTCCTTGTAATTATGTATGGTTTGCAAACATATGAACTGCTGCGTCTGTGTTGAGTGTAGATGTCTAAAGTGGACAATCGAAATAAAGTGTTATCCAATGCACTTATTGTGTACATACTGTACATGTTTTTTCATTGAACTTTTAAAAAATACCTGCATGTGATTGTGAATTACAGCTGTGATTAATTTTTACGTTCATAATTTCTCTATGGACCCTTCCCTTACAGCTTAACCAACCCTTAAACCTACCCATACCACCAAACCTGTCCCTATTCTTATCCTATTGTACCTAACAAGTACATAACGTTACTAGTTCAAGACACCAAATATAAAGTTGTCAACAAACATACAATGATCTAATGTAGGATTTTTTCATTCGTCAGAATGCCAGGAGGAAAAATCACCTGTCAAATCCTCGTGTACATTTCCACCTGTGATGGGTCAATGCCTCAGGCTGACAGCATGGCTTGGTCAGTGAAAATGCATGATTCACTTGTCAGTATTTCACGCTGCTAGTGTCTCTCCTTTTACATAAGCACTGAACATGCCTAACAATACCCATTACTGCTCTTTAACAATTACTGGAACATTGCCTATAGCGCAAAAATCAAACACAGAGATGGTTAGGGGCAATTTCCTCACTAAATTTAAACTGTGGCTTTAGGCAGTTTTGTCCAGCACCATTGAAATGCATTATCTTCAGCCTGCAGGTTCATGTTTCATCGCTCAGGCTGCTTATGGTGTAATGGTGGGTTGGCTGTTTGCTGATGGTTAGAATGCAAACAGCGGTCTTTAAACGGTTCACTGGCTGTGTGGGCGCTTTATTTGACTAATGCCTCTTATTTCACTTTCAAAATAGGACGCACAGTCTGTGGAACGCTGCTTTGCGGCTCGGCGTGCGAGGTGTGAATGGAGTCACGGTGCAAGTGTCCATGTGTGCATGCAGCCTGAAGATTACAGAGCTTGGTCGTTTTAGGACTCAGGTGGTCGATCACACTGTATGTGGTGGGCGACTCATGTTGATAACTGGCATTTCTGCAAGTGTGTGAGGAGTTATGAAGAGCAGACCTGGAAATGCTTTTCAACTTTACAGCAAAAGGCCAATCTCATAATGATGTTGTGCTGTTCTTTGTGTGTGTATGTTTTTTTTGTTTTTTTTGTGCAAAGATCAGAGTAAACACATTCTACGGCACATCAAAGCTCCAACGGTACTGTAGACGACAGTCAACCAAACTGCAACTGCATCTATTTGATGATGATCATTTGAATTGCTTCAATAGTTATTGACTAGAGCGTGTCTTAAGATTCTCCTCAGCCTCGAGCATAATTACAGAGTAAATGAGGGGTCAGGCAGTGCACACCTCCCTGGAGTTTATTGTTTATTAAAAGCACGAATGAATATTATTGGAGAAATGTCAACTGTGGCTAGCTGAAGAGCTGTTATCCTATTTGATGTTTTATAGGCTCCATTCTCACCCTCATTAGGCATTTCTAGAAAGTTCAGTAAGTCTCATAATGTGCCGCAGGCTGATAACTCCTCCCTAGTGTCTGGTTTACTTTGTGAATGCAAAAGTTTGTAAATAACACAGACTTTCCTGACCCTGCTGATAGTGTGTTAAACTGTCAATTGCAAAAAGCAGATGTTTTTATTGTTGTCATTGTTAGGTACCAAAAAACATTAAATCAACTTACCATTTTGCCAGTCAAGGTGACTTTTAGTGGATGTGTGTCAATTCTCCTCAAATATTTTATTTGTATATATATACACCAAATATTTACACCATTTTGATTGTTTTACCATTTAACACCTACTAAACCTGAAATATTAAGCTTGAATGCTTGTGCTAATGTAAATAAATGCTAGGTTTGATATTCTGAAGATTCAGAAAAGAGGCAGAATGTTAATGAGCAACAAAAAATAAAAAAAAGGAAAAAAATTGCCAATACGTCTACTAGTGCATGTTTACATAGAAAAACAATGGAGAAGCAGCAAAGTGCAAAGCAAAAATGCATTCTGTGTGGCAATCTTAAAAGATGCTGTAAATGATGACCGAAATTTCATTTTGGGTGAACTACTGTATCTGTGTGAAATTATTTATTTATTTATTTATGTACCAAAATGGAAATGTGTGAAGTTTTGCTCATGACTGTACCTTATAGTTTTACGTATTTGCATTTGTTTCCAATTACTTGTAGTCTCAGTGTAGCATGCATTTCATCATCTATAGTTGACTTTTTATGATTTGATTTAAAATCATGTTTGCTCATTCTGAATTGCTGGGCTGTAAGAAATCAGCTGCTAGTGTGCGAATCAGAGTTATGTTATCCAAAGCTTACTGAGACGATGGAGGGCAAGCCCATTAAACTAGAGCTGAATGATATGCATTAATATTCATCATTTTCTGAGTTCATGCAGAGAGGCATTAGTCCAGCAGTTATGAAACTCATCACGACAACAGTTCCCATGTCATGACTTCATTCTACGAGAGGGAAAAAACAGGAAGCGTCTTGATCGATTCCTTCCTAAATCACATGTGCTTGAGGCCAGCTTGATTATACATAAATGGAGTCCCATTTAGTCTGATCACTAGCAGATTTAAACTGTGGGTCTTTTTTTTTTCTTTTGAGCATATTTGCCTGGAGTGATGCCAACCTTTACCACGGGCTGAGCTAGAGCTGAGGCACCTGTAATTCACTGGTAATGTTGGCACCTAATGCATTTTAGGTCTGGCAGGAGGCTGAAAGGCTTCTGCCATGATGATAGCACATGTTTGTGTGATGATGTGGGCTTTAAGGAAAAAAGGCTTCAGGTATTGCTTTATGTCAGTGGAATAATTCATAGAAAAATCGCAGTATGTTGACATCTGCCTGCCCTTGTGATTGGGAATTTGAGCCCGTCTCCGTGCCGATGAGAAGCACTACCTGCCAGCACGGATCACAATAGCAGCCAAAGATTGATATTCGAGGTTTGGTACTTCTGACTGGCAAAAATTGCATGTCTAAACAAAAAAAAAAAAAAATGCAACCTATTAAAATTCAGATTCAGTCCTGGCCTAGATCTGGCTCATATACATTTATATAGTTTGGGGCGAAAAGCGTATATGCACTGGGACTTTTGATATTATCTTATAAGTAACTATACGGCGGGCAGCACATCGTCTGTTCTACAAAGATGTGATATCAGCGCATGGTGTCAAAGACAGGCAATCTAGATAATAAATTCTTCCCAGTAATCAGCTATTTGTTTTCAAGGCCCGGCAGAGGTTCCAGTGGAAAGTAGGTTTTAATACATATCAAAAGATTTTTAAAAAAACTACTTTTATTGAAAGGGCCATTTTACTCCAAAGTGGGAAAGAAATGGTTGTGCCAAGTTCCTGCAGGGGAAAAACTTCAAGTGTATTGATGTTTGTTAAAGGCACGGTGTTGTTGATGTCTTGTTTCATATAAAAGCTTCTTACTTGAGTGTACAAGTAACTCATTACAACCTGCAGAAGTCTTGTAAGTTGTTGGTTAAGTAACTGATTTAGTACAGATGTCAATTCTCATCATTAACGTGTGACCTTTTTTGGTCAGCTCGTGTGTGAGTGTGAGCAGCATATGGACTGTGAGGAGTGTGTGGGGTGTTTGGAGTATGTAAGGTGTATTCGTTTTAAAGTTGATACCGGATATTCAGGTTTCGCATTGTACATTCACGCCACCTGTTTAAATAGCAGGCTTTTCTCGCTCTTGTGCATCGGTTGTCCTTATATATAGATGAATATATATCCTGAGGAGACTTTTTGGACTATATAAAAGTGTGATTAAAACAGTTTAAAATTGTAGTCTTCACGCAATCAATGCGTTTCCCAGCACTGTTTGACATGTTAATCTCCCCCCCACCCTCTTTTTTTTTTTTTTTTTTGCTAAACAATTCGCAATTCATTTTGAACACTGCATTGTTCCACACTGTATAGCTTTGCCACAGCAATGAGGGATTAATGGACAGATAGAATGATACAGAACAATTGTTAATTCTAATGCCTGATCTGCGGCCAGTGATATGGGATGATTCATTTACAGTCAGAGGCAGAGCAGAGGTCTATGGGGTCTTCTTTGTCTATGTGTCAGTAAATCAAACCAGTGACTAATGGTCAACTTCACATTGTTTCTCATAGTAGGCTAAAAAATAATCTGTTATTTAAACTGTGATTAAATTATATATAGAAAGTGATCCATTTACAATCGCTGGAGAAGCTGTCAATCAAACAGCGAGAGTTTATCGGTGACTGATTTCTGGACTATCACCAAAACACCCGTTATAATAAACGAATCTCTAATTTACATTGTGTTTGCACTGTTAGTTATGATGAAAGCATTCGTTAGTGAGCAGAAATCAATTTGCATGAGGAGATCACTGCATTAATGCGGTCAACATGTCTGTGATCGGCTACAATGTTCATCAACCTTTCATGCCACAATCTCAATATAATGCCATCTAAATGTAAATGCTATAATCAACACTTTCACCATTAGTTAACCTTGAGAGCTGTAATAGTAAAAAGTTCTTAAAGTTTTCAAGAGAGTTCCACATGTAATACTTAGCTATTTCATATGCAAAGATGTTAGCCAATCACAGTAGTGGGCGTTTACACTGAAGTCTCACAGCAGACACGCCCCTTCAAACAGATCGTTCTAAAATCTAAATTATGACAATTTTTTTTGTCAAAAAACATATTAACATTATAAGTGCACCCCCATGAAACATTATAAAACAATGCAGTTCATGACCCCTTTAAAAAGACAATCAGAGAGACTGAATTGGGGCATGTGTGGAGAGCTGTTGAGTGTGTTTGTGTATACAATGTTTAGGATGCTGTGTCAAGTATGGTGTTTTGAGGTCATGTGTAGTGTGTATGGGTCATGTGAATGTTGTTTGGGGTCCTGTTGAATTTATGGTGTCTGGGGTCATGTGTTGGGTGTCTGGGAACATATGTACGGTGTTTGGGGTCATGTGCAGGGTATTAGGGGACATATGGAGTGTGTAGGGTGTCTTAGGTTCAAGTGTGTAGGGGGTGAAAATGGCATGTACAGTGTAGTAGGGTGCTTGAGGAATGTGTGGAGTGCGTGGGAATGTGTGAGTGTGGTGTGTGGGCAGCAGGTTTCTTGGCAGACGGCCTGCTCCCATGGGCTGCTCTCATTCAGATAGACTTTGTAATCCAAAAACCCATTGACTCACATCACCGGCAATGTGTGGTGAAGGTCGGGTGGATGGTGGCGTGCTTGTGTGCAAGTGATGATGCTAATAGCGCTGAGTGAACCCCTTGTCATAAGCAGCCACAACACTCGCTGCCATCCCTCATTGCTCACGCTGCCTCACTGCATCTCACACACACCCCATTCTTCATCTCAGAGTGTTCATCTAACACTCTCTCCCAAATTTTGCCTTGACCTCTTGACTCACACGCTGCTCGCTGACATCTTCACGTCTATGATATGAGGTGGCTATGAGTGACTAGTGAGCTTTGGACTGTGTAAGGACAAATGAATCAATGCCCTTTCCACCTCTGCACTGACAGATCAGCTGATGTTTTATCCACCCGCCATATGACCAGCAAGCACTGCCGAGATTAACCAGGCCAAACAACAAGCAGCCAGAGAGAATACAAAGCCAGACTCCGCAGCTCTCCCTAACCTCTCCCTCTCTCATTTTCCTTACCTATTTCAAAGATTTATGACCCGTGATTTTTTACTACCTCATTTTGGATGACGTAGGGCTAGTATTTTCTTTTTCATTGTGACTCTCTCTGTGTCTGTAGGCAGCTCTCTTTCTCTCTCACTGTTTTATTATCTCTCTCTCTCTCTCTCTCTCTCTCTCTCGCTCTCTCTCTCTCTCTCGCTCTCTCTCTCTCTCTATTTTAGAGTACTTCATTGTTTTGCATATAATATTGCACACCAAAAACAACAGCAGTGATAGGAATAAAACATAAGATTTAATATGATATAAACTGAATAAAAAATGAAAATAATGTATTAACATTATTAATACGTTAAGTTTTAACAGTATTAAATAAAATAGACTTTCAGGAAGATCATTAGACTTTTAAACTACTCTGCGCTGCTTACACAGACAAAGGATTGATTATGCAGATCAGAGCGGTGATTTTTAAATGTGACTGTTGAACTCTCAGATAAAATGGTGTTTTAATACCAAATTTCAATATAAAGCAAAAATTAATAATCATATATCTGCTGTCCCCTCTACTCTGTATCTTCTTTCTCATAAATTCTCTTCATAAATCTGTTCCTTTCCTCTTAATTTTCTCAAATATGCTAAAACAAAGAATTATTCTCTCTTAACGATCTATACCGTCCAATGATTGATCGTCCTACCTCTTTAGGGGTTTATTAATCTGTCAGCACTAGCAGAACTATAGAAGAAGACCTCCCTGTCTCCATCGCTCATAATGCCACAGAAAACTCATATTTTCAGTTCTTTTCATGTCCTGCTGGAAATCAAAGTGAGTGTTGTACACTGCAGGATGTTGGGGATTCAGGGATTAGTGGCAAATTCTGGATGCAAGAGGCTCAGTCAGAGAGGTGAAGACTGCAGCGCTGGAGCTCACAGCAGAGGTGAGGTGATGAAACCTCAAGATAGATGAGAGAGACAAGGTGGGGCTTTTAAAAATGAGAAAGAACATGAGTTCCAGAAGCTAGTGAACTGCCTCATACTGCATTTTAAGACATCATATGAAAGCGACCAGTTGTTCCAGGTAATAAATATTATGACTCCTAAGATACCTCGTTTGTTCAAATTCCTTCACTGAGAATTCAGTCCATAATGCATTGTGACAAGCTGATTGGGAAAAAAAGATGGCGGACAAAGCAAGATAAATGCCCATTGCAAATAAACTCAATTTCGTTCTATAATGAACGGTATCTATAAATCATAGTTCAGATATTAGAAAATTCATATGATTTGATTTACAATGAAATTCAATTAATTTCAATTAATGGTTCAATTCTGTTACCTACAAACATAGAATTATCTGCAACTTCCAGCTGAAATGAACACTATTGGCAGGTAAAACTTTTATTTCATTTTCATTTTGATTTGAGTATTGATTGATAGGCACAACTGTGGGCATTTTCGCACAATACACAACTCCATTCATATGGCTTTTCTAATATAGTGAACTTGCTCAGTATCTCACCTGCATTGAACTTGCGATGCAGAGTGCTTATTTTTGAGTTTCTCTCGATAAAAGAGCTCAAAGACTTGAAGAAACAAGCTAAACGTAATTAAAAAAAAAAAAAATGCTTTAGCACTACTCACTGGACATTTCACTTTGAAAGTGTTGCAAAACATGCAAGAAATATTGTAATAATTTTGCTGAAATGTTGCCACAGGCACTTGGAGAAAGCTATATATTTTTGCTTATTACAGTATTGCATCATTAGTTTGGCAAGTAAAGTCAAACCCAATCAAAAGTGAGCCGAGTCTCTCAATCCGAGCACTATTTGTGTGATGCCCAGAGTTTCTTCCATATGTAGAGCATTCCAAATCATTCACTTAAGGAGGTTCGTGTCACACTATCATTTTATAAATAATTACTGAATAACACGAAAGGGTGGAAAAAGAAAGTGGATGATGGTAGAGCTGTAGAGCAGGGAGAAAACAGAGGGTTAAATGGAGAGGTTGAAGTGAAGAAGATGATGATGGAGACTGTAGCAGCTCTCCGTAGTCTCGCTCTCCCTGTAGGAGAACTGAATGTCAGATGGTTGAAAGATGGCAGCCAGCAGCGGCTCAGAGGACAGCTTCCTCTCTCCCTGCTTTCACCTCTAGCACCATCAATCAGCCCAAGGTTCCCCAGCTCTCCCACCACAGGACCGCTTCACGATTTATCTTTCTCACATAAAGACCCAGCTTCCACCAAGCCCTACTTTCACCCTTCCTCCCAAATTTATGAGCCCCTTGCTGTCTGCATTGTCCATGTTAACATACTCCCTGAAGACCCATAAGTGAAAATTATGCACAGGGAAGACATATGGACTTATGGATGTTTGCACGTGAAAAGGCTTTGTACTTAGTTTAAAATGGAAATGGCTTGAAATGGAAACTCACCCTAGTTTCTAAATGTATTAATCTTCATGTAAACGATTCATCCATGAATGTATTTTGTTTGTTTTTTGTTTATTTGATTTGTGCTCATCATTTCTTTATCAAAATTCTCTCATTTTGACCTTCCAGTGAAAATGACAGGCTTCTCTCTGGTGACGTAACTGGACTTGCAAGCTCTTGCTTACTTGCAAGCTCACATTAATCCGTTTCACTTGATACAAAATGTCACAATATGGAAGAAAAGATCTGTCGCTTTGATGACATAGCAGCTTTACTAAACACTGTTTATTGAAAATGGCTTGGATGCATAGGATCTTGTGACACACAAATAGTAAAATAAACTTTAACTGATGAGCTATTTTTTTAAATTCCTTAATTTGTGGGTGAAAAACTCCCAATATTGAAGCAGGAAGCAACAGATGTAGTTCTTAATTTAGTTCTTGCCTTCTGTTAAGAGGTCAAAGACCCACAAAACCCATCCACTCTCATTACTTAAGGGAATACAAGATATTCCTCCTTTTTCTTCATTGTTGAAGAGGCATGAAAGTATATAAATGAATGTCAGTTCACTTTCAAATAAATTCTTCTCTTCTCTTCTGGGTGACATCACAGGCGTAAGTTCACACAGTACTGTACTATTGATTGTACATCCTAAGTAATGCGGTGCAAGTCAACTAGATAATTGAGAAACATAAGATTGCACGTTCAATACCTTGGGATAACAATCCACAGAGACAGTGTGAAACAGACATCACAGTTAGTCTGCATGTGTTGACGGTTGGTGTGAATCCGCAAAACAAACAATATAAAATCTTTCACAGAGCATTCTGGGATTGAAATTGATTGGCCGCATTGTAAGAAAACAAAGCTGTGGGTGGAAAACAGCTTCCACCTCTCTCTGTCAATCTCACCCTCTCTTTTCCCACACTCTCTCTCTGTCTCCCACAGCCAGTCAAGCCCGCTCCCTCACATTCTCCTTCATCAAACCATTTCATCTCCCTCTCGGTCTCTCTCAGAGAATCCAAATCAATGCATTTGGCATTCCTTCTCCATAACCTTCATATAGGATTGGTATTTCAGTCACAAGTAACCTCACAGATGGAGCTCTCACCCAAGTCTCTCCGGCCCCTGTGTGGTGGAGCGCTGAAGCTCCAGGGCTTATCCCATCATCTGGCAGAGGCAACGCTCTACTTTCCACATTCATTTGGTTTTACTCGTGATTTCTCTGAGATGAGGAAGAGCAGAATGACATGACGCTTTTTGTGGACTTTAACTTGTTTTAACATCAGCAGGCTGAAGAGCAGGGGTGACTAACAAGGTGCTCGCCGAGGGAAAAGTCGAGCATCATCCTTCCATCGCGCACATTTAGCACTTACACTCCGAGTCCCTTTATTCTGCTGACTCCTGCCTTCCTCTCCTCTTGATGTAAGCACGGACCAGAAGGGGGGTCAGGGTGTGCTGCTACCTCTGGCTGATCAAAGTCCAGGATAACAGGAAGAAAATGAGAGGGGGCAGAATGAAAGATAGCGAGAGCGAGAGAGTGATGCGAATGCTCTTATCCTGCTTAATGCTACTTCTACTGCAAAGTATACATGGAAAAGACGAGACTTTCTCACTCATGCATTTATGTTTGTTTCCATGATATTTCCCCAAGCATTACTTTTGTTCTTTCCTGCTGGTGTGCATCGTATCATAACCCTTGTCCACCAACAGGGTGCCGGTATCCAATCTGAAAGCGTTCCGCTCATTTCCACAGCAGAGATGGTGGTTGTGGGTCAGGCAAATTGGCTTTGCACAGACCCCCAAAAATCTGCTGGATCTTAAACCAGAAACTGCAAACCTCAGGAGGTGTGATAACATATTTCCACATAAAGTTTTTAGCAACATCTAAAACTTTGTCTTCGTTGGTCTAAAAGAAAATTGTTTAATTACAATGAATTAAAAAGATCTCACAGCTGAAGGGAGAGAATCCGTGGATCAATCTGCAGCAGTCTTTATTAAATTAAAACAAAAACAACAGGAGAATAACAGGTGTACTGCAAACCAACCCAAACAATAGGAATAAGTGTAAATAAATTAGAATAAATGTGACCCAAAGCCTATAGTATGTTGAAAAGAGTATGCCAAAAGTCCCTGGATGGTCTATTTCTGGTCGATTTTTGAAGTGTGGATCAGTGCACACTCGAATGGCTAATATTGCCCACAACCCATTGTGCTGTGGAGGAGAATTCAGTTCAGATACAAGCACAAATAAAATGTGTTAAAAAACAACAAACATGGATGTGCACAATCGACGGCAGAGAGGTTTAGATGAAGGGTTTGAGTGAATAGAAATCAACATTTAACGTTATTTAATGTCATCCGGGTTATATTTCATCTGCAACAACAATGTGAACTTTTATAAAGATCCGTTTGGCCATTCATTTTTAAATGCATAATTATGCAAAAATATCAGGAGACTTATACTGTAGACAAATTTAATTAATTGAAACATGGAGGATGTTAACTGCAGTGACAAGATGACTGACAGGCCAGTTTATGGTGACAAGATTCACATAACTTTGTGACAGTGTCCGTTAAAGAGACCATTTTATGACCAGATATGATATGAATGTCCCAAAAGCTTGTATAGTCTTCTTCTACACTATTAAAAATAAGTACCTTTTCTTCACTTTTTTACAGAAATACATATCAACTTAAAAGTCCTCAAAACAGAACCTAAATGTGACACAAGAGTTCTAAAATGTCCAAAAGTTTGTAACACTCCATCAGTTTTTCTATTAGTGGTGGGCATTTTTCAGTAACTCTTTCTACAGGTTTATAAATCATAATAAATATACTAAATTCATTAGATTCGCTCAAAACAATAACGAAACAAGTGGCTATCTTTGTGTGTGAGTCATTAAAGTACTGATTTGTTCATAAACTGATTAATTTATGAATGAAACGCTGTGTGTTGCTTGGAGATGATGCATTAATTCTGCTGTGGCTTCTTTTGGATCTACTTTTGTTGGCAGAGAAAAAATACACAGTAACTGGCAATATTGTGTCTAAAATTATTGTTCCTCAATATTAACTTCTTGTTTATTGAACAACAGCAATATAACTGACAATCTAAAGATTTTAAAAAGATTTTGAAAGATTCCCCAAGATGCCAAGAAGCAGCTCTGGAAAGAGCGGTAGCATCATTGCCGTGTAAAAGGAGTAACGGAGGACTCATTTCAGTCATTGGTCTAGGAACAGTGTTCACTAGAGGCATTTTAAAAGTTAAAATTATGGAATAAGCTTGGCAGAGTTCTTACAGTTCTTATTTTATTGTAATTTGTTCTCATGATAAGTTTTAAAACATGGCATTTAGTGCTAAAAATTATAATTTAGGAGTATGACAGCTTTTCCAGGAGTGTATTCAGAATGGCCGTGTAATCTACAATGCAAGAAGGCCAAAAGAAAAGAACTTGCCCACTCTGAGACAAAACGCTTGCTCTTTATTATAATTTGACATCCTTTTAGTGTAGTTATGAAAGTGATAATGGTCTAGAGTGTCTTCTTTGATGAGGTTTTCTTTTTTGAAACACTCTGCGTGTTGCCACTCGAGATAAGCAGATAATTATGTGAATTTTTTTTAAAGGGACAATGATTCATTTGAAGTTGATATTACAAAGTCAAAGCCATCTGATGTTTTGAATCATTAGCAGTAAAAGCATTTAAAGCACAATGAATGTTTGCCAACCAAGGGAAGATCACAGCATAAGCTTCTAATGGAAATCTGTAACCTTTGTCAGTGAGCCGCCAGAGGAAGGTCAAGGGGTCGGTGTGGTGTGGTCAGGTTGGCGATATGAGACATTTTTCTCATGCATCATGTAGAATGATTGAAGATTTAAGGATCATATACATTTTAAAAAATCATTTTAAAAATTATCAAATTACTTCAACTTCTAAACAGATTTGATCTAGTCTCTTATACTGCTTAGATGCAATGAAATTGTGAAGGACTATGTCGCATTTGAACTCCGGTCACCTGAACACATATGCCTAAGTATTAGTCTGGCTATCCCCAGACCAAAGACTAAAGACATCTAAACAAACCGAAAAGAGGACGTGATGTCACAAGTGATTTTTCTCATCACTGGAGCTACGTTGCCAGTTTCAGTTCGGTACAGTTGTTGTAAACACCGTCTCCTTGCAGCAGATCTTCGTTTTGTGTGCAACGGAGGAATTCCTAGCACTGTTTTGACTCCTTTACACATTTTATAAGCTCTTTCAACGCTATCTCACGACCAATTCGTACGAATTTGTACGAGTGATTAAAAGGTGGCTAATTCCTACGAATTTGTACGACCTCACTCGTACGAATTTGTACGATTTGTCTAAACCCACGTGACGGTTGGGTTTAGGGGCGGGGTCAGGAGTAGGTCATTCGTATGAATTCATACGATTTTGGCAAATCGTAAAATATGTACGATTTAGCAAAAAACGTACAAATTCGTACGAGTGAGGTCGTATGAATTGGTACGAATTAGCCACCTCGTAAAATTCGTACGAATTGCCGTGAGATCGGGTTGGCTCTTTACAAGTTATCATCTGGTAAATTACCATCATTTGTACACATACAACACGCACACACCGCTGTTTTGGATGTTTGGTAAGTAGGCTACCATCACAAAATAGCAACAGGCCTACGTTATTAAAGCCTTTTTTGTAATTAAATGGATGCATGATTTTAGATTTCATGCAATAAAATAAGGTGATTAAATGTTAAAGAATTGTGTTGCTTTCTTTCATTTTCATGTACTAAACTCAACAAGCAGAAAATATATTCTTCTTTTTTTAGTGTATAATAACCACAGCAAATAATCTAATCTATTCAGCACATTTGAACCAACTAACTTTTATTAATGGCACCTCTCACCGGTTGAAAGAGTGACAAGACATGAGTAGATGGGAAGCTATGAGTCCACTTTATCATATTTTATGTGCTGAAATTTAAAAGGTCAAAGATCCAGCTTCATTTTAAAATTCTCCATTTGATATCAATGAGCAAAAAAAGACCTGAAGTTTAGATGTCATGAACAGTTTTGCTGTCCATGGCAACAGCATTAGAGAGAAAAAGCGCAAGCGGAAAAAAATAAAAACTCGGTCTCCTTCCCAGTGGACATGCAAAGCAGAAAAACTATTGTGAAATAATAATAATACAATCAAAACAAACAACCAGTGAAATTGGCTAAATGGAATTTTGTTGGCAAAGAGACAAATCCATTTGTGTTTGTGTTTTGTTGTTGTTGTTGTTGTTGTTTTTCCTCTGCTTTTCCCCCCATTGTATTTGTTTTAGTTTTTTTTTCCCCCATCCTAACTACATATTGAATGTCAGCATGAAAAATAAGTACTTTCATTCTTCTCTAATCATAAATTCTCCGGGTGTTGTGGGGGGTGAGTGGGGCTATTTCATAAACACAGGCAGCAGATTGTCTCAAGTCATTTTGGAAGGAAGCTGAAGCAGGTAGCTCAGGATTAAATCCCTCTGAAGAGGCCCTCATAAATATTCATGCCCCACATTCCTTCTCTCTAACGCGCTTTGACAGAGATGCTTATTAAATTCTCATATACTTTAAAACCACGGTGACATTCAGCCAGCCAAAGCTCCCAATAACCTTGTTAGCTTATGTAAATAACAAGCCAGTGAGCACATCGTTAAACAAACCTCTCAGAACACACACCACGTTCCTCTGGCACAGATTAGCTGCTCACTCAACTTTCCCAGGACAAACAGATGAGAAAAATGGACCAAAATGACAGATTTCTGTATTCAGTAGAAAAATTCTATACACTACACTAAAAAGCCAAACCTCAGAGAAAGTTGCGAAAAGACAAATAATGTGCAGACGCCCTCGCAAGCAGAGAATAGGTCAAATAAAATAACGTACGAAACCTCACTGAAACATTTGCATCATTTGAAATGGTATTGAAATGCAAAACACTGTTTTGCGAAGGGCACTGTTACATAAAACAACAAACGATAAGAATCTCTGACAAAGTAAACATACTTTACAACATTCAGCGTTATCAGGTGCCCTTTTAGTGCGGCACGAATAAGTGAATTGAAACTGTGACCCAAACTCTTCCAGGCTTTGCTAACAAATTAAACCCATGACACATACAGTACCTCCTCTGAAATGTATTGGAAGCATTTTTAGGGTTTTCCACACTTCATGAGCTGTCGTTCACTTACACATACCTGGTGGGTGCTCACTAGTGCCAGGCTAATCAAACACGAGTTAAAGCAGTTGTGCTGGCAGGTTCTTCCCTGGCAGGTGTCCTCAGAGAAGCCTGATCTTAATTAAACCAGAGCGACTCCTCAGCATGCCCTAGTTAACAGATGGACTCTTTCTGTCCTGAGATTTCAGAGGGCTCTCATCAGGACCTGAGCACAAATGCAAGAGTCTTCAAACTACTGTACCTGCAAAGTGTTGACAAGCATGTTAACAAGCTCAAGCTTTTCATAGTGTTATATTTTCTAGATTAAATCTTAACTGAGAGTTTGAACATGCCTGAATAAATGTGTTTCATGATCCAGAAGACCATAACATTTCCAATGGCAGGTACTCGTCTCATTTCCTCAGAAGAAAAGGGTGTAAAAAATTGTTTTGTGTGTGAGATGTGCTAGTCTTGTCTGCAAGGATCATAGCTATAATCTGCAAATTAAAATTTCTCACATAAACACCCATTAACACGTTGTTCATTACGTTGAAGATAAAAATACAACAGGATTATTACTGAATTCAAAGGGGGTTATTTTGACTCTCTTTAAGCATTCATAAAGGTTTTTTGGATCATGCATTCTGGCATGGTTTTCATATTTCAATCAAAACGATACACTACCATTCAACATCTTGGGGTAATGTTTTTGAAAGAATTATCTTATGCTCACCAAGGCTCCATTTAATTGATCAGAAATACAGTAAAAACAGAAATAATGTGAGATATTATTACAATTTAAATACATTTTTTATAATCTATTTTATTCTTGTGATGATAAAGCTGAATTTTCAGCATCATTACTCCAGTCTTCAGTGTCACATGATCCTTCAGAAATCATTCTAATACGCTGAGTTTGTGCACAATAAACATTTCTTATTATTATCAAAAATATGATCTTATTATAATTTTTTTCCTAGAATTCTTTGATGAATATAGAGACTTTTTGTTGATAATGGTACCAGAGTGATGTTTTTGGTCATAAAAGTCAGTAAAGTGGCATACCCTCATTGCGAGTGTGTTTTTCTCAGAACTGTGCTGAGAAATTTCAAATATGAAGTGTTTTCACATTGCTCTCCCTGCGAAACTGTATCAGTGCGGCTGATCTCTCCGAGTCCCTCTTACAAATGAGATGCTAATTTCCTCCCGTTTGACTAAATTGCTTACAATTAGAACGCTCACTTTTATATCCTCTCAATCTCATCTGCAAAAGTGGAACATCAGAATCACCTCAAAACGTTTCAAAAAGGTCAAATACAGCTAGGCTTTTAATTTAGGCAGAATCCCTTAATCACGCGCTCCTCTCTCATCCTACCTTTGTGCATCCAACGCTTATCTGTTTCTCATCTTTCCCTTTTCCTCTCATCCTTTTACCTTCCCTCTTTCATGTTCCTCATAAATCCTGTCCCAGGGGATAAACTTGTGAAAAACACTTAGCGCTCTAGATAAAAACCCTTGCTATTATGCCAGAAGCCGTTAGTGAATGGTAATAACATGATAACAAAAGCATAATTACACAGTAATGAAGGGAGAATGGCTGCCAGAGGCTGAGGTAGACCTGTCTTCTGACTTTGACCTGTCGGTACACGAGGCATGAAGAGATATTCACAGATCCATAATGCAGCATCGATCAGACATGACTAAAATATGTATTGATTAACTCAAATATTAAAAGTGCATTTATGAAGCTTAAATGACTAAATTACATCATGATGTGTTGATGTTTATTCAACGGAAAATAATTGTTTTAGGCCTTTTTCCCTCTTACATCTTCAAACACTCATACAAATTTCAAAGAAAAAAAAGGCTTTTTAAAACCAGATGGTGTAGTTTTGGCATAATTAGGCCATGCTAACCAGCAAAACCTTAAGCATTTGTTAACACCCAATGAACACATATTATCATCAATTAGTTTACGGGGGAATTCGCTCCAATCCATGGTTTATTCAGGTTTACCTCATACGCCCTATTTTTCCATTTGTTGGAATATCTAACAAAGAGTGATTTTAATATTACAAAGTAATATTGTGTGTACAACTGTTTAACTTTCACTGCAAAGCACAACAGTCCGTCTAATGGCAGATTCCATGTGACAACTTACCCCCAGTGTAACAACATGCCTCGCTTTTTGGGCATGTTGTAACAGAAGTTCCATTTGACTCTATTTTTCTGTGATATTGATGTACAGTAGCCAACATTTGAAGTGGATCAAAAAAGTTCATCAAAGTTGTCGTAAGACAAGAACGAGTATTGTTCAAAATGCATGCATAACTTTGATGAAAGGTTTTGATCCACTTCAAATGTTGACTACTGTATTTTATGTCGTAGAATAAAACATGAAAGTGTCCTGAGCTTGTGTTCACCATAGACCTTATTTCAGTCATTTAAGGCGAGAAACTACAGGTGAATAGGGTAACATTTTAAAATAATAGATTTTTTTAATTAAAATGTTACATAAATCAGGCCAGGAATTATTTATTAACAAATCCCTCTGAACATATCTTCAGAATACTGCTAAGTGTATAACTGGAAAGTTTGGTGTACATAGATAGGTGCTACATAGGCTGAGAACTGGAGAAAAAAGGCATTTAAAGATTTGTAATGTAAAAATTCATACTTTTTTAGTGGAAACAACTATTTACAGACACAATATCTCATCAAATCATTAGCAACAACAATACAAACCACCTAAATCACATCAAAACGTATAAACACAGCATTTATGGCCTTTAACTGAACAGAAAAACAGTCAAAAACACGCATCTAAATGTCAGAGCACGTCACGTGATGCATCTGAACGAATCACGTTGTCAGAAATTGACATAAGCCAATGAGATTTCGCTTTTAGAGTTAAATGCCCAATGTACTTTCACGATTGGTTGCTGATAAAAAGGAAATGACCATATTTGGATCCGACAGCATTGTACAGCTTTCCAGCGGTGTGTGTGATTATTAAAGGAAGCAGACAGAGATCGCGGAGCAGCGCGTTGATTTAGAACGCCAACTTTTGTTGAATTTTGGAGAAATCTACAGACGCAAATAGACAAAGTGTAGTAAAATAAAGACCTAAATGTGAATTTTCGACTTTTTTTCACCATAAGTCTGAAAGAAGACTTGTGTCACGAATCACACACAGAAACAGGAAGATCCAATAGCAGTATTTAATTAAGGGGTAATCCGTACTCACAACAGTCCAGGCAAAAGGTCAAAAGTCCAATAAGGCAATCCAAAATACCAAAGACAAACACGAACAACAGGGACGGAAGTGTGGGGACATTAAACAAGGACTCCGTGACAAACACTGAAACAGACAGGGTATATATACACAAGTGCAAACAAGGTGACGAGACACAGCTGAAGAAATTGAACAATCAGTGACAGACAGGATTATGGGAAGTGTAGTGAAAATGCCTAGACACCGTGAAAACTGAGACCTCTAATGTTAAACCCAGGGAACCACCAGACACTGTGACATAACCTCCCCTCTACGGAGCGGCTACCAGACGCTCCAAGACCACAAGAAACAAACAAAACAAGAGTCCAGGCGGGAGGAGGAAAGGTGGAGGATCAGGGGGTGGGATGGGGGACCAGGTCCATGGAGGGGAACAGGAACAAGGGGGAATGGCTTAAGCGCCGGCCAGGGCGAAGCAGACAGTCCATCGGGCGGCCAGGGCGGTGAAGACCCCTCGGGCGGCCAGGGCGGTGAAGACCCCTCGGGCGGCCAGGGCGGTGAAGACCCCTCGGGCGGCCAGGGCGGTGAAGACCCCTCGGGCGGCCAGGGCGGTGAAGACCCCTCGGGCGGCCACGGCGGTGAAGACCCCTCGGGCGGCCAGGGCGGTGAAGACCCCTCGGGCGGCCACGGCGGTGAAGACCCCTCGGGCGGCCACGGCGGTGAAGACCCCTCGGGCGGCCACAGCGGAGACGACCAGGGTGAAGACGACCACTCGGGCGGCCATGGCGGAGACGACCAGGGTGAAGCCGACCACTCGGGCGGCCATGGCGGTGAAGACCAAGGCGGAACAGAGACAGACCCTGGCTCAGGAACAGTTACAACCGGCTCAGGAACAGCAACAGACACCACCGGCTCAGGAACGGGAACAGCAACAGACACCACCGGCTCAGGAACGGGAACAGCTACAGACACCACCGGCTCAGGAACGGAAACAGACACCACCGGCTCAGGAACTGGAACAGCAACAGACACCACCGGCTCAGGAACTGGAACAGCAACAGACACCACCGGCTCAGGAACAGCAACAGACACCACCGGCTCAGGAACAGCAACAGACACCACCGGCTCAGGAACAGCAACAGACACCACCGGCTCAGGAACAGCAACAGACACCACCGGCTCAGGAACTGCAACAGACACCACCGGCTCAGGAACTGCAACAGACACCACCGGCTCAGGAACTGCAACAGACACCACCGGCTCAGGAACTGCAACAGACACCACCGGCTCAGGAACTGCAACAGACACCACCGGCTCAGGAACTGCAACAGACACCACCGGCTCAGGAACTGCAACAGACACCACCGGCTCAGGAACTGCAACAGACACCACCGGCTCAGGAACTGCAACAGACACCACCGGCTCAGGAACTGCAACAGACACCACCGGCTCAGGAACTGCAACAGACACCACCGGCTCAGGAACTGCAACAGACACCACCGGCTCAGGAACTGCAACAGACACCACCGGCTCAGGAACTGCCACCCACACCGGCTCGGTGGAAGTGACGTAAGAAGTCTCTGGCTGGCCGGAACTCATGTGCCTCCTCCGTGCATGCAGTACAAACACCACATAAAAAAGGAAGACAGCCCTCCTTGCTTTGGCAGGACTGATGGTGTAAAGCCCCGGGGCGACCTCCGGGACGACAGCAGGCTGTTCGGGGGCGACAGCGGGCTGTTCGGGGGCGACCTCCGGGACGACAGCGGGCTGTTCGGGGGCGACCTCCGGGACGACAGCGGGCTGTTCGGGGGCGACCTCCGGGACGACAGCGGGCTGTTCGGGGACGGCCTCCGGGACAACAGCGGGCTGTTCGGGGACGGCCTCCGGGACGACAGCGGGCTGTTCGGGGACGGCCTCCGGGACGACAGCGGGCTGCTCGGAGGGGACGGCCTCCGGGACGACAGCGGGCTGCTTGGAGGGGACGGCCTCCGGGACGACAGCGGGCTGCTCGGAGGGGACGGCCTCCGGGACGACAGCGGGCTGCTCGGAGGGGACGGCCTCCGGGACCTTGGGGAGGCTGAAGGTCTTCCTCCTCCTCCGCCGTTTCTGGCGGAAATGTGCAGGCTCTGGACTGGACGGGCACCACGGCGAACAGAGCTCTGGGCTGGGCGGAATCAGCGGCGGATGGAACTCTGGGCTGGACCTCACCAACCCAGGGCCGAAGAGGGGCCAGAGTGGAGAATGGTGTCTTGCTTCCACTCGACCACTTCCTCCACTGCGGCCTCCACGGGTCCCGCGAAATTTGACCAATCGGGTCCCCTCAAAAAACTCTCTTCTCTCCCGCTCAGTGGCTGGGGAAGAGACATTGAGAGACATACCGCTGGATCTAGTGGTGACGGAGTCCTTCTGTCACGAATCACACACAGAAACAGGAAGATCCAATAGCAGTATTTAATTAAGGGGTAATCCGTACTCACAACAGTCCAGGCAAAAGGTCAAAAGTCCAATAAGGCAATCCAAAATACCAAAGACAAACACGAACAACAGGGACGGAAGTGTGGGGACATTAAACAAGGACTCCGTGACAAACACTGAAACAGACAGGGTATATATACACAAGTGCAAACAAGGTGACGAGACACAGCTGAAGAAATTGAACAATCAGTGACAGACAGGATTATGGGAAGTGTAGTGAAAATGCCTAGACACCGTGAAAACTGAGACCTCTAATGTTAAACCCAGGGAACCACCAGACACTGTGACAACTTGTTATTGAAGACAAATAGCCCAAAATCTCAAATATGACCAGTGAAAAAAAAACCCGATGTTTTTGCCTGCCGTGTCTCGCCTTAACCAAAAACCCATTAAAAAAACCCATTGACCTCAGGATGATGGAACCGGAAGTGCTAAAATGCTAACTCGTTTCCGCGTTTGGGCCTACAAAGTGACATCATACCTGCACCCATAGCGGTGGACATGTTCAGTTGATGTTGTTTTTTTCTCAAAAACAAGACTTTGAGGTATTATGTGACTATACAGAAATTTTGATAAACGTTCCCTGAGAAATATTGACTAAAGTTAGAAAAACTAGCCCCAGTCTCCCCTATTTCTTAACTGGGATGTTTATCCTGTGTTTTGTCCTGAGGTGTTTCTCCATGATGGTACTTTCCAACATTCAGTATTGTAGCTTTCCTTCTTCATAAGTATAAAGATGTATTTTATCAAAGCTGTATGACAGGGTATTTTCTTTTTCCGGGACGTCTATGTTTGGCTTGATATTATGTGTGTTAGTTACGTTAGCTGCTTGTGTGAATTGCAAGCATGTGTGTCTGAGTGTGTGCTGCCATGTGTGTCACGTCAAGGCTGCTGTTATTCGCCAACGCCGGTGTGACCGGCAAGAAAAAGATGAGCTAATCAATCATCTGTCACACTGTTCAGCAGGGAACAGAGCGAGCAACTCATGCCAGGAAAACAGATCAGGAACAGGCCCAAGAGCACCATCCTTTACATCAGACCGGAAGGAAAAACCTTAAAGACATACATTTAACCTTCTGATACTAACAAGTTAAAGAAACTGAAACAATACAAGTTCATCCCTTTAGCAGAAATAAAAACTCCAGTGTAATCTTATGCAAGGAGATATTGCTCTACATATAGCACATTTGAGATTGCCTCTGATTCTACTTACTCTTTTTTAATTAAGACATGTTATTGACATGTATGTGTACTATGACATTTTTGACAGGTGTTCCTTGAAGTTACAACATATGTTGTGTGCATGCAAAAAATAAAACCGTCAAAACACTATATGCGTGTTTCTGTGGAAACCACCGTCTCACTAAGACTTCTTCTCTTTCCCTGAATCCTTTTATGATAGAGCTTAAAGTTTGTGGGTGAAAATGAAAAACTGAATTTACTTTCTAAACCTCGAGAGACATTCGATTTTGGCAAAAAGCTGCATATAGTGTTTGAAAAATATACTGAATGTATTGCATTCCAACACTTACGAAAAGTGTCAAAATCACACCATGGAGTGTTACGGATTACCCTCGATGAACAAAATGTTTAACACGTTACCCACCATTGATGAGATTTCCAGTCATTTATGGCTTCGCGCTTCCCTGCGATTGTCGGGGAAATAATACAGCATCAATAAAATAATACAGCACAGTGTAATATAGCTGTTTGTGAAGGTAAAGGGTCTTCAAAGTTTTAAAGATCAAAATGCACGACAGATAAAGTTATTGTCTGCCAAAAGAAAGATTCTGAACTGCCGAAATTAATCGTCAGCAATTTCAGTCTCACTTCCTGTTACATACTTGCATAACAATGTAACAAATTTGCATAATGCAAGCCTGTCATTGGCTGCCCGCGAACAATGCCCCAGCCCTCAAACACTGGAGTTGAGACCCAGAAGAGGTTGGTTCGTGTTGTCAACATGTCGAGAAGTTGCGGTTTTCAGCGCCACGAATCCATTTTGCATGCACTACAAAAGTATGACGACTCGTGGTATTAATATGAAAAAAGCGACGCCATAATTTGTATCACTGTGTATACAAGCGCTGAGGAAGCCTGAGAGCTGAAATTCAGATATGATAATGGTCGTTTCGTCTCCAGAACGTGTGGTAAGCGGAGGACCAATCACAACTGACTGGGCCATCGCAGAGTAGGCTTGCAGAAAGGAGGTGTTTAGAGAGACTGAATCTTTTAAATGTGCAATTTATATTATGAGAAAATGTAAGTGTTTTTTTAACTTGGATGCATGTATCTCATCCCAAGGCGTCATATACTGACGCTTTTGACAAATCGTCTACATCCAACACACATGGCACCCTTTAGCGTCAATATGAGACGCAGATAGATATGGGCCAGAAGGCGCCTCCTAGCGGTCTAACCCTAACCCTACCCCAGACCTAAACCCAACCATAACCGAACAAAGCTCTGTGCGTGTCATATTGACGCTAAAGGGTGCCATGTGCGTTGGATGTAGACGATTTGTCAAAAGCGTCAGTATATGACGCCCTAGGATGAGAATGCGTTGGTAAAGCTATTGTAGGAAACCTCTAAAACTAAATCAGGAACCTTTAAAATAGCATGATATATCAAGTTCCCCCATCTCATTCAGACCCCTAATTACCGCTTTCTTTCATGAAATACTAAATATAATACAAAAGCTTTGTCTGAGAAACAGGACAAAATGTAAGTCGTTATTCATGATTAATCTTCCTCTCTGCAGTAGCTCTCAAATGTCATTTGCAATCTGAAGTGTGATGTAATCACAATAACACATGATTTGCTGTCAAACCTGATGTTTGCCATTTAAAAAAAAAAGTGAATAATGGAATAATTGTGGTCCGTTCTTAACACAAAGCTAGCGCAGTCTTTTCTGATACATTTAGGTCTTTCTGAAGATTGGTAAATTACACAGTAAATTACCATCAACTTTTCACTATGGAAAAACTGCAGATTTTCACAGAATAAAATGATACAGGGTTGAAACAGCATGATGGTAACTAAATGATGACCAAACTGTAGCTTTTTGGGTGAACTATCTTAATGTTACATTTATTACATGAAAAATCATGATCAACGAATGAAAAAAGATAGAGAAAGAGAGAAAAAAAATTGCTATTCTTATTCACTGAGGGTAACCTATTTGCAAATATGGTAATGGCTATTTTCAATACTCCATGCACTCACATAGAGCACTGTCTCAGCAGTTATCTGGGTTTTGAAAATGAACAGAATATCAGATAGAAAATCCCAAATGACATATCCACTATGAAGGCACAACTCGGCGATTAGCAGTAAATTGCAGATGGTGTTCATTCTGCATATCTGTATTGGAGGGAACAGGACGCATGTTAAAGAGGAACTGTGATGCCATTTGCCCCTGTTTTTGAGGAGAGCAACTAGTGTTTGTTTGGTGGTTCTCTAAATAAGAGAATTAAATGTTTGCTGGAGAGCTTTCAGGCTTAAAGTGGAAAGATAAGATTATACAGTGGGTTTGATTGAAAATACAACCATGTTGAGCTAAATGAATGGCTGAAGGAATTGTGCTTCACGTACAGATGATATTTACAGGCTTTGCTTCAGCAGAGAATATTCAGGGAGAGCGTCTGAATCTGCAGGCATTCATATAAAGCACGCTTTAAAAAATAAAATAAAAAACATTTCTGTGCCAGGGTTTGGAATGATTAGCCCCAAGCTGAGCTACAGAGAAGAAAGTGTTGTTAGACCCAACAACGCTTTATAAACATGAAACATCATACTGTGCATCTCTATATGTGGCATAATTTCACTGCTGATATTTTCATTAAGTTCCAGAACCCCTCATTCTCTCAGATATTGTTTGCAAACCCCATGTTTTCAATGCACACTATACATGGCAATTTATGTTTCTTTTTAGCAAAAAGATGAACTTACTAAACCCAACAAACAAATACTGGGCTCCCAGCCCATTTTAAAAGCTGGTTACTTGATCTGGATATTTCTTTCAATTTAAATTAGCGAACAAGCTCTGTTATCAGCCTCAGCAGTTTGCTCGAGACGAAAAGACCTTATGGAGCGTTTAACACTTAAAGCAAATCTAACACTATCACCATGTATCATACAATTACAGACAAAAATATCTCTCTAGAAAGCAAATATTTTTCTTGACACTAATTTCAACTTGAAAGGAAGACGGGCGGGGGAGGCTAAATGGAAGAGAGGGGACGTGAGAGAGTGACTAACGGAGGAAGGAGTGAATGAGCAAGGCTATGAGAGCGAGAAAACAGATGGATGTGCTCTGTCCTTGTGTTTGAAGTTGTGCCTTTCCTCGCAGCAGTGCTGAGTGTTGTTCACTCTCTTTGCTGAGCTCCCTGATAGAGGACGGGACTTGTTATATTTGGAGCATCAGATGTATCATTGGAGAATGAGTGGCAGATTGAGTGCCATTTTTGGACCGTTTTTCATTATAATTAGCTTAAAATTATGCTTATTTTTATAAATATCATTTTAATAAGCATTGAAAAACGTTTAATTTACCCCGGAACATCCGGTGACGTGGGCTTGTATAATCTTGTATAAAAGTCCATAATTCCTCTAATATCCCAAGTACACTATTTGGACATTGGAAAGTCATATAAATACATTTCATGCATTTAAAAGCTCCCCAAAAAGAATGCCTACTAGTAATATAATGACTTAATTTCATTAAAGGGATAGTTCACCCAAAAATGGAAATTCTGTCATCATTTACTCACCTTCAAGTTGTTCCAAACCTGTTTAATTTCTTTCTTCTGCTGAACACAAAAGATGATATTTTGAAGAATATGGGTAACCAAACAGATGATGGGAAAAATATGGAAGTCAATGGGGCCCATATGCATCAACTGTTTGATTTTTATAGAAAGGAAAGAGGCCAATAATTTAAGGCCATTGTGAGAATAACATGTGATCAGTTAATCAATAGAAAGTAACTGTAGTGTGATTAAAATTTGAATATACTTTAAAATATGATTTCTGTGATGCAAAGCTGAATTTTCATCAGCCATTACTCCAGTCTGCAGTGTCATGTGATCCTTCATAGTTCAGGAATCATTCTAATATGCTGATTTGGTACTCAGTTGTTATCAATGTTGGAAACAGTTGTGCTGCTTAATATTTTCTTTGGGAATCACGGGTTTAAAAAAAAATTTAAGCAGCACATCTGTTTCCAATATAGATAATAAATCAGCGTAGAATGATTTCTGAAGGATCATTTGACACTGAAGACTGGAGTAATGGCTGATGAAAATTCAGCTTTGCATCACAGAAATAAATTACATCTGAAAGTATTCAAGTAGAAAACCATTATTTTAAATTGTAATAATATCTCACATATCACAGTTTTTTTTCTGTATATTTGATCAGATAAATGGAGGCTTGATGAGCATAAGAGAGTTCTTTCGAAAACATTTATGTATTTAAATATTGATTTATTACAACATGAGGGAGTGTAAATCTCTTTGAGGTAAATAATCCTTTAATTTAGCATTTTAAGTAAGAGTGCATTTGGCTTCTAAATTTAAAAAATGTTTTCATCAATAGAAAAATATGACCAAAAAAATAACTCCCTAAAACAGTAGAAGTGTATGGAATTTCCCCGTTTAGATATCTCAGTAAATGTGTGTGTGTTTGTGCAGATTTGTGGGGAAGAAGTGGGGGCTAATAACCCTGATTATAACAGTAATTTCCCTTCAATCAGTGCTCGACCCATCAGAGATACAAAAAGACACACATCTGCTTTTACCATCTGATTACAGAGAAAGCAGGAAGAAATAGCAGGAGTTCGAGAGAGAAACAGAGGATGAGGAAAGAGGGAAGAATTAGGACAGCGTGATGGAGACGAACAAAGGGCTAAAGGGAACATTAAAATGAGAGTGAGAGTAATATTGTCTGTCACTGTCCTCTTTATGAAATGAGACAAGATGAAACAAGATGAGACGTGTCTGAGTGGCATGTTGTCAGGTGTGGATTGGTTCTACTCTTTTCGAGGTGTGAAGAAATGAGTTTTTCTCTGTAGAGGTGTGTGCAGCTGCCTCCGTCTGTTCATGACACTCGTTAAACTCTTCAATAAGAGACTCTGAGCTTTACAAAGAGAATCTTTTCCACTTTTACTTTACTAACTTATTCTATTAGAGAGACAGACAGGCAGAGAGAGAGAGATAGAGAGAATGAGGAGAGAGTGAGAATGCATTTTTCTCAGTAGAGCTTTTTGAAGTGATGGATTATGCTGTCAATGAAGATATTTATGGAGAGTGTGTGACAGTGAAACCAATTGTTTATTTGCAACATTTCACTTCTGACATCCTATCTTTTAAACTGCCAGACAAACCTCTTACTTAAACCTACTCAGCACTCTTTTTCTCATACACACTGTACACTGTAGCACAATGATTCATAAGCAGAGGTATATCTTTACCCCGTGGGGTACTTAAGCAGGTTCCATGGGGTTCTGTATATACTTGGAAAGATGTTGCTTTTCAACATCGGTAATAAATCTTTCTTTAGCTCCAGTTTTGCATGTCTAAGTCATACAATGTTTTTTCCATAAAAAATGCAAATCTTTATTTCTTTGCCTCATTAAAAATTTACCACATAAAGAAATCAATAGTAGGTACTTGTGAGGAAAACATTTTTTGTGTATAATAATCTTTTTTATACTGCATCCGCAGTGTTATGTGTCCGTGTAAGTTTAAGATGATAAGAGTGCAAAAAAATTACTGAGAGCACTTTTAATGCACTTATAAAATACTACTTCAGTTTGAGAGAAAACTACTTGCTTTACACCCAATCGATTTATTTTATTTTGAAAGTGAATCAATATAGTAATGGTCATTTAACTTAAATATACAATGATCATGCTTAATGATATCCAATACAATATCAGTCTAAAAGAAAGGCTTATTTAGGGGGTGGTGAACCATGTAGCAATCCAAATTCGAAGGCTTGGTCCCAAATGGCACACTTCATGCACTTTTGGTTTAGTGGGCTTACAATGGCTGCCACGTGTGCGTGCGTGTCCGTTAAGTTCATAAGACCGTAGGGTGTCCCATTTGTCATTGGTGACCCTGGATCACAAAACCAGTCACAAGTCGCACGGGTATATTTGTGGCAATAGCCAACAATACATTGTAAGGGTCAAAATTATAGATTTTTCTTTATGCCAAAAATCATTAGGATAGTAAAGATTATGATCCATGAAGATATTTTGTACATGTCATACCATATAAAACCTTTATTTTTGTGAGTGAATGCAGCACAATCGCGAACATAAATGGAAAACATTAAAGGCGATTTCCTCAATGTTTCGATTTTTTTGCACCCTCAGATTCCAGATTTAAAATAGTTGCATCTCGGCCAAATATTGTCCTATCCTAACAAACCATGCATCATCTGAAATCTGAATAAATAAGCTTTCCATTGATGTATACATCTACCATGTGACTGGTTTTGGGGTCCAGGGTCACATTTAAGGTTTCAGAAGGGTGCTAGCGAGGTTGATATGCGCCCTCGATGCACACTTTTGCCGAGCCGGCACTTCTTCCCGACAGTCAAAGCGGCGTGACGTCACGAAAGTGCAGACTTGTAGGAAAACCTCGAGTGTTTAGGGTGCCATTTGGGACAATAACCAAAATATTGGAGAGGGTTGTTTCTCTCGCCCCTCCTCAGACTCTACGCTCAAGATGGTTGCCAGATTGAGGACACGCAACAGGAATGAGCGCAATGGACAAGGAGACTTACATTGTAAGTTGATGAGTTGATTTATCTGCATTTCAATAAGCCTCTGGACATTACGTTTTTTAGATGGATGCTGAGGCTTTTAAAGATAAAATCTGCGATCTCTGGCCTAGTTTGTTTGCTGCATGGGTTCCGTGGCTATACACTGTGTTTTCCACCAAATGGCAATCGAAATACCATTGCGTAAATTGGCAGTGGGCGGGATCGCATATAGCCAAACAAACACAGAAATTTCGATACGGAACGCACATTTCAAAGTAGAATCACTGGCTGGAGCATTGTTTTTCGGGGAAACAAGCTTGTGAACTGAACATGCTTCCTTAATCTCTGGAAACATATGGTATTTTTGTGCTTTAGTACAGTCAAAAAGAAACACGAACAGCACCTTTAATAAACAGTGTCTTGAGCAGCACAAACACAGTAGTCTGCCATTGTTTGTTATGGTTGTCAAGTATTCGCATATAGATTGAACACGTAATACGCATGAGCATGAAGTCATAGTTTTCACACATTTGCATTTTTGTAGTTTTTTATGGAGATGATAAAATTATAATTTTCAAAATCCCATTTTCAAAGGTTTGCGTTTTCAGCACCCCAAAACGCTGCTGTTGTGTAAAGGAATGGCCAAAATAAATAAATAAATGTTTTAATGAATTATATTATATTATTCTAAGTGGGTGTTTACACAACAGCGTTTTCAACTAAAAGCAGAAAAAGTATGCATTTTTGGCCTTCCATTTACATAACAATGCCATTTGAGGTGTCATGCGTATTACGTGTTCAGATAGACGCGTTGTGTTTCTTTACAAAGTGACATTCCCAACTACTGGCCTGGCAGCATAATATAAATAATAATTTCGTGTGAATCCGTGTGAATGGAGATCATTTTGATAACGCTGTCATCTATACGCGAAAAACGCAAAGGACAAACCTTTTTTTTGGAACATCATTGTCGTGTAAACGTACTCTAAATATTGCATACATTTGTGGGGAAATTATTCAAAATGGGAGTGGTAATACACTAACAAAGTTTCTAGGAATTCAAACTTTTAAAGAGGACATGGCTTTAACAAATGTCTGAGACAGATGCATTCAGACATGCTCCCCAGTCTTCATAAAGCATCACTGGTTGTAGTCTGACAGGACCATGATTTTCCACTGATGCATGTTCATAATCGGACAGGTTGACATGCATTTTCATTTTTATTTTGTTTTTATCATGCTGTGTTAGATCTATAGCCGGGACAAAGAATTGCCTAGCTGAAACAGTATATAATCTGGCTCAAAAGGATTACTGCAAAAATCTCACACCCTTTCCAAGGAAAAGATCAAATCCCAGAGGATCAAAACTGAGGGGACCACACACACACAAACACGCATACACCAACCCAAAAGCATTCTATTAAATTCGGTCTTTGCTCTTGCAGTTTGATTTATGGGATGCAAGTCATAGGTTGCCATGGGAATGTGTTTGAATATCAGGGGTACCGAGAGTTCTTGCGCAGCTATGGGAATCATAGAGCCAGTGAACCAGAAAAGGTGTGTGTGAGAAAGAGTTTGTTTGTGTGTGATACCTGCTCAGTCGATCCAAGCGCAGAACATTTCACATTGTGGCCAGCTTTCGTGATATTACTATTTCTTCCAGTTCATTGAGGTCAAAAGAGGCCTTTACTGAAGCTGAACATATCTGCTCTGTATTTCTTCACTTCTTTTCTCAATATTTTTCGATAAACCACATCTGACTTAAAGTTAATTAATGTTTTTGTATGTTTTTCTCTCCCAGAAACGGCCATTTCCACTGATAGCTGAACAATGACATACCTGACTTCATTACTACATAGTCACGTTATGGGTCCGAAGATGGAGGATGGCGAAAATTATCAAAATAATAGTTTATTCAAAGTAAATCAGGTAATCCACAGACGTCCCAAAAATCAATGAAACCGTGTGCTCACACACAAACAACACCAGACAAAGAACTGAAACAACTGAATGGCATAAATATGTGAGATAGCGAACTGAAATACAAACAGGTGTGATCTAATTAATGAATAACCATGGTGACAAACTAGTGGCGGGATACAGAGAACAAAGGAAAACTAACTAGGGCCTAGTCCACACATACACAGGTATTTTTTATAAACAAAAAGAGTTTTTCCTCCTTCGTTTTAAACCAAAAATTTGCGCCCACATGAAAAGGCAAAAAACATGCTAAGCGCTGTCAAGAGCATTCCAAACCGACAGGTGGCGATATAACCGTAACTGTAAAGCCATGGCCAGTCAGAAGCCTGGAAAAAAGCGTTATTACCGGTTCCGGTTCCGACACCACAAGCCAAAATCTCCGGTTTCACCGTCTACACGACAACACTGCAACCGGAGTGTCTAAAAATCTTCACCCTGGCAAGAGTTTTGAAAAAAGTTTGGTTTTGGTGACCGGATACTGTGTTTGCGTATGGATGAACGGCCAAACGCATAGAAAAAGCTGCGGTTATGAAAATACCCGTGTTCCTGCGGACAGTGTCTACATAACAAAAGCAGGAAAAACAGGAACTGAACACAAAGTTGCTGCCTAATATTTTTCTGGAAACCATGGTAAAAAAAAACAATCTGGATTTTTGATGAATAAAAAGAATTTATTTAAAATCAATATATTTTGTAACATTATAAATGTCTTTACTGAAACTCAGTCAATTTAATGCATCCCTGCTGAATAAAAGTATCTTTTTTTTTATCTTACTGACCCCAAACTTTTGAACAGTAGTGTATTATATGTAGTTTCAGTGGAACAGGGGCTTCGGTGCATGCAAATATTAAGTACATATTTGTGTGTGTGAGTGTGTGCGTGCGTGCTTGTGTCTGCTGAAGAGATGGAGGATTAAGTGGGCCCAAGAGCTAAGTATGATCACTTGGCTTTACATCAGTGGCCACTTAGACAGTATGTTCCTCAAGAAACTCACACACACTGCTCAAACATGTTGAAATGCTAATGTTTGCTTCTGGCAAACACATTTATAATGTGATCAGTACAATCACTTATCTAAATGTGGTACAAGTTTAAACTGTGATTTCCATGCCCTGGAGAAACTCTTTAAAGCAGCACTAGAACTCAAAGACCAGGGCAAAATCATTGCAAATTAAAGCCCCTCATATCTGTCCCGTTCTTGCACCTCCTTGTCCCTCTTTAATCTGTTCACCTCGGCTCCTCTGCAGATCTCCTTCTCCCGGTGGGGGGTGAGATTGACGTATGTATGCCTGAGATAGGAGCTATTGAACTGGGACTGCATTATTGATGGCCGCGTGGCAAGAAGCTTGGCAGGCCGCTGAAGGCACCGCGAGAGAAGAGGAGTGGATTTTTGCCCTCTCTTTCATCTTCCCATATATACGACTCTTTCATTCCAACTCTGTCTTTGTCCCTTTTTCTCTGTCTCAATTGTTCTTTCAACACTAACTTGTCTTCTCTTTGAAACTCTGCTTTCAGCTTGCACACATCCAGAAGAGTCGACGCAACCCAGTTTGATTATTATGCATCTTCACTGTAAATATTTACACGATCAATAAGTTATGACAACATTTACATTACTTTAACTCATCCAGATAAGTTAAGCAATTTTCAAGTTTTGTAAAGTTATTCTAGATTCAATATAATTCCCTCGCTACCTGTGAAACTCACCTCTTGCTACTGGCCTGTTTCTCCCGCACCTGGGTTCTACTATATTCCTGTCTGTAAATAGTTACAATTACAGTATAGATTACATTAATCTGCTAATAATGTAAGAAACATTGTCAAATAATTTTTTTGCTTTTTTTATTTTTTATTTAAATCAGCATTATTTGGTAAATGTGTTAAACATTTATAGCTCAAAAAAATAACATTTTCCATTAGCACCCCCTCGTGGCCCACTGGACCCCAGTTTAAAAACCCCTAGTAAAACACTGTGGCAGAGACTACTATTCACATCATGACGAGTCTGAGTCACATCTCCTCATTTCCTTTCAACTGAAATTCTGTCACCATTCACCCACCCTCAGAACTCATACAACGGAACACAAAAATGCCAAAAAAAAAAAATCCCCATACAACTGAAATGACACTGCATTCACTGAGTTCAGATGCAATTTTGCTCGCTTGCTTAAAAAGAAATCTGTTAGGCCAGGATTTGAAAACAGGTGCAGACTTAACAACAGTTAAAAAGGATCCTCAAGTACATGAACAGATTCCTAGTCTTGTTTTATCATACATTTTCTGAGCCTGTAAACAAATTGCTTAGGCAGGTTTTGGAGCAGAAATGGGTTTATTGACTTCTATGCAATATGCTTAGTGCAAGAACCTGTGTTAGATGTTAAGGCTCCAGACAGTTAAAGAATATTTTAGACTGTGGTCTCAAAAGATGCCGTCTGTGTGTTTGACCTGCCTTTCTCCCTTCTCTCTCCTTTTTTTTCTCCTTCCCTCCTCACTCCATGTGATGTTTCGGTGTGCACTTGAGATAGAACATGGCGGTTAATTATCTCTGATTGGCTGGAGAGTTGAGTACCTGCCATGGTGATGAACGCTCGGTTGGCTGAGTGGTCTCTCTCGTTTCCCACAGATACAAGACTGGACTCCTTCAAGATCACTGCCACAAACTCTTAACAAACCTTTTCCATTAGACAGTCCAGGACAAACATGCACACAAAAATAGCAGACACGTATAGACACACGCAAGTTAGAGATGAAAAATCAATCAAATGCTTGTGTATTCTTTGACGTACATGGCGATTTGGTTGGGGACTGGAGTTCATGACCCTATTACATTCCTCATGCAGTTATGAGCTAATATTATTGTTAAATTAGCCTACCTAGGGCTGTTTTTATACTGCATAGAAGCCACATTTAAGCTCCAAATATAATGTGCTGGAAATAGTGGGTCACACACGTTTGTTCGGGCAGAAAATAAGAGAAGTACTGAATGGCATGACAAAAGCGTTGCAGTTCATCATCATAAATACGCTGTATTTGTCAGGTCAACTGCTAAGAGTTCCATTCTAGAACTTCTGCCTCTCATTCCATCTCATTTATTTCACGGTCAACTTTTATTTGTTCAAATTGTAAATCTCCAGCACTAACTGCTTTACACATACTGAAGCACATCAAACATAGCTTTTTTTCATGACAAACATTTTTGAAAAAGGACAGAAAAGATTTACCAGAAAGGCAAAATAAAGGGGAAAAGAGCCCCGAGAAGAACAGCTTTTAGAATTATTGTTAAATACATTTCAAAATATACAAAAAAATACAATATTTACATAAATATATTTTCAAAAAAATGTTACTTACATTTCTTATTTTATTTGTGTTCTTTCTTAAATATGGAACAATATATCTAAACACATGTATAGTGTTCAAAATATACTTTATATCCTTCTGGATTTGGTAATACTTGAGTCAGAGTGGGTTACCATGATCTTCACTTTAGAATTAATTATACATTTTGCATTAGTCATATTAATTATGAACCGCTATATAGTAGGTCTCCCGGAGGTAAAAAAAAAAAAAAAGTAATCATATGCATATATATTTGCCCATGCCATGTGTCATCATCACAGAGTCCACAATATCCAAACGAGCTTTTTTGGAGCTTGATTAAATAAATACTCTGTTTTTACTGTAATGAGGATTGGCGTTTTATACGAAGCTTGCAGAATCTTTTCATAGTACAGACATTTTTATGTCAAAAGCTCAAGGAAAGTTTGATTTCTCCTGTCACAACACCTTCAAAGAGAGGGAGACATTACCCAAAATAACATCTAGCCATCTGCCATCTAGCATTTAGAATTGTGGTACACACTTGGTGTATTTGATCTTTTTCAGCTGCTAATAGGAATAAAAGTTTGCACATACTGAGTTGGTGAACTGAGATGAGTCTGGTTTAAAAGTGTAATGGAGTACAGGGAATTCTTGGTCTTTTCTTTCACAGTTACATGTCAAGAGGGGACCAGAGCAGAGGGTCAGCCATGCAACATTACTCTCAGAGTAAAATGGGATTTAAGTGCCTCGTTCAAGGACACAGACACAGTCGGAAGAGGAAGGTGCTACTAGCACGTCGGACAAGCTTACTCTCAAGGGATCAAACCAACAGCCATCTGGGATGTGGTCCATTTCCCTAACAGCCAGGGTTCCATCAAACCCGAATAAACCAAAGGCCTTTGGGTTTATTTTCATTCTGGTTTGGGCCAGCACTTTACCAGACTCCCTGGAGCTCTGTACTGTAGAGACTAAAGGACTGGCACCAATGTTTCAAACTGGAATGTCACAGATCTCTCATTATTTTACTAGAGGAAAAATGCCAGAGCTTGGTTTGAATACAAAAATCGCTCTCTTTACCACACACACATCCCATAGATATTAAGTAGTCATTTATCATCAGACACTTGTGTCAGAAGCGACCCTCAAAATGAGGACTATTAGCAGTAGCGGCTCCTCCTGGCCATCATTTTTGAACTGTGGCGAGCAGGACGAGGTCGAGGGCCGTGGGAGGACGACGTGAGGCCGGTGGCGTGATTACTAATGAACAACACCTGCGCGCCGCACCGGTCTCGTATCTCTCACCGAGGAGCGGAAGCATAAAAGCAGAGCAACGACAGTGGAGATCGAGAGAGGACAGGCCTGGATTTTATTTGTGTTTTGTTATATGTGACAGCAGTCGTCCGTGAGGGGCTGCTGTCTTTTACTTTTGTTTTCTGAAAATCATGCTTTTAATGTTGTTTATGCCTATGTGGTGTTTTTAACTTGCTTTAAGACTTAAATTCACAAGTCAACACCATTGCTGCATAATCCATCAGATTATTAATATGATATGCAACAGGCTCCAGCGAGATCTAATTACTATTTTTGTCATACCAGAGAGGCATGTTTCATTGTGCTTTTTAATGTGGATATTTTGTTCTACCAGAGCACTTTGCAGGCAATGTTTTTAACATCTTTTCTAATATGCCTTTCATTTTCAGGCTCTGATCCAGTAATAAAGAGATGTAAAATGAATTTTCCACTAAGGCAAGCAAAATTTCTATATAATCAGGAGACAAAAGATGGCAAATTATCGTGGCTTTGATGCACTTTTGTACATAAGTGCTTGGTTAGGGCAAGAAAAACAAATGAGCAATGGTTTTTTTATTGTCCTGTGCTTTGATAATAGGCACAGAAACACTTTTCACTGTTAGAGGAGGGAATCATTTTCATATGACCTATGATAAAAAGAAATCGATTATCAGAGCTTTTTACAAAGACAGCTTTTCGGTTTTTCAAAAGTCTTTGGTTCACTGCATATGTAAAGGCAAGAGGTCAAAAAACAAAGTTTAGTTAAAAGACAAAAAATCCTGTTTCTCTCTCACACACAATCACTTTCTTTTTAAAACAGTGAATATGAGGCAATTAAAAAACACTTTTCATATCAACTCAGCTTATTGAACAAAATCTATAATCATGTTTCCTCAGAGCAAAATATTGAATATAAGCATTTGTCTTAACACTTATTTCATCATTCTTCAATGAAATGTTTTTCAGTTGATCCTGCTATAAACCAGAGCTGACAGGGTTTCCCTATTCGTGGAAAACATGCTCTTCATAAAATGTAATTTCACATTTGAGTCTAAGGAGCTGTGTTATTTTAGAAACGCTTTCGAAGCATCTCATAAATAGCACAGTGAATCTTGAGCCAGTAAAAACAGACCAGATGAGAGCAAACAGAGAGATAAGGCAGTAGATGGAAGTGCTCTATGCCGTCTGGCAGGGCTTCATACATTATGCATGTGTGGATCAGTTCTGTTGTACTTAGAGCTAATGTGATTCGGTGTATAATGACCATTCAGAGACCAATTACATAATATGCTCACAATTAATTAGCCTCACTCTCATTCCTCTCATTGTTTGAACACTTCTTTTGTGGTCCTGTGAGCACCGGATCTGATTTAAACACTGTGCAAGTGCACTTGGCGTGTTTGTAGTGAAGGAGTGTGATTTGCAACAGCAGCGCTAAATAAACATAAATAGAATCAAATAAGCCTAAACATAAAATATAACAATATATTTTAGTTTTCAGGTTTCTTCTCTCTCTCTCTCTCTCTCTCTCTCTCTCTCTCTCTCTCTCTCTCTCTCTCTCTCTCTCTCTCTCTCTCTCTCTCTCTCTCTCTCTCTCTCTCTCTCTCTCTCTCTCTCTCTCTCTCTCTCTCTCTCTCTCTCTCTCTCTCTCTCTCTCTCTCTCTCTCTCTCTCTCTCTCTCTCTCTCTCTCTCTCTCTCTCTCTCTCTCTCTCTCTCTCTCTCTCTCTCTCTCTCTCTCTCTCTCTCTCTCTCTCTATATATATATATATATATATATATATATATATTTCTCTCTCTCTCTCTCTCTCTCTCGACATTTGTCAGAGTTTATGTTTTCCTGGAGGCTAACATGTGCTCAATTTAAATATTATTCCTAAACACAACATGAAATAACACAAACACAGACGACACAAAAAAGTGAAAATAAGTGCGATATCACAACAACATAGCATATTTCGGATCCTGAGAACATCAGAACATATTTTTCAGAGTCTATGCTCCGTTAGACAAACACATCCCAGTCACCCAGGGTGCAGTGAAGGATCTTGGGAACTGTAATGAAGCGTAATGTTGTCATAGTGTCTGATTTGTAATATATTGTGGTGTAGATTTAGCAAGGATTCGACCTTTGTCCCATTGCGCTAAAATCTATCAGTGACTTGTCAAGACAACTTCTAAAGCAACCATTACCATCTCTGTCTATCATTATTAGCCAGATGTTTTATTGTTTCTGACAAATACAGAATTAAATAGTTACTATAAATATTTTTCTAAATCCCTGGTCCTGAGATGGACTTGGTCCTTGAGAGTCTGTGCAGGCCGTGGGTGCAAGCAAGCGTGCCGCACAAGTCCTGAAATGTGAAGCCAGAGTATCTCGATCGCCCCCCGGTGGTTGGTCCCAAAATAAACCCCGCCCTCCCCATGAAGTTTGATTGTTTAGTTTTTCAGTAAAAACTGCTTTCTGACATTTTAGGTAGTTTTCATCACGCTGATGTAAGTTTGTGTTCGTTTTTTTTAAATAAGTTTGGTCTTAGTTAGTTATTTGATGCTATAAAAACGTGAATGTGACGTCATAATTGACAGCTGTGATTGACAGCTTCTCTAAACGAAGTAGTCACTTAGGCACCAACGGACTTTTTGGGGGATTTTCGGGAGGAGATTGGAGCTTCAACTTTAATTTCTACTTGTCCATAACTGTTTATTTTACACTGACACTGCAGTAAACCGTTTCTGCGGGAGTGTGGGCGGGATCTTGATATTGCGGCTTTCCCGCTCACTACTGACCCGCAGACCCGTGTTTACTACTGCGCAGAATCCAAGGGGGTAATCCATCCGCCGGAAACTGAAGCCTCCCGGGGGCCGCCATTGCAGAACATCACCTGCTGTTAGCATTCCATTGACTCCCATTCATTTTGGCGTCACTTTGACAGCGAATACCTTTACATCTGAGGTGTCCAAAGACTCCATTTGTCCATTATTTATTTCTAAAGAAACACGACAGTGTATAAAAGGCTCCATTACTTTTGTATCTTACGTTATGGCCCAGTAGAAGCCGTTTTTGTAAAAATAGGCTAACGATTGCGTCAGAACCACGCGACTCTCTGTCGCAACGTAGAGAAATTACCGTATAGACCGGCAGAGAAGCTCGCAAGCAATCGGGGGGACGTGGAGGCATCAAGTCTGATAAAGTCAAGGGAGAAGCCCATAGAGAGTGATAAAGTTGCTCCTGCATAGCTCATGGACAGCTAATACTCATGCTCTCCGTCTCTGCGAGATTCGGAAGGGAATGATTCAGATTTCTCTCGGCACAGCTACTAGAAGACTGACAACTGTCAGACACGTTGCTCACGTCACATCTACGTCATCAAGCTCAGTTTGAGCCTGTGCAGTTCGCCTGGCGATCAGGAAGTGAGTGCTTCAAATGGGCTTCACTTTTCTCTGTTGAAATCTATGGGGTCTCTGTGTCCATCTTATATACTGTCTATGGCAGAATCAGGTCTCAAATCAGTGGCATATAAGGACTTTGGCGGCTTCACTTTTCACCAATGGAAGAGAGTGAAGGGGTGTCATCCATCTTTTTTTACAGTCTATGGTGCAAAGTTAATTTAGTTAGGCCTACTTGGGAAAAGTAATCTGATTACGAACCCAAAATGGTTGAGGACCATCCGTTGACAATTGACACTTGACCAGTTCACTTAGTCCAGCACAAGCAGAGGACATCAATGTCCTTTGGTCTGGGAAGTGTGCTTGTGCAAAGCCAGTTGTAAAAACTAACAGATCATAGAAAACCATAGAAACAAACTCAAGACACAGGAAGTAAACTCAGGAGATGAAGACAGAAACAATAGAAATAAATAAATAACAAGTCAAAATAAAAGTCTCAGAACAGAAATACAAGATAAATGTGACGCTAACTAATGAATACCAAAAATGTATTATATTAATCCATTTATTTTATTTTTTTTACTTGTTGAACGTGAACCTATATTTAGCCAGGTAAAGTTGGGGAATGATGGCATGTTTTGTAACCTGTCTATATTGGTATAAATTCGGCTAGATTTACCATAGGGTATTTCAATGCTACAACCCCATCAACAACATTGGACGCATTTTTTCCACTCCTTCAGTTGAGGAGTCAGTTTACCTATCATGATTACGGTATGATTATCTAAAGTAAGAGTGAGAGTTAAAGCCAGCCAATCAAGTCGGAGATTGAGATTCTTTGATCGATACGCATCAGACAGTCAGGGAGCAGTCTGGGACTATCCAGTGCAGCAGACATTTGATTATCTGTAACAGGGAAATGAACCCTTTTGAAATGTCTGGCTGAAATGTTTCAAAACTTTAGGGAATTACATCATATTTGATATCATTTTATATTCACTCTTCTCCAACTATTTTAATATTCTTTGTGATGCTATAATCATGATTTGTGCATGGGGTCTCATTCACTGCCCTAGACTGATATATTATGGGTAAGATTAACAGAGACACACTCTAAATCTCTCAAACTCAGGCCTGTTTAACACACCCTGTGCCTGCGGTGCATTAGAGTTACTGCAACGTAACTGCAATAGCATTGCAGACACAAAACTGCACCCCTGGATAGAAAATAAAATGATTTCTAGGCTATTGAATTCAATATTGCCTTTAATCACAGGCATAAATAATAAAATGGTTATGAGGAATGAGCTATGGAGAATTATTACGAAGTCGATCCTTAAATATCTAATTTGCATGAGGAGGGGAAAGCAAATTTACATTCAAAATTAATTAGTTTACACAGAACCCGAATCCCAAAGTGTAGCTTTAAACGGCTTAAATCATTCAGTCAGATTAAGTGAATATAAAGTGCTGTTTGTGTGCTTGTCAATTCATGTTGAACTTGATGATTTTTTGAATATAGTTCACTCCAATATTTCATGTTGTCTTATAAAAGTCTATAAAAGTTGTGTTGATTACATTTTTTTTTTTTCAAGTCTGCAGTGAGAATACAGTAACCTGTTAATGGGTGTTGAAATGAAAACACACTGCTCAAGATGTGTGAAAAGGGTAATGAGGGTACAGGTTAATTATCTTGCTTGTTGTTACCTGCCTTACACACTTTTATACGTGTGTATACAGGGCAAAAACAATAAACAAAAATGCAATATTTGAACCAATTAAAAACCTGTGTATATATGAGAAACAAAGGAAAAAGTTGTCCTTCCAAACTGCAGATAAGTTAGGAGTTGTCCTTCCAAACTGCAGATAAGTTAGGATTTAACAGGACACTCAAAGTGGCACTGTTGCTGTTCATCTCTCTCTCTCTCTCTCTCTCTCTCTCTCTCTCTCTCTCTCTCTCTCTCTCTCTCTCTCTCTCTCTCTCTCACAGACAGGTCTTTGATGTCTGACACTATTGATGAATATAAAAAATTCTCTATGAATGTCTGTCATTGTCTTCACTCTAAAAAAACATTTGTAGCAAACTAATTTGATGCGGTGTTGTATGCAAATTAATTTGCTCCCAGTGATGTGGTGTTGTCTGCAAATTAATTTCCTCCCACATACCAACACACACACACACACGTGAACAAACACACATTTAGTCATTGTCACATACACCCATTGGAGGGTGAAACCTTTGGGAAAGGGCTATATCTAAATTCACACCCTCCTTCTGTTCTGACAATATTCAAATCTAACACCTTTATTCTGCTTGGATGAAACATTACACACACACACACGCACGCACACACAATCGTTCTCTGCTCTCTTTAGAGAATGACTACTTCACATAAGCAAACACTGGGGGAAATGGACGTCAAACAGTCCACAGAAGCGAGAATAAAAAATAAATAAAATACCATGACAAAAACCATCTGAGGTGAATTTAATAAACAGTTGCATCATATTTGTGTGGTAGTTCAGCATAAAATCGTATTATCTAGCCACATGTATTTAACCAGGAGCTAGCTGGTATAGTGTTGTTCTTTGAGCATATAAATTAAATCACTGTCACATGAAAACATAACTAAATGTAAAAGTTAATTCAGCATTTAGTTGGCTCTCATTAGTCACAAAACTACCAGTGATACTGACACCTATTAGTCTGGTATGGAAGTAAATCAATGACAAAAGTCTTTGAAGAAAAAAAAAGCATGGGGTTTGCATAAACAGTGTTTTATGTATAGGCTATTTTCATGGCTTGCATTTTTATGCGCTTTATCTTTCTTAAAGTGCCCCATACTATTTTAAATGTTCCTAATTTTGTTTTGGAGGTCTTCTACAATAGGTTTACATGCATCCAAGGTTAAAAAATAAATAAATAAATAAAAAATTTCTCATAATATACACTGCACATCACCTCGTAAGAGTTTGAAAATGGTTTGTTTGAAGGTTCAGTCTTTCTAGACCTCTCCTATCTGCAAGCCTACTCTCTGATTGGTCAGATAGCCCAGTCTGTTGTGATTGGTCTCTACCTCATACAGCGCATACGAAACACTTATTATCATATCTGAATTTCAGCTCTAGAGGTTTCCTCAACACTTGATACACAGTGATACAAACGATGGCGTCGGTTTTTCCATGTCAATTCCAGCTTGAGTCCTCATCCTTTTAAAGTGAATGCAAAGTGGATTCTCAGCTCAGAAAACATGTCGACAACATGAACTAAACTCTTCCAGGCCTCAGTCCAGTGTTTGAGGGAGGGTCAAAATAGATGTCGTTCCCAAGCAGCCAATGAAGTCCACAGGCTGGCATTATGCAAATCTTTTAAATTGTTAGGTAACAGAAAGTGAGACTGGAATTGCTGACGACTTGTTTCAGAAGTTTAGAATTGATTCTTTCTTTTAGGAGACACTACCTTTATTCTTGCCCTTTGGTCCTTAAAACTTTGCAGACATTTTAGAGGCGCTCTAAAAGCACTGTTTTTTTTATGTTAAAAAAACATTTTTGTTCACGGTGTCAAAAATTCATCTAATGATGATCAAATGATGGATCTTGTAATCAAGAACCCATCTGTATTTTAAAGCTGATTGAGGAGCTTATTGCAGTGGAGAGATGATATACAGTCCCAGTAATATAGCGATAATCCACTGCATCCTCCACAACCAAGCACTCGAAGCCCAGGAATTGCACTGTGCAAATTCAATTTAGCACTAAATTTGTGGCCACGTTTGCGCCATTACCTGGTTTGCATAATTCCTTTAGTGAATGAGGCGACATCTCATGCAAATAAACGATGCCATCAGCAGGTGCTATTCATTCTTAGAGAATATCCCCCATAGTGTGAGCTCCTGCTGAATTATCCAGAACCACCCTCCTTTGATTCTGCTTTTCTTTTTTTCCTGATACAAACAGGGATATAATTCATATCTCTGTCAAACACAAAAGCATTTACAGCCATTTAAACTCGCATAGCTGAAGGACACGCATTTTAGAGCCTGAGGTTTCGCTCTGCGTGAAAAACCTACAGATGTCATTTGATGGGTAAAAATGCCTCGCAGCGTGCTTCTAACACACATGCACAAAAGGGAAAAGAGAAGGAGACACAAGGAGAGCAATGGTCAGCATGAATAAAAGACAAAAATGAAAGTAAACCACCATTCAATCATCACCTCCATCTGAATAAAGATGGACTGCAAGCCTTTGAATAGGTTCTCCACTCTATCACTCTATGTCCACAGCTCTTTTCTCCTGTCCACTCACCTCTTTTCAGTGTGGACTAAGGCACAAGTTTAATCTTGGGTTGGGTCCAAATCCATTTATTTTCTCTCAAAAGCGTTCTTTCTTCCTCTATCTCTCCCTCCTCCTCCTCCTCCTCCTCCTCCTCTTCAACCTCTCTAATTTTCTCCTTTTTCATCTCCTGTGATGGTAGTTACAGGGGTAATATCAGGAGAGAGATGAAGGCTGTTTCAGCACATACCGTGCGCATATATTTACACAGCGCAATATATCGTCCAGCATAAAGCCGTATAATGAGATGCTCTGTTCTCTTCTGCTTGCTCCTTTGTTTGTTTGTCGTATAATGCCGATGTGAGCAATCGCACGGCGACATTCACAATCGTAGACATAACATACAGCTTTTTCAACTCTAGCCCGGCCTTGCTGCAACGCACGTGAAGACTGCGAACGAGAATCCCACAGAAAAGGAAAAAAGAGCTCTTTCATCTCCACCGCACGACACACAGCAGGTTTAATTAGAAAGTGTCGGCCTGGCATCAGTGGGTGTGTGTACCTCCATGTGTCGAACAACAAACCTAGTTTTGATGAGCTTTGGACTCACTCGTTCACATTGGCCACTGCAATGATATTTCATCCTGACTGCAGCTTGCAGTCCTTTTCAAAATTAATTTCTTTGTCCATTTGGTAAACACTAGCAACTAACTAAATAATACTGGTATTATCAGTTTATGTACGGTTTTGAAATTAAGTTTAACAGTTTTGCGAAGCCTATGTAAATGTGAAAATTGGCCTGTAGGTAAATAGAGTTTTGGCGGTGGTTGTGTCTAAATGAGAAAAGAATACTGGTCATTTGAAAGATGTAGTCATTGAATTATTTTTGTCCCAAAGCTGTGATAATAATTGTTGTTGTGCTCACTGAAGAGTTCTGAAAAAGTGACTCAAGTATTGAGAGATGGATCCTACCGATTATTAAAAACTGTAACTTAATACTCTTTTTGCCTAAAATCCAAGCTCACAATGAACTAATAATATAATTGCAAAGCACCAAATGCAAATGGAAAAGACACAAGTGAGTAAAAACTCACAATACCTCAGTTTTGGATAAATATACAGTAAACATAAAGATTGACAGACTCAGACACTGATATAATACAATCTTTTAGTAAAGATCATCTTGAAAGTTTGGTCACACTTTAGTTTAGGGTTTAGGGATGTAGAATATGGTCATGCAGAATAAGGTATTAAAATGTGCTTTATAAGTAGGCCTACTAATAAACAGCAAATATCGAGTAATATGCATGCTAATAAGCGCACAAAAATATATTTTCATGATTTGTTATCACAACATTTTTTCTTTTGTCAAATCAAATTAGATAATTTATGTGGTCCAGATAGAATAATAATTTGAGTTTCCGTCATTGTATTCATTTGAATTTCAATGAACTCAAACTTTTAAGGCAATCAAGTTACTTTTTTAAAAGTTAAACCAACACTAATTTTGGTTGCACTTTATTTTACATTATGTGCACGTACGCAGTGCACTTACCTAAGAAAGTACTAGTACTAAGGTAATTACATGGGTAAAGGTTAGGTTTAGGGGTAGGTTCGTGTTAGTACGGTTATTACATTATTGTAGTAACTATAATAAGCACATAGTATGTAGGCTACATGGGGAACAGGACCCTAAACTGGTCACCTAATTCGTTTATTTGTTTATTTTCAGAACTGTGACCATGGTGTACATCATTCCTGTCCCCGTCATATTCTTGACCCAAAATACTGTCCACTCCCAGATGGTAAATGTTCCTCTGGAGTGATTTTTAAGTGCTTAGTTTCCAAAGGAAGCAGATGTCAGTGAATTTAAAAGGCTGGTAGATCCCGTGTTTGTTCTCTCTCGATGACAGTAACACGAAAACATTGTGTATCCCATAAATGCAGGCAGTGTGTATAGAGGGATTGTGAGTGTCCATTGGAGAGGGCTGATGTGTGTACAAAAGTGTTATTTATTGTTCAAGTGTGAAGTGTTTACTGCAGGGACAAGAGACAGTGTCAATTCAGTCTAATTCCTCTACCAACAGCAACACCATCCTTTTTCTCTCTCTCCATCTCTCTCCCCTCTGTTCTCTCTTTTAATCTGTCTGAACACACACTCCGCAGGGTTAATGGACTACATCTTTCTCTCTCTCCTGCTCTAAATCATCCTGTCTTCATTTAGACCCTCTCAGGCAGATGTTTTTAACCGAGGGGAGTCAGGGTCTCGCTCACAGACCGGGTGGACTTAGCGAGGAAGCGGCCAACACAGTGCACCAATAGAACCACACACGCTGTCTTCTGTGTGTGCGCGTGTTGCATTAATAGCTGAGGCACGTTCAAAAGAAGGGAGGAGGAAACACGCTTTAGTGCCAGAAGATGAGAAAGTTCAGCCGAGGTGATTGGATTAGCTTCTCCTTTGCACTCAGGGCTGAAAGTGAATGGATGCGTGTGTGCGTGTGCGTGTGCGTGTGTGTGTGTGTGTGTGTGTGTGTGTGTGTGTGTGTGTGTGTGTGTGTGTGTGTGTGTGTGTGTGTGTGTGTGTGTGTGTGTGTGTGTGTGTGTGTGTGTGTGTGTGTGTGTGCGTGTGCGTGTGCGAGAACATGAAGCGTTCACATTTCCTGCCACATGACGATCACATAATGTTCAGATGCATCATTTATTTACAGCCGTGATATGAAGATGTAATGCTGACTTTGTATTCATTTCTCGACATTTGCTTGACATTTCAATGGAACTGATTACATTACATGTAGCAAAGTACCTTCTTGAGTTACTTTTGTATTACTTTATTGCAGTGCCATGTGACTGAGACACTTTCACCTCCAAACTACTTGGTTTCAAAAAAAAAAAAAAAAAGTTTACATTTGAAGTGTTTTTGCCCCCAGTGTGATAATAATAATCTCTCCCTCATAATTTGTGTGAAAATGAATCAAAGTTGTCAGTGCTTTATTGACACTAATGTTCATTTCAGCTGGATTTTATGTATAGGTTTTGGAGTTTTGCAACAACAACAAAAAAGAAGAAAAGAAAATTAGGTAGATACATGTTTTTACAGTGAGCATATTTTGGGTATTTTAAACATTCATTAAAAAAGAATCTTGTAACACATTACCTCAACACTGAGCCACTTGCACTTCATCCGCTGGAGTGTCCAACACATCTTGTGTTACCGACGAATTCACTTGTGCTTGCACACCCTTTCAGACATAACAGATATTGAGGTGTAAGTAATTATAATTAGTGATGCTATGGGGTTTATGATTACCATCAGTCTGATCCAAAAACCACACACATGCATAGACAGAGAAAGAGGCATGCTGGGAATTTCTTCTCCTCCGGGCTTTCTTGCGCTTGCAGATATATCCGTCTGTTCTCTCGCTGTTTCCTCTTCTTTATACACTCGCATTAAAAGTCTGTAATAATAGTTTTTCCGTACTGTGGCTATATAAAGCGCCGTTTTTAAAATGCAAAAATTCAACTTGCAGGTCTCATCAAGCTGAGTAAAACCTACTGTGCCTTCAAATAAAATGTTTGATTGAGTATTTCTAAAGTTAAAGTAAACTCCCGTAACCAAAATAAAAAGCCTTCCTTGAGAGTAAAAAAAATCTCTATTTTAAGGTAAAAGTATGCCTGCACCACATTTTTTGCAAGCCAACAGGAGGTGTCTCATCATAACCTTCACTACTTACACTTAAAGTAACAGTTCACCCAAAAAAGTGCATTCCTTCATCAACACTTTCCCTCAAGTTGTTCAAAACCTGTATGACTTCCTTTCTTCAGCAGAACAAAAAAGATGTTTCAGCTGTCTTTCTCCATAGAGTGAATGTCAATGGTTTCAAGCTTCAAAAAGGACATAAAGGTAAATAAAAGTTTAACGCAGTGGTATAATGCAATTATTATGAAGTGGTACAAGCACAGAGTGAAATTTAAGTGGCCAAATCAATTCAAATCATTCACCAACTCGTGTATGAAAAGACCAAATCAAATTTGTCGACCCATCAATAACATCAAACCCTATTGGTGCTTGATCAATGATGTGTGGACTGCACAAATTCAGATTTGAACAGTGTGGAGCTTAGAATCAATCACAAAATTCTTTCACTTTGAAAGGCTATTAACTTGTGTGTAAGATCGATCAGTTTGATCTAAGATACACTATAAGAGTCAATGATACTACCACAGTTTTCTTTAAGCTAGACGCCTCCCTAAATCTATGGACACCCCTCCGTGGGAAAATCATTGTGGTGCGATGAAATCAAAATGGAATGGTACCAATTATCTGTGTTGAATGTTGGAAATTAATTTGATGAACTCAGTAGCTTGCCTTGGATGTTAAGTGTGAGAAATATTTAACATAATAATTAATGCCTTCTGATGCTCCACCATCTCCCTTTGGAGCATTGGTAAAGAGCTTCTGATGGAGTAACAACATGTTTTTTAAGTTCCTATCTGCAGTGCCTTCATGCTATCCAGCTTTTTGACATGTTTTCTTTGCTATGACGGGAAGTGAGAAGAATGCGTTATTAGATTCAATACTAAATTGATCTTGTAGAATACAAATAGACAATATCCTAAACATATCAGATGGCACACAGTCTATTTACTAACCGTCTGATGAATGCTGCATACAAAATAGCAAGAATTGCCTGATTGAATCTGATTGGCTGGTGCTACGCAACTTCTGGGAGGTACAAAGTAATATAACAATATAAAATAATATTTAAATATATCAAAGCAATAATTAAATGATGACAGATTTTGCATTCATCTAAACATTTTAAAGTGTCTGCTTGGGTAAAGTGATGGAATCCTTCACAGCGAGTTACTCAGAACAGAATGAAACCATTACAGTGTCAAATTGGGTAAATGTGTTAAATAGATTATGAACACATGAGTTTATAATTAATCTCATTGCAAACATGCAAAATGAACAGAAACTTACATGAGTTAGAACCACACTTTATGTACGGTCGGCTTTACATGGTTACAAATGAGATTATGTCGGAAATTCTTACTACACGTTCACCAATTTTTGTTTTACAGCTGTGCAATTGTTTCTCTAGGTCTGTTATTGTGTACTACACTCTTTAAAATAAAGTTTCCAAAAGGGAGTTTTCACAGCAACGCCACAGAAGAACCATTCTGGGTTCCCCTACGAACTTTTCAGTGAACGGTTCTTAAGGGTGTGTTCACACTTGTCCGGTTCTCTTGGTTCTTTTGGTCTAGACTCTAAACCAAAAAAAAAGAGAATAATACCAGAGACAATTTATATAAGAGACATGCCACTTCCTCAATCCTCAATACAACTATATAAGGAAAACCCGTAACGACAAAGATGGCGGTTGTATACACATGTCCCGCCCCTCCCGCTGGAACGCCAATCATCTGCTTTTAACAGTCAACCCGGGAAACATTTAAGCCTATCGTCTGGTTCCACTCACGCATGCGCACAGTTGAGGTTTTGCCTGTTGGTGTCGTGAACCCTTGTGCACACGTAGTAAAAGTATAACCTGTGGGGAAAAAGGCGTTTTAAACCTTATTTTGGGGCAAAGTCAGCGATTTTTATCATATTTTACTGCTGTTTCTATACATGCAGTTTTTATGTCCCGGTGACCAGTGAAAGTGCAGTTCTGACTCTCTGCCCATTCATTTAGATAGGAGCCTGGTCTGGTTAGTCCGAAATAGCTGCCCGGAGGCGTTGCCAAGATGGCGGCCGAGTGGCACGACGAGTGGAAGGACTTTGATAATACATTTAGTCCTGGTGTGTTCACACTGTCCAAACCTAAAGATACAAAACAAAAAACAAAGTATTTTGCGAACCTAACGAACATCCAAAACCATGCTGATGTGTTCTGGGCTAAATGTGCATGTTGTATGTGCTTACATATGATGATAATTTGACCAGCTGAGAACTCGTGAAGAGTTTTTAAAATGTGTCATGAAGTCAAAACAGCAGCAGGAATTCCTCCGTTTCTGACGCCTGTACCAAACTGTGAGCGACATATGACGAGAACAAAATAGGTATGCTTCAGCATTCTGTCCTTTTTAGGGTATTTGTGGTTTGTTTAGATGTCTTTGGTCTGTGTTGCGTTCATATTTCAGTTGAACCGCACCACAGTTCATTTGGAAGTGGACCAAAACCCACCTTTTCTGTGGTCTCGGCACAGCAGGGTTCAGATGGCACACTTATTCAAATGAACTGCACTAACAGAGCAATCGCATCGGAGTTCGTTTTAATCGAACCATACCTGTCAAGTGTGAACATATCTTAAAAGAACATTTTAATCATCTTAATCTGTTCCATGGATATCAACAGTTCTTGCATGGAACCATCAATGAGAATAAAGAAACTTTAGCTTTAACTTCAGAAAGACCCACCCCTAAACACCAAGTAAAAAAAAAAAAATATTGGTTGCTTAATTTTTTTGGGGACTTTTTGCATGAAGTCTTGTATATTATTCTAGCTATGGATTATCTCATAAAATCTCTGAAAGGATTCGGCGTTTCTGCAGCTTTTACTCGAGTTGGTTAAAGAGTTCCAGCTGATATGGTAAGTGACTGCCGAAGGAAAGGGAACTAAAGGGAAATGAAAATACCACGACTATGATTCTATTGTAGTTAATCGTCCGTGAGCGAGAGGAAACGAGGAACTCACATTAATCTTTAATTCACTGGCATTGGCCATGAGCACCAGCAAGACACATGCGTCAAGAGAACAGTGTTGCCCATGAATAATGCATCAATAGAGTACATTAATTTCACACAGGTCCTGGTGTCTGTTTCCAGCCGCACTGAGTGACAATTAAAGCGCTTTTTGAGTCAATGTAATATTTATGCAATGTCGGTGGTGGTCCTTTAGATGTCAGTCCTCTGGTTGCATGTCAGCCACAGTAGAAAACAGTTGTGCAAGGTGATTATCTTTCTGCTGGGCACTCACGCATTTGTTATCTCCAGTCTCTTCATTACTATAACGTATCCTGCCATCTAAATCGGACTCGGGAGTGCCTAACGACATAGAACAATAACAATTTAATTCTCATTGTTTCATTAATTTTATTTCTAAAAAATGAATGCGCCCTGTCATCTAAACTGCACCAGGGAATGTATTACAATATGGAATGATACCGGTTTAATTCGCACCATTCCATTTGTTTCATTTTTTGAAGACATTTAATAATACACGAGCTGTGGGGCGTGAGCAACTAACAAATTTTCGAATCTATACCTGAATGAAGATGTATAGACATAGATACAGACAGTCTTGTGTGTGTTGCTAGGTGCTGGGAAGCAGAAGGTGAAGCTGTCAGAAGCAGTTTTCTCATATCAGAGACTAGAGCTGCAGCGCAAGTCTGTCATGCCTCTCATCCGCACTGATGTTTGAGGACGATGATGATGAGGCTTCTATGTGAGACTCTTGATGCAGTCCAACCCTCCACTGCAGTTTGGATTTCATCCTGTTACACCAGATGCACAGCCAGTCAACAGCTCTTGCTATACAAATGCACAAGGCGCAGGGCTGCACTCACATTTGATGGACTACAAGGGTCGAGCGTGTCCTTTAAGAACCTGGTTCACCTCACACTTGTGTCACTGTCGTGTCCTTGTTTCCTGGTGCATGTGCCCTTCTGTTCTGTTGCATTCTGTCGTCCTCTTTCTCTCGATTGAATACAGCAGCAACATGTCTCATTGCCAGATTTTGCTCTTCAAGGCTTTTCTCCACTTCATCGACGGCCATGACACACCTCCCTATAAGGCTGTTACATATGCCCGGCCAACCTGGCCAACTGCCAAACACACACACACAAGTGGGATTACAAAGACTATCCTATCCAGTGAACACGCAGCTTAACCTGACAATGCAGCAAATTCAACAAAAGGAGTTTACAAAGCTTAATATGGGATGCGGGCATTAATAGACAGGATTAAAGGGATAGTTCACCCAAAAATTATTTACGAATCATTTTAAGTAAAATGCGAGCGTGCATTCAAAAGCGATTTCAAGACCCCAAATATATACAATATAATTACCCAACTATATTTTTTTGAAGCTCATCAGTGTGAATCATCATGCATTTACACAGTATGGAAAGGAGCAGTGTTTTAACATTAATAATAATATAATAAATGTTTCTTGGGCACCAAATCAACATATTATAATGATTTTTGAAGAATTATGTTCCACATTGCATGTAAATCATGCATTTAATCTTGCGTACACACTAACTCTTTCTATAGTTAGGTAATATGTTGTTTGGCAGTATTTTTACACTATTTTTGATTCCTAGAAATATCGGTCTGACTGTTTCTATTGATCAATACTTGTGGATCTGACACCTGCTAATGCACTTTGTTTCTATACTTTTTGAACAACGTGCTTCAGTAGTTTGGGGAAAATGCAGTACTCCATCATTAGATAATGAACAATGTAGTTAAAAGTAAAATAGCATGATGAAACTGCAAAAAAATAATGACAGATTTGACACACATCACATTAAGTATGCAATTTGCTATACAATATCAGGAACCTTCAGATGGTCTGCTATACTGGCACTGCCCCTCCTGTCTCTCTCTCTCTCACCTTCAGCTCCTGATGGGCAGATGGTTGGGGTGATAGAACCGAAAGATCTTTTGTTCTATTTTATGCCCTCGGAGCAAAAAGCATTAATAGATTGCAGGTGTGAAGGTGAGCTTTTTGTGAAATGTCTTATATACCACATAATACGTCAGTGGGATGTTCATGCCGAATGAGAATGTTACCAGAATAAAGACAGAGCCTGCAGAACAGGTCTGCAGCTTTGATGTCGGCACATAAGCTGAGTAAGGAAAGCACGGGGAGTAAAAATAGTAGGACTGCTCGGTCGTTGTGCTTCCAGGGGAATGCAGGCTTATATTCAGGATTTATGAGTGGTTGAGCCAAGAGTATAAATCCTTATGTAAACATATAGCTCAGGTCAGACTGCTTTATCGATCCTGCAAAAGGTTCCAGTTCCCGAGAGATCAGCCTACCTCATATTGCCGTAATCATATTGATCTGTTCAAGCAGCTGGGTCTCTGGTTGTGTGGTGGAGAAGTTTCACCGTGACCCAATTACAGTATGTCTGAAGTTGTGCTTGGGTACTGGTGGACAATGAGAATTATCTGAAATAATGAGGGTAGAAGCATATATGCATGGAGACTAAGCTCTGGTGACTGAGTGAGCTTGAATATCCACGATGTAGAGCTGAATGCAGCTGATGGCTGAAGCTTTACGGCTGTCTGTCAGACTTCCAAGAGCTGTGATTCACATTGTAGGCCTCTGATCATCGCTGCTCAACTTCTTCAAACATGTTGAAACTGCATGAAAGTTTTCTGTGGTAAAAGAATTTGTATAAAGTGTCTATATAACTGCTGCAAGGTCTCTTGAGCTGTTAGTTTTGAACGTATGCTTCAGCTGCATGATAATTGTGTATGTCTTAAGGACATGGGCAGCCTTTCACAGCTATAAATGACTGGTATGGAAACAAGCACAAAACATTCTCTGGCAATCCCTTGTCTTTCTCTCTGACTTTCTACCAGCCCCTCAATCCTCCTCCACATCTTCTATATCTTCCATTCTATTGGTTCATTTCCCGGTCACTTTTTGTTTATTTTCTTCGAAATTTTCATAGGCTCTTCTTCTCATAGAAGAGGAGGTTTTCAGGTCTAAAGAGGGATGATAAACAGATACTACAGGTGGAGACAAAGAGCTTCATTACAATGAAACACTTCTGGGATCAGGAGGAGTGCAAACAGCAGCAGAACAATGTCAAATTAGGATCATTACCGGCTACAAACCAATTTATAACTTTGTGGTGCTTGTTAATGAGAGTGTTAATGAGAATACTGTTCTTCAACAGACTTGGGTATCCAGCTATGCACTTTCTCTAACATCCTTTTGCCACTCACTTCTGCTTCCTCTGTTCTCTGCCGTTAAACACCTACTTAGACAGAATCATGCCCAGGGTGTTAAAGATGAGCTAACAAGCTCTGTGGGTTCTTCAGCACCTCACACTATATCAGATAACACTATCCAAACTAGGAAAGATGTCCTGCATTGTTTCAGTGCCAAAGCATGACTACAAAACAGTTCCTTGAAAGGCAACTCCGAGCCGTAATCTGAGATCTAAACCCTCTGCAATGCGGTGCGGATGCCACAGGTCACTATATCTTTGATCAATTTCTTTGATCTTCTTGACTTCTCTTGTGCTTTTACTACAAGTGTGCCTCTCTTGAAGAGCAAGCTCTGAACAATGCAAGTAAATTATGTTATAGACTCCTGTCCTGCGTCAGATACTGCGTACTTTCCTGATACACAGTATGCAAAATGGAGTATGTCAAATGAGTAGGATTCCAAATACTCAATATTCTTGATACATAGGGAAACAAAACTGCAACACTTTGGTCATTCCAGCTGAGGAGCCGTGATTAAATCCATCAATGGTTGAAAAGTGCTTCACTGGATTAAATACGTAAAAGAACAAGAATATGGACGCAGCTCTAGATTATGGGCCACTTTGAGGCTCCAGGACTGATGATGGTGAACGGCATTGGGGAACAGGGGACCTGTCCTGGCTGTTTTTGAGTCCGGTCCGGTTAGATCAGAAATAAAAACACAGCTGTGCCAAACAAGAAAGGTACAAATCTTAATGCGTGCAGCGGACTGCAACAGATGATCGATAAATCTGTAGTGACCGATGCGCTTTTCAACTGTGTGAGTCACAAAGTCTCATGGCGATGATGCCAGAACAGAACCGATCCGTCATTCCATCTTTCTAACCTTATGCAAGCGCTTAGAAAAAAAAACAAGCCTTTTGTTTTTTTCTGTCACACTGGGTTAGTAATTATGACCTACGGATGAAATGTGCATTGCTGGAAGATGTAAGGAGTCTCACATGAGGCTGGATACCGTAACAGGGCATGGCATAAGCACCGTTGGACGTTAATGAGAGTAATCTTGCCGTAATTATGGAGCGCACTGTGATTGTGAGTGTGCGATGTGGCAAGGAAACTAGGAGGAGAGCGTGGTTTAGAAGACCCTTTAACTGCAATAATGGCTCATAATTAAACTAACACGTCTGGGTGAAATATGCAGAGGCATGAATATTAACACCTGCTTTTAGACTGAACAGTATATTTGAATAGTCTGCCATCTGGTGTGCCTACAGCCCATTCACCCTAGAGTAATTAATGGCTGGGTTCATTCTTCATAAACAAGTTCCAGATATAGTGACATCATCATCATCATCATCATCTATTTCTTGGTTTTATGGATGTCTGAGAAGAAGATACTGCACAACACACTCCGGTCCAGTCTCATTAACAGCACCAACACCTGTAAAACTTAACAACCATCCATATAAATATATATTCAAACAGTCTGTTTGCAAAGGGATTTACAGTCCAGGAAGAGTGCTTAAGTGGTGCTGGCCTGAATTTAAAAAGAAAAGCCTCACAATGTCATGCTCAGTATGAAACCTGAAGTAACGCTCGCGATGATCAATTCATTAGTCATCACACTCTCGGCTCTTTTAATTACTCTTCAAACACACATTAACCAAGTTTCAGTTGTGAAGGCATGAGCGTTATATGCTGTACGGTAGAGCGTGGTCAAGTCTGAAATTAAAATGTGCTTGAGGCTAATGAAGAGCTCTCCAGACAACAGCTGTGTTTTAATGCATCCCTGCACTGCACAGGAGCTCTCGCACTATGGAAAAAGCATCCTCAGAGCAGCCATTACATAGCCATAAATCAATTACCAACCTTTAACATTAATTATATTTCATGATGAACAACATGAGTGTGCTTTGATGAATGCTAGCATTTGCCACGCCCACATATCCCATCAGCCCCTGCTATCTGATATCAGCACATTCTCACTTAATGGAATCTGAAGGGCCGATATCCTGCAGACACACACCATTACACTCCATTACTGTATCGGCGCTTGAGTGTGTGAGCGTGTCTATGAGCCTTTTCTGTCCTAAAGTGAAAAGTAACAACAAAACACTTTTTGAGCTTCTAAGAAGTTTTGATGGGAGGGTATAATAAATAAATAATATTAATCATAAGATGATATAAGAAGAAGAATACATTGATATAATAAGTACCACTTTCAAGCAAGCTTAATGGCTGTTTGCAGCTACAATAACTCTAAGCGGATGACACCAGAAACCTTCATTCAAGTTTACGAATGGCCGCACCGACTTTTAAATTAAAAATAAGGTAGAAGAACTAAAGTAGAGTATCTGACAAGACGTGATCTGCATAAAGGCCCACACCTTTAGTACACAATATAAGCGACACCAATACATCCACAACACTAGGGGCGCTCAATCGTGTACATGGAGAACTAGCTATCTGTTGAGATTGTGCTGAATTACATTCAAAATGGGATGTGGGGTATTTCCAATGGTGCGTCTCAGTCAGCTCCCTAATTCAGTAGTAAGGGCACTGATAAAGGAGTCAGCCGTTTTAAGTGCCTTCTCAATCGCAAAATCATAGTGCACTGAAACATTCGCTCCCTAAAAAAACGTGAAAACCAGGGTGCATTGATGCTCATGAACCGTTAACGGAAGTTCTGATGCGCGAAACATAAATCACGCAAGCCAACTCACTACACAAAATGACAAGTGATAGATGTTTTTAAAAATCATATTTCAGCATAAACATACAGTAGCCTACATCGTTAGACAGGTAATGAAAATAATCTAGCTAACATTTATCATTTATGTAGGCTACAGCCAAAATGTTGCACGTATATGTAACAAGCAAGTATTTATTATAATGTACTTTAAATAATGTTACAAAATAAGTCAGAAAGATTCTGCTGTTGTTCATAAACACCAGTAGGCTATGTTGTACAACGAAGAAGTTGTCATGTTGCTGGAAATAGAGTCATCAGTGTCCCAATGAGCCATGCAGGGTTTTACTGTCCTTGCATACACAATATTCACAACCTAGGACGCTACAGAGCTGATTGAGACGCACCCCAATATAGTGGAAGGGTTGATAGGTTGAGCTAATCAGGAACAGCTGCTAAACTACAATACTATGTATTATGCCTACTCTATTGTACTCTAAGGTTTTTTGTCATCCAGCATTAGTCTAATAGTCCCTCTACTTCCAAAAGGAAAGCTGTGACAGTTGAGAGCATGAAGTGTCCAACATTTCACACTTGATTTCTTTGGTTAACTAGGATCCTTCAAATCAGTATTTTAAGTGCCCTTTTTCTTTATGGATGATGTTTTTTTTTTTTCAGTGTGAACACATTTTTCAGCTTACAGGGAACACTCTCAGAACTTGCAAACGTTTTGACAAGGTTCTCTTAAAATGTTGAACAAATATTCAGTAACATTATGTGCATTCAAAGTTGTCTGGTCTTAAACAATGTTCTCAAAAGGTTAGCACAAAAATGTTCATACATCATTCAAACAATGCTTTTTTCTTAAACGTTTTAGTTGAACATTCATGTTTAAAATGTTTTTTTGCAAAATGATACGATGATGTTCCCTTAATGTTCATATAACCAAAAAAACGTACACGTTAAACTGGACATTATTGACATTCAGAAAACATTCCGAAACATACTAGAAAATTGCGTGAATAGACCATGAATTGGGAACACATGTTGTTTTTAAATATGATTATGAAAACCTTGATTAGTTAAGCCAAGGCACACTTCCCATTCAAAAAGAATGAGTTAAAAAGGTGATATATTTGACAAAATGTGTAGGTTTGCTGCACATTAGTTGTTGTTGTTGTTGTTTCTACTATAAAATAGCCATTTAAAATGTCTTGTAAACATTTTTGAATTGGAATTGTGCCCTGAACTATATTTTTCTTACCAAAGAGTTCCTTCAAATATATATTTTACAGAACCACTGCTGGACTTTTTTTTTTTTTACCTTGAATAGTTGTTTCTGGTTTATTTGTTGACAGTTGAAACTCATTTTTGCGGAAAGGTAGAGATCCAGAGCAAGCCTAAGCACGACATTGGAAACTCACCCACCTCCTCCATGCAAGAGAAGATACAAGCACTTCTCCACAGAGCACGCCCTCATTGCTTATTCATATTTTCAAAGAACACCCATTTCACTCTCCACAGGAACCAAACCCACAGCTTCCACACAAACACTCTAAAAACTAGTGGTCATTTCTTTTAAGATGGCCAATACAATACCAATATCTAAAGATCAGAGTGACAGAATACCAACATAATGCCAATATATGACAGCTCAATATAAATCAGATATACAAAATCCTGAATTGAAATGCATATGTGCAAACAAAAAATCTGCACTTCTAACATTGTTAGTAAATTTCAGAACTATAGGTAGAATGATCACATCTATTAAACAGCCAAAGGCCTCTCATTGCCAAAGACGACACAACTATCTTCTCTTCGAATGCAGAAGAGCTGTGTAGTATTCTGAGGTTAAGCTCATTTTGAAGACAGGGATGAGAACTCAATGTGATCTGTTCACCACATCTGTTCTTGCTAAACTGAGCAAGTGAGAGCTTCTTCAGAGAAAGATGTTATTCCCATCACTTCACCTGTAGAGTGGCCCAGAGAGACACTTATACAGAGAGTGTATGTCTTGAGATATATGTTGTGCTCAATGACTAGGATATTTGGAGTCTCTCTTTCTCTGCCATCAAGTCCTCTATTGATAGTGATGTGACATTGCAGACAGACTGGGTGCTGACACCAATGACACAATCATGCTAACCAGGGCATATTCTGTGTGTGCGTGTGTGTGTGAGCGTGTGCTTGTGTGTGTGTGATAGAGAAATGACATTAAAGTATATTTTAGTTTACCATAAATGCTTGTTAATAAATTCAGCAATCCACTTTAACCATATTTCAAAGATAACAGAAGTAAAATATTAAATTTTATATAAAGAAGTCCTAGAGGGCATTTTTGCTGATTGCATTTAATGTACATAACTATTAATACAATTCAATTAAAACTTTACATTCAGTTTGCACATTCCCTTGCTCTTTTAAAGTATACTATTTCCATAACAAGTACACTTAATAGTATGCTGTAAAGTGCATTTCATTTACTTTTGCTTTTAATGCCACTTGCTTTGTTATTCTTTTATATAATGCAAATACATTCATATATTCCAACGCTATCTCACGACCAATTCGTACGAATTTGTACGAGTGATTAAAAGGTGGCTAATTCGTACGAATTTGTACGACCTCACTCGTACGAATTTGTACGATTTGTCTAAACCCACGTGACGGTTGGGTTTAGGGGCGGGGTCAGGGGTAGGTCATTCGTATGAATTCATACGATTTTGGCAAATCGTAAAATATGTACGTTTTAGCAAAAAACGTACAAATTCGTACGAGTGAGGTCGTATGAATTGGTACGAATTAGCCACCTCGTAAAATTCGTACGAATTGCCGTGAGATCGGGTTGTATATTCTTATGGCCTTTAAATTGTGACTTTTTCAGAGTCAACGCTGGTAAGTATAGCTATTCATTTTCCTCGTTTCCTCTGTTTCACCTTACATACACACACTCAGTGCAGGATCCCCCAGATGGCTCCATGTCACCTAACAGGAACAAAATCCATCAGGAATAATGTGACATCGGTTGGACAAACACACACACACAACGCCACATCCAGACAGACCATCCTCATCCACTGCTGCAGTGAGCCATCTGTGAATCAGAAGATGATTTATTTATTCAGAGATAAACATCACACATGCTCTCATTCTCTCGCTCTCTCCTCCTCACACAAAAAGACAGGCAACATGGGCACAGTCTTTTTTCTTCCTACATTGTGTATATGTTGAGCATAAAATGAGCTGGGAGGAAGACCTGGACCCTCCGTCTTCCTCTAAAAGATCATTCTGTTTCAGTCTACCGCACAACGTCTCTGTTTCTCCTCCTCATGCTTGATGGATAGGAAAAATGACGAAGGAGTGTATGTACAAAGGGATGAATAATCAGAATGTCTGTGTCCCCTACCGATGTCATTCTGAGTTGTGAGGACATCCTCTCTAGAGTCGCAAACAGCACACGGAGCCCCCGAGGAACACTGTTCCAGCAACTGTACAAAAAGATCTCAGCTTAAATCAGAAAAATGCCTGAAGTTTAGCAAAAAAAAAAACAAATGCTTGTCTTTTATCCAGCAGAGAAAAGAGTTCGATATGAACCATCGCTGTCAGAAGAAACAGCTACTAAAGAAGTGACAGAAATCAGCAGTCTTTTACAGTTTACAGAGATACTACACTTGAACAGATAAGGAGGTATTCATTCCAGAGAGAGAGAGAGAGAGAGAGAGAGAGAGAGAGAGAGAGAGAGAGAGAGAGAGAGAGGAGAGAGAGAGAGAGAGAGAGAGAGAGAGAGAGAGAGAGAGAGAGAGAGAGAGAGAGAGAGAGAGAGAGAGAGAGAGAGAGAGAGAGAGAGAGAGAGAGAGAACCAAGGTCCTTGCTGTTTAAATATTACGTTTAAAAGTCTTGGGAGCAGAAACAAAATTTCAACTTGATAACATGCTTTAAGTATGCTTAATGACAAATGTTTCATTGGATTTATTTATTTTCTCTGAGACCCCAAACTTGGTCTCAGAGAAAATAAATAAATCCAATGAATCTTTACATGCCGTATTGTTTAGATTGGTGTACACATAGTAGTAGGCTACAATCCTTTCAGGGGTTTTTTCATGCGTTTTCGAAATTATAGCACCAAACCGAAAAAGTAAAATCTATATTTTAGATCAGTGATTCCCAACCTTAGAACACCTTAACCGGGTGTCAAGAGTTTGCAAGGAGGGCGTGGGAACTTTGAATTTGAACATAAATATGGATGCAAAAAAAAAACGTAAGGCAAATATGAAAAGCTCAGCGGCAGCAGCAGCGGTGTCTCAGTCACCACCAGGATAGAGTAAAATACTTCTTTAAATATCTCTCACAAAATCAGCATTATCTGTGGCTGCTGTTCAGTCTGCAGACCAGTGTAGCAGTGGTGTTATTTTAACTCAGATTTTATTTTATTTATTTATTTTTAATTTCAATTATTTAGTCATTTTATATATGTATTATAGCCTAGTTGTTGCTAACTTTTAGTAAAAACTAAATTTGTAAAAGGAAAATGTAAAAATGGTCCCTTCACAATATTGCTGAAGTTGAATTTTTTCTAATTTCAACTAATGTCTGTTTTAATTTAAAGAAAATATATTTTTATGGTTTTGGTTTTAATTAACGTTACTAACTCTGCTGCAGACTTGAACAACAAAATTACATTGAATAATAATAATTCAACAAAAATGTTTAATGCTGTATGGTTAATTACGCCTATGGGTTGTATTTGATAATAATTTATATTAAATAACTTCTGTATCTAAATTATACTTTATCGATCAAGTATAATTTAATGTCAACCTATATTATTTTATTGGAAAAACATCAGTTTATGGAATCTGTAAGATAGAAACATACCTGTACGTGTCTCTCATTGCTGTGTATAGACCAAAAGTCATTCCCTCCAATACTTCCTAATCTGTACTGTCTGACAGAAGTAATTAAACACTAAACACAGAATACTAATCAAAATGAATGTGCTTTTTATTTATTTTTAAGGAAGTGCCGTGTCTATTAATGTGTATACAGTAACGTCTTCCGACGCACAATTAAAACAATGTTCTTCTGCAAAATGCATGGAGTTTTGTTTTTTTATCCGCTAGAGGGCCAAAAGTTACAAAGTGTTGCTTTAATTTCAGAAAAACACATCTGGGGGAATGGCAAAAGGATGATTGAAATGTTTTGAGTGAGAATTATAGTGTCATTTCTCAGGTCAAGGTTATATATCATGGGAATTTCAAAAAATACTTCACTTTTGGACTGGTCAAGAGTCTCATAAAACCCCTGCAGGCTTGCTCACAAAGCCAAAAGTGCAGCAAAGCAGATATTCCAGACTCACTCAATCACTTTTTCAATCTACTTGCATTGTGGTGTGGATGAACTTTGCACAAGTTTCCCCAAATAACTCTGAAATGACAAGTGACATTGTCAGTCAAATCAGAGGCTGCGACAAGCAAGCTTGTTTTATGTCTTTTCTTTGATTTCTGTTTTCATATTGATGGGAAGAAACTTTGATTTATGTATGCTCAGTGATGGGGGAAAAAACTCTCTTTACTGATTTGAGTCTGTCTATCCACTCATAATGTATTCATATGAGCCTGTATGGATGACAATAAAGGATTTTACATTCATTAATACTGGGTTACATCGCTTACAATTTTAATAACAAAAATAAATTATCTGTCAATTATTTTAAGCACTGATCTACTTGCGTTGTTTTAGGTTTGGATAAACACGTCTGCTAAATATGTAAATGTAACCAGTTCTTTGTATATATAGTCTATTATATATAGGTATTAAAATAAAGGTCATGTGTTGTTGTGTAATCAGCGAGTCATGTGATCAATCAATCAATCAATCACATCAATCAATGTGAGAAAATGAGTCAAGCTGTGTGCATCAAACATTAATAGTGCATTTATTCCTTCACATCAAGAATTCAAATAAGGGTGATATGGGGAAGGAAAAATATGGTCCTAAAGATATTTTATAAGGCCACAATTTTAAAACATATGCTTACTTGAGAGACACTGACAGAAATGTGGATGTGCTCTTCAATTATTCCTTCACAACTGTGACAAACAGAATAATCACACCAATTTACAGCTGAGGCATTTCAATGAGTATAAATCTTCTCTCACTGTTTCAGTCATACTTTAACATAACAATAAATCAATAACCAGAGAGGGTGCTGTTTTATGCTTTTTAGATTTTATTATTGCGCACAAAAAGTATTATCGTCGATTGATAAACTTAAGGTTGAGCCACTGTAGACAGTCACTTGGACTAACAATGTTATTACTAACTTTTCTGGACTGGCAGAAGGAAATTGCCAGCAGCCTATGAAGGAGTGAGACAGCTCTCAGATTTCATCAAAAATATCTTAATTTGTGTTCTGAAAGTTTTATGGGGTTGGAACAACATGAGGGTGAGGAATTACTGACAGAATTTTCATTTTTGGGTGAACTAACCCTTTAACAACAGTAATGTTGAAATAGTGTTAAGCAAAGTATGGTGAGACGCCACACTCAAATGTATGTTTCTCAAATGAGAACCACAGCTGCTCCGTGTTAAGTTGTAGTAATTGTGTGGTGTGTTCATAACTTTTTTATTAGTTTTTGTTTGTTTTTTTTAAATGTCTTTATAGCTTTTATTAATTTATGTTTGAGTTATTTTAGAACATCAAGTTAAACTAGACAAAATAATAAATCTAGCATGGCAATATCAGAATTAAAATAAGTTTAAAGTGGAAATGAATCAGTCAGTCAGTCATTATTTAGTAAATGGATTTCCACTCTACACGATAAATGTAACCATTTAAAAGAAGAAAGAAGAAAAAAATGTATAGCTTTTGTGGCAGTGCCATCTTGCAGTACTACAACCTGTGACGTCACAACTCTTTCCCGAGTTAAATAAATGGTACAGAGAGACAGTTAAAGACTGGCAGATGAGATAAAGACAGAGACAGTGAAAGAGGGAAACTGGAAAGCCACAATTGCATTTCCCCTAGAAGTAAAAATTTGTTTTGTTAAAACAAAGGACATAAGTTTTCCTTCATAAACTGCCGCTGAAACGGAGAACAGTCCTGCTTATCTTACCGATATACATTCAGACACATTTCCCACTGTCTCAAGATTTCCATAGATATACTAACTTGATTAATATATTGCCACAATAACTGTCAGAAATTAATTACATTAGGCTAAAACAGTATGTGACAAAAGTATGTCCGAATTCACAATACTCGTAAAACAGTATAGGCAAAAAGTACCCGGATGACTGACAGTGCATAGGATGGACACTTTACTATCCCATGAGGCCAAGCGAGAGAATTTATGATTGGCAGTGGTAGGGCACATGACAGCATAGCAAATAGTTCATTCATTACATTCATACACACACTCATATTATATAGAGAACATACTTTTTTTAGCAGTTATACATTTATCGTGTTTTTTTTTTTTTTTTTAAATGACTGCTTTATATACACATTAAGTTTTGTTATTATATATGTTATATATTTGTTATTATATAGTATATATTATTTAAATTAGTGTTCATTTTATTCCAAGTAACGAAAATGTTTTTATGCTTTTGGTTTTAGTTAGATAATAACCCTGCAGCAGCTATGCAACGACTCCAAACCCTCTATGGATGTTTACATAAAATCTAGTTTCTGAGCAATCATCTTTGTTCAAAGTGTTGAATAAATGATTCTGGCTCTGCCTTCTTCTGAAAGGAAAATCCTGCGGTTCAGTTACAAAAGAAAAAAAGATTCACAGCACTGTGACTGGAGTAAACCAGGAATGGGACAGCTGAGACTTATTTCATTGGGAGTTTTTTCTCTCCCTTTTTAACTTCACAACAAATGTTTCACTAATGTCTCCCTAAAGCCCTCATTGGCTTTCATTGATAAAAATGGTCAGTGGAAACATTCAAAGACCCACTGTCTTCAGGAATACGAGTCTAAATGAGACGTAATTCAAATTTGTTTTGTTTGAAGTTCAGTTGTGGACTCACAGTCTGAACCTCAAACACACACACTAACCGAATAACTTTGTTTGTTCTTGAAAAAAAACATCCTACCTTTCAGAGGAAGTATGTAGGAGTTGTGATGTAGAAAATGGCAGAGGAAGCATGTATCAGTCATTTACTGACACAACAAAAGAAAAAAGAGAAACAGTAGGAAACCTGGAACCACTGTGCTCCTTAAAAACTCTAAAGCTACTGACAAAACTGGGTTTTTAATGTGAAAACGGTTTCCTCTGCGCAGATTGTGTCTACGGGATTTTAATCGGAATAACTTTGGATGTTAATATATCCCAGGATATAAATTCTGCCAGGATTAAACTAATGTTTGTATATCTACACTGTAAAAAAGATATGATCAATAAGTTATCACAACTTATGTTTTTAGATTGCTTTAACTCACCCAAAAAGTTAAGCAATTTTCAACTGTTTTACATTTTTTAAGTCAGTTTAATGTAATTTAGGTTGAAAACTTAAACCAAGTTGATTCTTGTACTTAAAAGTTGAAGGCAGAAACTTTTTTTTACAGTGGCCATACTATCAGCAAGCACTGAATTATATATTTAAAAAAAAATGCATTTTGTCAACGTTTTCGATCTATGCTTCATTTAGCTATATGATTATATCCATAATACAAGGTTTACCACTGAAGGTTCAATTTTAAAAGGTTCTTCTAGAGGGAAATGTACACCTAAATGATAGAGATTTTATTATGAGGTGGTAAACGAGAGTGACAGACAGTTGTAATAACACTACTGCGGTTAGACCTGAGACTCAGCACAAACTGAAGCACAATTTAATTGTGATTACTTGAGGCTTTCATCAAGACCTGGGAGAAAAATATTCCCCAATTTAGGACAGAATCATCAGACAGCTGAATAGCAGATTTCACAGCTGAAGTGGATCCAAATGTGGCGAGAAACGCTCTATGATTTCTGTAATAATTGCATTTGTGTTTTGCAAGCGTACATTTAAAACCAAGGCTTTTTGAACCTCTTGTGATGAATGATGAATATATTGGAATGAATAACACACTAAATATTTTTGTTTTTTTGAGACAGTGGGAACAACAGAGTAGCCATAAAGGACAAATTGTCTTGCATTTACTGTTTTGAAAAGACAACAATGATTTTGTGAGAGGAATATAAAGATAATCTGTAAAATAGCCCAAATGTGTCTCATATAAAATAATCATGTGGTGAACTTATGAAATCATAAGTCAAACTTCCCATGAGCTTTAAATGTGGTAATTTTTAACAAGATCCCAAATCTTAACATCATGTGCAGCACGTTTTACAACAACACAATCACAACTCATGTGTGAATGCTGCAAAGAGCTGTTTTCACATATGGAGACAGTGTTTACATATAGAAGCAAACTGGATATTTTTTTTGTTGCCAAGCCTTTATGGTAAGAGAGTTGTGAAAATTGGTGATGAAAAACTAAATTATAACAATTCTTTTTTTCACAAAAAAACAAGCTTAAAATTGAGTGTACTTCAAGAAAACAGGTTTAAAAATTCAGAAACATATGAAAAGCTGCGTGAGATTTGAGTTATCTGTGAGCATACGCCTTCAATACAAATGCCATCCCTTGTAATGCCATCCTAATGTCTTAGGTTCTTTCGATGTGAATGCCAGAACAACACTTCACAGTTATAGTGTATAGCCTTAATGGGCTCCTGTCCTGCTAGATGTGAGAGGAATACCAACTTCACATAGTTTGTTAAGGCAGCTGACACAAGGAAACCAGAAAACCCTCACCCCCACCAGTTAACATATTGAACCATGGTACTTGTGAGTTATGACTAGCCTCACACTTACTACAAGAGGACATCCTCACCCTCCCTTCATTCCCAGCACAGCATAATTACACCGGCAACTCGTTATTATTAAATCAGAGGAAAGAAGTGCTAAAAATGGATTTTCAGGAATTGTGTTATCGCTGTTGGCCTGGATATGAATGTGACATAAGGCCTTGTCAATCAGATATCTCAGATCTGTTGGCAGACACACTGCTGTGAACTATTGAATTATTTTAGACAAAAGTGTTACAGGATTATTCAAATTGCCATGAACTTGGACTGAAGCAAAACGTAGCAATTAATAAAAAGCAACACTGCCCTCTAGAGGAGAGTTAGTATATAATGCAATGGTTTTATTTTGACCCATCCAGACAATATAAATTCAGACTTTAATAAACTTGAAACTCAATTAAAAATGTTATGAATTGACCATATGTGGACAGTTAATTGGGTACTCCAAAGTCATTCTGCCAGCACGATCTAATGTGTAAATGGCTTCACTTGAATGGGGCTTTTACACCTGAAGAATCTCTCACCGGGATATTATAAGCTGTACCGCTTTTTTGGTGTGGTTACCTCAAAGGCAGAAAAAGTTCAAAATACACTGTGGGTACATCTTCTACTTTTCAAATGCCTTCTTTGAACCGTGGAAGTGTGCATTACACCTTCAAAGGAGAAGTAGTTCCTCCAATTCTCCTAAATCGGAACATCCTGTATTTATCAGGCATATTTATATACATTACCATCTGAATATATGGCAAATGGCTCACTAATGTGATTCAACCAAAAACACACACTCTTTCATTTGCTCACGTAGCTCGCTATCTCTTTATCCAGGCTGAAGGCGAAACGGTGGTTGAGGAAGAGGAGCTGACCATGAGGAAGGAGTCTGTGCAACAATGCGTCCACTCGATCACTTTTCAGCAACACCTGAAAACAACAGCTAAGTCAGCCAGAGGAAAGAAGGGGTAGTGTCAAATAATCAATAGCTTGGCGGTCTGCCTATTTTGAATGCGTTTCCTTGTTCACTGCCTGACAATAATTCTGGCCCTAGTCATACAGTAAATAGAAATTATATAATTCTGGAGTAAACGTCTGAAGAAAATACCCCTGAGCTCATTGGGTTGCTTTTCTATGGATGTATTGATTACAGTGTAATCAACAGCCTAACATGCATCTCATAGAATTGTGCCCACTTTCAGTCATATTGGTGGAAAGAAACTAGGCCAGCAGACATAAGAAATCACGCCAGCAGACATAAGAAATCTTACACTCTGTCTACTTCTTTATAAGATTATGGGAGTTCAATAGAGGTTCAGTTCAGCTATAACAAAAGTCATTTTCAGAATCTTAAAATTGCATGAATCTATTTAATGACATAATGAAAACACCAAACATCTCGACAGTCACTCAAACGTACAAGAATAATGATTTTTTTACACTGCCATTCAAAAGTTTTGGGTCAGCAAGATTTCTTTAAAATAAATTAATACTTTTATACAGCAAGGACCCAATAAATTGATCAGAAGTGACAGTAAAGACATGTACAACTGTTACATTGTTGCAATATATATATATATATATATATATATATATCAAATAAATGCTATTTTTAAGCTTTCTATTCATCAAACAATCTTGAAAAAATGTATGCGTTTCCACAAAAATATTAGCCGTTTTCTTGAGCAGCAAATCAGCATATTAGAATGATTTCTGAAGGATTATGTTTTTCTGAAGACTGGAGTAATGATGCTGAAAATTCAGCTTTGCCATCACAGGAATGACATTTTGAAATATTTTAAATTTAAGTTATTTTAAATTGTAATTCTATTTTGCATTATTACTGGTTTTATTGTATTTTGATCAAATACATCAATGCAGCCTTGTCGAGTAAAATAAATTCTTTCAAAAACGTAAAAAAAAAAAAAAAAAAAAATCGAACAGACCAGTAGTGTATATCCTCCATTTAAATTCTGGTGCTGCATTACACCTGCACCCAAACAGACAAGTAAACAGACAACACATATACAAACATGTACATGCATGCACACAGACAAGACACTACTAGAACTATTGACTGAAAGAACTACTGGATGTCACATATGTAAGTGTATTAGAAAGTGACATAAAAATGATTATAATGTGAATATTTTACCCATGAAGGAACAGATAGAGGAAAGGAATCAGTAAAGAGATGTAATTAGTGGCAAACAACAGGTCAGCATTCGTTTTTGGCTGTTATAGCACACCTCTCCGCAACAAACACGAGATTTGAGGTATCACTCATAGTTATGCTAACAATTTTCAATTTCATTAAGTTTAGGCTTAGCTTCATTAAGTCTTGAACCCCAAGTACTGCAGTAGTAATAGTCACTTTTACCTGAGCAAGAGCTGCTAATAAAATATTCATAAAAGCCTGTTCACACCAAGAACGATAACTATAGAGATAACTATAACGATAACTATATTAGCAAACACATCCACGAACAATGTTCTGTTTATTATAAACTTTATAATAAATGTTGTCGTCTGCAGCTTTAAATGCTCAAGCTCTTAATCCTACAAAAAAGGATTCCAACGATATCCCTCCTCTGTGCCTTTATTGTTATTGTTATGGTGTGGCTATTCTTTTGAATTTTCTTCAGAATGATTTTTAAAACTATATCTTTATCATTATATTTATCTTCATTTAGTGAGAAAGGAACTTAACGCTAACTATAAAGATAACTCTAATGATAACTATATTAGCATCCACCCCAGCGCATTGTAGTTCTGTTTATTACTGTTGGTCACTTTAAAAGCTCGACTTCTAAAAAGCAGTGAATGCTGATTGGCTGTCAGTGTTTTTATCGTTCATCAGCTGGGAAAAAAATTTGATTTCAGCTGTATCATTCCTCTGTGCTGTTATCGTTATAGTTGTGGTGTGGACTTCGCTATTTTTTAAAACATCTAAAAAGATTTGTAGAACTATATCTTTATCCTTATCATTAGTTATCTTCCTTGGTTTTAACAGGTCTTTAGTCCTAGAAAACCTCACCTCAGCGCCAGGTCCCAGCAGACGAAGCTCCTCCAGGCAGTGACGTGCAATGTTGCGAAGCGCTCCCTCTGCGAGCAGAAGGTTCTCGTGTGGTCTGCAGACAAGAGTGAATGCTAGCGACTGCACCCCCAGCCACAGAACAACACTCCGGTCTGGAAACAGCTCTGCATCGCCCAAGGAAAACACACCCCTGTCAGCTTCCCCCAGAGCTACAGCCTCCTCACCCAGCACAGCTTCAGTGCACAGACTGCCTGAGGCTTCCCTACTCAGAGCCACTGCACTCCTCACCTGTCTGAGAGAGAGGAAGGGCAGAAAAAGAGATTATTGTTACATGTACCATAGGTACTGAAAAAATACCATTGTTACTGGAGTTCTCTCTACTATATAGTAGGCAAAAACAGTAGGCTACGGTATGTGACAAGATTAGTAGGCTATATCCGAATTCACTACTTCCGGCAAGATTCTGATGTGTGCATAGGATGGACACTTTCATCATGTAACCAACTGTGTTACCCGTCAACTGTGTTATCCATCAACTGTAACACAGTTGACATGGATTAACACGTTTGACAATGTTGACAATTCAGTTTCAATTTATGCTCACACTACATTATATGGAAATTTGCATTAGTAGTAGTAGCCTTTATTGTCACTTAGTCACAAGTACCAGCGAAATTAGCCATCAACCTGTCCATGCACAAAACATACATACAATATGACAATGGGGTAGACAAGACAGGAAGACAGAGGATTGAGGAAAATAATACAGCATGACATGAGGATAGGTGAGGGAAAAAAAGGCAACTCCCAGACTATGCTCCTAGAGGAGGAGTACAGTCTGGCAGATAACCTCAAAAACTCTGGTGAATAGACTCAAAAACCTTCAAACAAATGTGTTATCAAACATGTGGTACATTCATGTTCCATTTGACACAGCATTTGCCCGTAACACAGTTGACACAATAATGAATCAAATGTTAATTTTCATTAACATATTTAAAAAGACATTAGAGCTTAAGCTTGCCAAATAATTAATTTAGCACATTAAGATCATATATTATTCAACCACCTAGTTTATTGATTAAAAATAAAAAAAACTGATTTCCTGACTTTTTGGCTGACATGAAATGTTAATTGTTAATTGTCGGGCGAGCAGTTCTGGAAAGCTTCTCTGCGACTGGTAAATTGTTTTATCATCTCACCTCGCTACCACGTGGAGTTTCTCTTTCTGTATCAGTCGCCTCTGCTCCGGTGTGTAGTCACGACCATCTCCGGTCTCTGGTCCGAATACACGCGCGTACAGTATCCGAATCTCGCCTGCGGACAGAGCGCTCACCGGGCACACCGTGTGGATTAAGAAACACAGCACCATATCTTTAACATTTCATAAAGACCATAAGAATACAGACACAATTACCAGACTTGCTGAAACGTGCCCTCTGTATGATAAACTTTCAATACATTTGTGTCAAAGAGTCATTCTGCTATTGTGCACAAACTGCATTATTATTTCCGTATTTGGTCACATGACTGTGAATCAGCTGATCATTGCGCAGTTCCGTTTTCAACTCTAGATGGCGCACTTGGATGCTGTTGAACTGATGTGTCCAACTGTTACTACATTTTTTACAATATTGGGGACATAAATATTGATTTGAGTGATTCTGTTGTGCTCTATAGCCATACAAATTCAATAAACAAAAAAAAATGTGTATATATATATGCCCCCTTTAAGAACAATGTGGAATTACTTTTAATTTGTAACATATTTAGATATAAGTTTAGCATTTGCAGGATGGTGATAATAACCCTCGACTTTTGATATAATTGTTATTAATATTTAAATATATTTTTAAATGAGAGACAAATAAAGACTATAACTTTTATTCCACAAATCTAAAAACATTGATTTTCATTGATGTTGATGTTCACAAATGTTGATTTTCAGATGAAATGACAAAATTAAAAATAGCATAGCCATTCATCAAAAGTTCTGAAATTAGATTTTGTGTCATCTATGGTTAGGAGGTTAGGATCTTATATATAAATTTCATTTATTAATTAAATGTGCTCCATACACTGTTCTTATGCCACCACCAAAGTTTTTCAAAATATGCAGATCTACAGTAACTAATCTAAATTTACATTCTTCAGTGTGATCTTTGAGGTATGCAAATTGTAACAAATCTGTACCTGCATAATAGTTATCTGCCCAACGACCTCAAATATACACAGAGATATTCTCCTATGTGTACATGTTAAACAACGAACCTACGCATGCAAATTCAGGCAGTGCCATTGACAGAAGACTAAGTTGGACGTATTCGAACACATGCGCTTAGACACACACAAAGAACAGCTGTTTTGCTTAACAACTGCTCGACATGCTCACTTAAACCATGAGGGTGGAGGACACACATCTCCCCCCACATCCTGCAACACTGAACTACATAAACACACCACATAGTCAATGTGACATCCAGCACACAACCTTTACTGCGAGATAACAAAAGAAGAATCAATGTTCTTAGAAGAAACAGAACTGAGACTAGACTGATAGCCCAGCTGATAATGGATGGAATAAAAGGTTTAACTGAAGATACAGGAAGACAGGAAACAAAAGCCAAGGCCACATTTAGAGGATCTTGCTGCTGCAAAAGCGCTAGGATGTGGTTACAATGATGGCAAGTCTCCAGCCTCTGGCAACCAATTCTTGTCATTGTTAGATTCAGAGGCTAATCAAACAGAAACACATTGTCAATGGAAACTCAGTATGCGTAAGATCCTCTTACTCAAATTGGTCTTTTTACTGGTTGGCTCTCTGTGGTGGAACTTGCAGTTTCAGCCTTCAAACTTATAGGAAAAGATTAGACATTGACTCCAGCACACAAAACATACTGAATGGATCATTTTAAAGCAATTCAATTAATATATACATTACACAGGCACCTTATTGCAAAGAGTTACTGTTCACTTAAGGCAAGACACCATTGGTGAATACAGGTCAACAGATTAATTAAGCTAATTTTGTATTACACGTTTTCTGAAAAGTCGTTTTATCACTCCGGGAATCAGAAAATACTGTCGACAATTTCACCACGAAATATGAATAAAATGTTATAAATCAAGTATGTGTTCATACGGTTCAAATCAAATGGTTGTGAAATATATGAACAAACCCCTCTGTAAACATTCAAAATATAGATCGTAATATAACTATACAGTTTGGTCAAGTGGAGATGTCTGGCTCAGTGCATGAGAAAAAACTAATTTTGAGAAAACTGCCTTAAAGTGATAGTCCGCCCAAAAAGAAAATATTTGTTAAACAGTTGACGATAGCCATCACCTTCAAGAGGAAGAAAAATACTGAGAAAGTCAATGGCTATCATCTCTCTGGTTACCATTATCTTCAAAATCTCTTTTGCGTTCAGCAGAAGAAATAAACTCATACAGGTTTGGAACAACTTGAGGGTGAGCAAATTACCATTTTCATTGTTGGGTGTACTATCAATAACAAACAAATAGATATAGTGATAAAGTGTAATAAAATAATCCATTAGTCTGAAGGACTCTCAAAACTGAGCATTACATGTGATCGTTTTGCCTGTCGTGTCTGGCCTTAAAATGTGGAACAATTCTTTTAAAAACTAAACAACTTTTGAAAGTTCAAAGTCACATGATACATCAGTTAAAGACTCACAATCCATATTAACTGATTGTGTAGAGTGTGCATCAAGTTACTGCTTAATAAAACAGTTTATTTCACAAAGATCTACATTTGAATCAAGCTCCATGGCTGAGGATCAAACCTTCTCTTGTCTTCTATCAACCACATGAAAAAGCTGTGTTTTTTTTTTTTTTTTTACGGTTGTAAAAACTTAAACAAAAACTTTCGTGCATGAACAAGTCTGACACTATGCCAGGAGGACGTTAGGGAACGGCCAGCTCCTCCTTTGTGGAATGGCTTTGGAATGCACATGTGTGTAGGAAGGAACACTTGCTGGTACGTGGCAAACCACATTCAAGGTCCCTACAAGACCGGAATATTTGAAAAACAAGTGACTCAACCCCCTTTACCAATGAATTTCAGCACACAAAGCTAAGAGATAAAGACATGAGTCACCAAAGAGTTAATACCCCAAACTCCAAGTTTATTCAGGAATACATAAACCAGCCTCTCAAGTCACACATGACCAATAAAACACACTCAGGAAGATAAAATTGACTAAACACATGGGCGAGAGAGAATTGTAACTCAACTGTCACTGGTTTATGGACAATTAGAACTAAATCTCATCTTAGAACATTGGTGAACACGGATGTGGTCATCACTTGCTGACCAGCAGCAAAAGTCAGGATTCAGACCCTGAGTTAAAGCTGTCAGTCAAAAAAAAAAGAAACTAAAAAAAAAAACTCAAATTGAAAGTGAAACCAATGTCACCAGGGAGCTTTACATACTTCACAAATTTAAGGGGTAAAAATATTTAAAATCATTATTCTGCGATATGAAAATATACATAATTGTGACATTCAGAATGCGTAAACCAATTTATACAATGAATGTAGTATTAATTGGCTATCCTGCTTTAATCAAAGCTATATCTTTGGGCAACTGACCAAATGTGAGAAACGGGGCAAAATGAACGCATAAAGCACTTATTCACCGCAACAACTTTAAAAAGTGCTCATTAGGAGGGGAAAAAGGCAAGTTAAAAGAGTAAATAATTGAAATTTGACATACAAGTTAGGACAGGCCAGTGGGGGAATAAAAATACAGGTTAGTATATTAAAAAAAAAATTAAAGTGTACGTGTTATAGATGGCAGTGACATGTAGCTGTGCGCTTCTAATGGGAGATGAGGATGGTGAATAAATGGCAGTTTATCAAACCAAACCAGGTGGAGAATACCATAGTAACCTCTCTGCCTCTTTAGTTTGCGATACTAAATCAATACCAAACCCTCAGAACAAGTCCCTCTCGCAGAGCAAGTCCCAGGAAACACACCTATTCAGGACTCTGCAGTGTCTCGTGTGAGGGACGCATTTGAGCAAGTAAAGGCAGTAGAATTATGAGGGACTGAGCACACGTCTCAAAGTTTTTTGAGACGGCTGTACATGTCTCTCTTGCTGCGTTCTCCAGCCCAGGTGCGGCTCTTAAGACGGAACTTTCTCAGATCTTCTTTATAGTCTTCATGATGCATCGGCCTATAAGCCTGAGGCTCACACACCGACTGCAGAGGGGAAAAGAAAAAAAGCATACATTAGCAGCTTGAAATTAAGAAACAAAAATAAATAAAAAAGGAACAAATTCAATATATAGGAATACAAAGAAAGTGTTGCATTGTGAAATTGCACATACCTTGTGAAGCGGGAAAAAGTCTTTGTAGCCTCCCTTCAGGATATAGAGTTCAGGGTAATGGAGGTTGGGGTACTCCTTCTCATTCAGATCTCGATCCCTTTTTCGAACGTAGCGGCACATCCGTGGGCCGCGTTCAGATGAAAATTCACAGTGGAAAACCAGCAGGACACGCTTCTCTGGGCATTCCGAGAGAATGGGATTCTGCATAAAGTAGTCTTCAATTTGATCCTCTTGATGGAGGTTAAGAGCACCCTGAAAGGAGGGCAAAGATGAGTTATCAATTTGCCCCACACAAATACTACATGCAACTTGCATTAAAGTTAAGCGACAGTCTCACCTTAATATGGCCACCATCATATTCATACGGATAACGGCAGTCGATGACAAACAGCCTCTCAACCAGATCGTTGTATTGTCCGCTCATTGCTTTAACCATCTGAATATAAAGAAAGATGTAAACAATGAGATTTATGGGAAAGACGCCAATGCGCATACTTCGTATTGACAACTCAAATTTTGCTAGTCTGTTTATGATCGTGCAACTGCTTGTTTTGTATGCACTTGCATTTGAAATGTATATGCTAAATCTTAATGTGTGCAAACTTACAATCTCTGGAGTGATGTATTTCAATTCTTGGTGTTTTCCTTCAACTGTGGGTAGCGCAGGAGCCTTCATATAAAAATAAAGTGAATAATTAGTAATAAAGAACACAGAAACACATTGCACATTCCCTAGAACAAGTGACAGGTCTATTAGTTTGCAGTAACACTCCAAGACTTAATGCACAGATCTATTTTTATAGTATCAGATTGTTTTGTCCAGACTGTTGCTATGGTTATATCACTGTCGGTATATCATTACGGTTTCAGACTCAATCGCACATTTAAATACGGTTATAATTTCAGTGCAGAACTCCAAAGCATGCAGTGAATGAAAACTCCGGCAGTGTTGAGCAGATTCTGACTTAACTTAAACACCTGATTGGCCATTGCATTCACACACTTAACATATATGCAGGGGTTAAAGTGAAAAAAATCCTGAGCCTGAACTGTTTTTTATATATAACAAAAAACATAACTTTTAATTTAAGTGAACTTAAAACAATCCTCACTTAAACCCATAATAAATGTCATAAAACAGTCCGCACTGCATACATTATAAATTAAATAGATTCATTAAAGCTACAAGCGTTCTTTAGTCAAGAGCAGTTAGTAATTTTGGCATAAATGTGCGTGTTATTGTTCGTTCAAGCGCGAAAGAGAACTCGATACTGACGTGCTGTCTGTGGGATACTGGCGCGCCGTCTTTCTGTGTGTCGTGTGTGTCAGGAGGACATTCACTGACAGCGTGTACTCTTTTGTCGCGCATGATTGGTTTAAAAGCATTTGCGTGAATAAGACTGATCATATAACCCTAGCTAAAGGATGACAGAAAGAACGGAAACTGCATTAATTGCGTTAAATATTTGAACACGTTAAAGCTGAAAAAACCCCCGCATGCGTCAACGTTGACAGCACTACTTGTCAGTGGGGGGGGTGACATGTCCCCCCTGTCCGCATAGGAAATTACACCCGTGGGTAGGACATCATCCCCAGGATTAATGAACTTGCGCTCCATGCTTTCACCGACGACGCTAACGGTGGCGTATGGATCTCATTCATGCTGTATTGCCAGGACCCACCCTGCACCGCTTCTGATAGGCTTGTAACGTTAGTTAGAGCTGCGTTCCTCATAAGATTGGTAGGTGAAACCAATTGACTCGAAAATATTAATTTGCATGCAAGTTCCCAACTTTTTTTTCTTTTCTTTTTCCCACAGCCGCAATCTGATGCTCTTCACAGAGTGCGTACACAGAAGCGTTTGAAAGCAGTGGGTACCGAATATACCTGGTACTCGGCACTACAGAAATGCTGGTATCGCCAAAAAAAATTTATTTGGTACCCAAGTACTGGTACTTTTGACAACCCTAAGAAGAAAAAAAAACACCTGGCTTACACTCACCTTGGTGAAATCTCCAATCACATTAGTAGGATCTGTATCCAACATCCTTTCAATTTGTGAGTGATTAAACGACTTGGATCTTTGAACCTGTAAGGGGAAGGGTCAAAGTTAGGACTCAAATTATGGCTGCTGATGAGTCCATTTGTTTTGAGTTATTTTTTTTCCAGTGTGGACTGACCTGATGAGGTATAACATCCTCTTGTTCTGCAACTTGTGTCCCTGCCAGGCTCCGCCTCCTCTTCACTCTGACTGGCGTGTTCTCATCTAGAGGCCTCTCGTGTCTCTTCAATGGGAAACGCCCTCCCGGGCTTGGCATAGAGGGAGATCGGAACAGCCCACGTGGACGGCAGCGAATAACAGGCTAAAGGCAATAAAGTGGGTTTGGTTGGTAACTCATGTAATAACCATAAAAAGCCAATCAAAGAGAGATAAACAAATAACTGTTTGCTAAATGTGTAACATACCGAATCTGTATACTCAGTACTTTGTTTAGCCACCAGAGGAGCTGTGAGAAGACTGTCCATTCCAAGAGGAACCTCGGAGTCATTCTACACAAATAAACGCATTAAGGTTATTCAAAAATCAAAGGAAATTGTAAGAATAAAACATAAGCAAATAGAGAGTTCACCTCCATATCATCAAGCCCCTCCAAGAAGCCATCATCGTCATCATCGTGTAGACAGGAGAGAGAGGGGCGGCGCAATATAAAGGGACTGCTCTCATCTGAAGAGTCAGGTTGAAAGGATGATGTAGGGGAAAGCTGGAAACAGAACAAAGCTTTTAATCGTCACATCAGCATCAAAATTAAACTTAAACTTAACATTTTATCTACGACCTCTTCCAGGGATACATGTCGTACCATTAAAGCAGGAGCAGAGTTGGGTCGGCAGGCAAAAGCATCCTTGGCACCCCCAGTGGATCGCGTACGGAAGCGTGACGCAGGCATGGAAGGCTTCTTGAACTCAAAATTCTCCTGTAAAAAAAAAAAAAAAAAAAAATTGTCGTAAGAGAAAATGCATCACATTTATTCAAACACCTGCCCGTCTAAATTCCCATGACTTTCCCACGCAACCAGTTAAAATGACCTAAAAATTCTTTAGTATAGCAAAAAGCAATTGAGCATAATTAGATAAATATGCTGCCTGTAAAAACACAAAACAATTGTCAAAAACCAACCTCAGCCAGGTTCTCTTTGTTGTCGCAGCCATGTGCACGAGTCCACACTCCATAGCGCGAGGGATCCAATTCTTTACTCTTCAAATTAGGACTGTGACCCAAAAATGGCAGCTTCAAAGAGGGGGAAAAAAGGATAGTGTTATTTTAAAAACGTTAAATTCTGAATATACTTACACTACTGTTCAAAAGTTTGAGGACTGAGTTTTTTTATTTTAAGAAACTTTTATTCAGTAAGGATGGGTTACATTGATCAAAAGTGAGTTTGTTTAATGCCAGTTTCAATGAAAGAGTTGACAGAAAGAACATGGTGGATATTCTAGTATACAAAAAAAAAAAAAAATCTTATCCTGGAATGGCCTATTCTGCAATGAATATAAACAATCTAGTCCCATCGATTTGAGATATAAACTTCAAACATTTAATTTCATGAAATTTGTTCATAGTATATATATATCCCATTCTGTTTGTCATTTGTCATTAATAGAGAAATTACTTATTGGTTTTATATCTATAGGAGGTACTGCAATTTTGACGTCTGCTGATAATGCAGAGTCGACTTCCTGGTTTCCTTTGATTCCAGTGTCCAGGTACCCAAGAAAACCAGATATTAAATTGATGACCCTCTAGTTCAAGCCATTCATTTAAAAAAAAAATCATTACAGAAATAGCTACAAGTAAATAAATGCAGCCTTGGTGAGCATAAAAGACTTTTTTTTAAAAGTATTAATCCTATCGACCCCAAACTTGAGCGGGAGTGCGCAAACAAGTCTAGAGAAGAAGAAGAGAAAAAAAAAAACTTACTGGCAAAGAGTGTATCCTGCGAATGGGCATTTTTCTGTAAAAACAGAAAGAACATGCGATTAAATTTAAGTCAATACAACAGCTTTCAGAAACATATGCATCCTCCGCATTGTAGTGAATGACCACTTACTCATTAACCGCTCGGGTGGCATCCTGCATGGCCTTCTCAAACCTGTGATGAAAAAGAAAATGCTGTTGAACGGTTCCTAGTGTATTCAAAGTCTCCTCTCACCCCCATCCAAACACTAGCCCAGACGACAATTCATCTCATTTATCTCCCATACTAGGCCCCTCACGACTATATTTAACAAATACACCGCGATGCCCACCTGTATGCAAAACAGCCCCAAGCGGAACCGAGAGGGGGGGTGGGGGGTTTGGGTCCTCTAATTTACCATATGCCCAGACAACACTAACCCCCTCTGCAAACCTCTTTTGTTGGGAGAAAGGAGCTGGGGGAGAGTAAATGGTGGTTTTGAGGGGGAGGAGGTAAGGAGTGTGTCTCTTTCATAGCATAGGAAGAGGGGGGAATTAGAGTTAAAAAGGGGGTTCTCTAGTAACCCTGGCTACCTCACACACACATATTACCGCTCTATTCGGACGCCTGCTCTCAGAGAGCATGAAAAGCGTGCCACCATTCACCCAGCCCCCCCTTCAGCAACACGCCATACAGCAAACACACTGATGTGTGAGGAACACAAACAGCTGTAGGCCTGGCTGCAGATAAATGGATTCCCAACGACACCAAATGGCTTGGAAAGGAGCACAGTCACACACACACACACAGTAGATTACCAGAGAGCCGGGATGTACACGGATTTAATGCATGCTGGCTATATCCTATATCAGAGACTTTGCAAACATCTGTCAACTTAAAGGATGGTTCACCCAAAAGTATATTTTTGCTTAATACAATTAGTGGTCAACCGAATACAGAAGTCAGCAGAATCAAGAAGTTGCAATCTGAAGAATACATTTGACAGATTTGGTTTATCAAAATCAAATTATTTGTTCATACTAGTTTTCAAAACATTTCTAATTTAGTAAAGGTCAAATATAAATTGCACTTCCGCAATTGTTACGCATGTGTTTTTACTGTCTTTGAAAATAAATATATCCGCAATCAGAAACAAATAAATTGTTATAATCGTCGGTCGACCACTTTAAACAATCAAACAGAATGTCAGTCTGCATGACATCTCAGATTCTGTGCCTCAAAAGAAAATCATCCTGGTTTGGAACAACTTAAGCATGAGTAAACATCAAATTCAAGTTTCATTTTTGTGTGAATCATCCCTTTAATAACAGGATGTGCAGTGCTCCGATATCCAGTGATTTGTGATGGATGCCAGTATATTCTCAGCTAATCCGCTAAAACAGACACATTGAGCAGATGTGGGTTCATCTAACGGCAAAGAGTAGATTAGACGTATAATCCTCAAGCCAAGCATCCTAGCCAAGCTCCATCTCACATGTCAGATATGATGACCAACAGGCAGAAGATTTATACTCACTTCTGCTCAGCATCCAGAGAGTCCAAAGGGCTGGGAGAATCTAACCCAAGACCTGAGGAGAGGGGGAGGAGAGACAGGTGAGTGGGGGGTGGATGCACAAGTGGTTAATACAGCAGGCCTACACTATAAAGGTCACAGCTCAGGATGACCTGTCACACAGTCCGGCAAATCGCTTTAACATTCCTTTCAACTAACCATTACTAGCAGCACTTCTTACCTTACAAAGTTACTACTGCTTTTTTTCCATTCTCATACGTAATGATGACTAATGAATACATTTAGAAAGTAGCCATTCCAACACATTCTCATGCCAATTCGTAACCATTTTACATTTTGGGAAACTGGTGGTGGCTAAATTATATGACATCCATACAATTTCTTTATGCAAAATTAATGGATTTTTATTAAATTTTTTCCCCAATCATGATCCTGTAAGAAACAGTACATTTTCATACAAAATTGCCTCATTAAATTCTCATGAGGTCAGGTTGGATTAGCAATTCTGTCTATTTAACACTATGACAACTGGAATCAATACTAGCAACTATTTGAATGGTTAGATCTAAAACGTATTTTCTACTTGGTAAAATGGGGAAAAAACCTAGACATATTGAAGTAGTAATCAAATAAGTGGCAGTAATATGGAACACAACCCTACCATCTAATTTAAAGGATAGTTCCCACAAAAATTTATGTTATTTACACACCCTCAAGTGGTTCCAAACCTGTATGAATTTCTTTCTTCTGCTGAACACCAACATACACATATATATTTTGAAGAATGTCTGAAACTAAACAGTTGATGGGCCCCATTGACTTAACTTGAGTATTTATTTTCCATACTATGAAAGTCAATGGGGTCCCATATTTTGTGTTCAGAAGAAAGAAAGAAATTCAAACAGGTTTGGAACAATTTGATAGCGAGTAAATTACAGAATTTTCATTTTTGGGTGAACTACTAGTCATGTTGAGCTGCTTGCTAATAAACAAAATAAGTGGTAGTAACAATAGATACTAGCTCGTTTAACGTAATAATGGTTAAAACGGCTTGCCATACACACTCTCAGATGTCACTACTATAAAGTTTATATAAATGCCTGTTTCTCCGACTAACCTGCATCGGAGGAGGCATCAGAGGCGAAGGAGGGGATCTTCAGGAGGGGCAAGGCTTTCTTCCGCTTTGGTGTCTCACATTGCCTGCAGAAAAAACGTCAAAGCAAAGCGTTTAGAAAACTAAATGTACTGCATAACGTCTGTTTCAGCACAATATAAACAAATACAACAGGTCTCGATAACAATGACAGTAAAACGTCAATACATGCAATCTGCCCTCGAACATTTTCAGGAAATACATCTGAAGTGGTTTACTTTTTCGGTACCAAAATAGCCCAGGTCCACTCACCCTCCAAGAACAACGAGATTATTCAGGTTTAGAGCCAGGTTAGTCACGGGGGACAGCACTGCCATGGGTCCGGGGGAGGCCAGGTTATTCAAGCAGGGGGAGCCCCTCGCACCGAACTCCGGCAAGGAGAACCGGAGAGGTCTGAGGACTGATTCGGGCCCGGGGCTGAACGGATCACATACAGGGCTGATGTCGCCTGGAGCACTATCAAAATCCATTTCTGAAGGGACGCGGATCGTCAGATGATTCTTGAAAATACGATCCAGTCAAGCGCGATCAAGACGACAAAGGGTGCTATTAAGCCAAGTTAGCAAACGCTCAGCAACCCGGACAGGGGCTTAAATTGATCTTATTTAGGGTTGAAAGAAACAACGTGCAGAACGCTGCATAATAACGACGCCAGAAACACAAGACACGGTAAAAAGGGGTGTTAAAAATCCATCTTTTTAGATATTTGTTGTCAGAGAGCTGCCGATTCGATCGCACTCTCTCTGACCTTTCCAAACTCTGCTGAGGAAGAGAGTGCTGAACGTAGCTCTTATTTATGTTCAAAACATGCAGTCCACAAGCGGCAATCTGAGTAGCCAATGAGCATCGCTGTTACATCTGATTCCTCCAATGAGCTGCGCTTCCTCTTTTTTCCGCATTGTTCTCTGAGATACCGTAGGTGGTCCAAAGAATGACAGGCAAATGTGATATCCAATGAAAATGAAGGTAACAACAGCACTGCTATAAATTTATCCAATGGCTTTTATGTTTACACAAATAGGGCGGGATAAAGAAATGTAAACCCGTAGAGAAAGGAAAGATTTCCCGCGGAACAGTTCAAGCTGCAGCTTGGCAACGCCCTCCTTTGCAAGAAAGCCAATCATATTATGTCAATGTCCTGGCGCGGAACGTACCACTCAAATCGCCTGAACAAAGAAGTAAATATATGTTTGTATAATACAAAACAAACCTTATAAGACGTCTATTTTTGGTAAATGTTTGTAGGCTACTGGTAATCCACATATTTAACAAGGTAGCTAAAATGGAATTCCTTGCCTTTTCAGCAGCGGTGTGATGTTATCATCCATCTAAAATAATTTTTAATACAATTTTCGAGCTTGCAGTTCACTACGTCATATTAATTAGGAGAAAAGGCTAGTGAAGTAAAAAAAAAAGTGAAATATATGAAAATGTTTTAAATATATATATATATAATTTCCCTCATAAATTAACATTTTAACCTGGGTTTACCTGTTCCTGGGCTAGTCTATAATGTCAGCTACCTTCGAATTGAACTATCCATTAGCCTAGTAAAATGTTAATGACTGAAATTCTCAGCATCTCAGTTTTCACTTCATGACAAATACTGTTAGACAATGACACATTTGGCAAAATTAAATAGGCTGACTGAACATGGCAATATTGTGACCCGTTATTTTTTTTACCAAAATATGAATTTCCTTCCTATAAGTAGTTCCTACAGAAATACTGTTAAAAGTTAAGGTAAGGTAAGGTGCATAAACTAAACGCAAAGTAATGTTTCGTTGCCAATTCTTTATGTTTGTGTATGATGGGGAAGGGTGGTGACACATTATGTATGCTACAAGTGGCCTCTGTCAGGGTAGAAGACATATTTTATTTCACATGACCCTAGAAATGAGGCTGTGAGGAATATGTAAACCCCATCCCTTGCCTATTTGGTGAGATATACAATAAAAACAGTCAGCCACCACATACTGTAGGCTATAAGAGATAAAAACATGTTGTCACTTACCATTCAGTCCACACCCAAAATATCCAGTATCTCACCTCACACATCCATCGCAAACTATAAGCCATGGTCCTCCAGACAGCAGCCTTATGAGTGCTTGAGGAGATTGCTGAGACATGCAGACACTTTCCAACACTAGCCCCTCACTTCAAACAAGGGCTCTTACAATAAAAGTACTTCACACAATATGCAACATTCCCATTTGAATTTAATGCAAACTGTGGAACTGTCGAATGTTTTATTTTTTAGATTTTTCATTGAACACTCATGGAAACGATGAACTGTGACAGCCATATTAGAAAGGCAAAACAACCTCACTGTTTCTGTTACTCGTGATAACCTCCCAGTCACTCTCCCCTACTTCCCTCCAATTCTAGCACAATGGGACTTTGGGAATAGGTTGGGAAAGCTCATTGATTTACATGCATGCCATTTAGTAATTTTTTTCTGTTTCTTTACATTCTTCTGTTATATATATTGAGTCGAACAGTGCAACAGGCAGAATCATTAAGAGAGATGTAATAAAAAGGATTTTAACCAAATAATTATGAAATGTCTTTCTTATGTAATCACAGTTTCTCATGTTTTTGGTAATTTCTACATACAACAATCAAATTTATTCCTCATGTTGTGTGTTTGTTTATTCTGAATGTTCATTTGCTTCACAAATCTGTAACATGCACTACCGTTTTTATCAAGGATAAAATGCAAGGATACATTAAATAGATAAAACATTACAGTAAAGAAATGTTACAAAAGATTTATATTTCAAACAAATACTTTTGAACTTTATTCATCAAAGATTCCTGTTTTATTATTTGATCACAGTTTCTGCAAGAATGGAGCAAATCAATGGCATGTGACAGTGAAGACTGCTGAAAATTCAGCTTTGCCATCACATGAATAAATTATATTATACAATATATTAAAATAGAAAAAAGTTATTTTGAATTGTAATAATATTTCTTGTTTGATCAAACAATTGCAGCATTGGTGAACATTTAAACTTGCAAAAACGTTTAAAAACTGTTGAGGAGTAAAATTGACAAGTAATTTGGAACTGCAAGCAGCTTGTAAATTTCATAATTATCATATTCTTAAAGGGATAGTTCACCCAAAAGTGAAAATGCTGTCATCATTTACTCACCCTCAAGGTGTGCCCAACCTGTGTGAATTTCAAATAATATGGAAGTCAATGGGGTCGCATTAACTGTTTGGTTACTGACATTCTTCAAAATATCTTCTTTTGAAATTCATGTAGGTTTGGAAAAACTTGAGGGTGAGTAAATTATGAATTTTTCATTTTTGGGTGATATACAAGTATAAGACTCAAGACTTAAAAAGCACTTATTGGCAGACATCATCAGACAATAAGATCATCTTGATTCACTTTACAGACTAAATGTGCGTCTTCATCTACACTAAGCTAGTCTGAACAAATAGCATATAGCAATAGCTTAATTGCTAAGTAATGAGTAATGAGCCTATTATCGAAAACTCAAAATACACAATAAATTCATCTTAAACAGCAGCAGACTGGACAAACAGGCTTGTTTTAAAGGATCTCAGAGAACTTGCCCAGACAGTTTTACAAGCTGACGTTTGCTAACAGGTAAACACCTGCTGTGAGGATTCACAAAATGACATGTGGGGTTCCTCAGGGCGCGAGATCAGCCTCAGTTAAGACACAGCAGTGATATAATCTGTACATTTGGATTTTTTTAAATTGCCGGGTTGTCTGAAAAATAATTGACACACATGATACCATTAGTATAAGAAAGAACAATGGGAGCTGCTCAATTAAAGATGTCAAGTAATCTCTTGGAATTTAATCATATAAAAAGTATTTACACCTGAAAAGGAATGCTGATGATATATTTCTCATAATATTTAAGTACCTAACACTAAGGTCTGAATGAAGTGCTAAACTGGTGGTCCGGAACACAATAGCTTATGAATACATTGTGCATGTGCGTTGACCCATTATGAATGTCTGTTTGCTTTAATGAACTTCCTGGATAAAGAGTAAAGCGGGGGCTCATTCAAAAAACGAAGACAGTACTCTATCCCCAATCTCACGGGATAACTATTTTGCGAGGTGGTGATTTCTTATGAATTTGTACAATGTGAATCGTGTGAAAATGTATGTAACCACGAGCTTAGCAAATCATACAAATTCAAATTAGCCACCAATTCGCCAAAACGTAAAATAGTTATGAATCGCCATTGCAATCCCTGATGCACAGCGTCCAAATCGTAGTCCAAAACGGTAGCCTAAGTAGAATAATGTAGACAATCTCTTTAAAACTCCTAAAACGTCAGCCTTTGTCTACGTGCAAGTGATTGTTCACATCCACATGATGTGACAGGTGGTCTGGCCTAAACCCTTCACATTTGAGACTACTGCCTCAGTGAATGACTGAGTGTGAATATAAGCATTTGCATAGCTCTAATGTGGGGAGTGTATTGCTCTGTCATTAATGTCCTCTGCAATTAAACTTGCAGCATTACCACCCTGAGCCATCAGGAACAGCCCCAAAGCCCAAATGGTGCAAAGGGTCTTGCATTAACACATGCATGGAGCAAGAACTGAATGCCCTAAATCCCTCACCTGCCTCACCCACACCTTATTTACTGGAGATAGAAGAAATGTGACTGGTACTTAATTGATCTTTGATAAAGATCTCAAATTCAAAAAGCTTTTGAATACATTTAATCAGATGCAATTGGCGAATGAAAAGAGGCAGCTTGTGGACCATGTGTGACCTAATTGGTTCTATTAAACACTGTTTGGTGCTTTTGTATGTGTTTTAGATTGAAAATTAGAGGAAATAAAAAACTATGTTAAATGCATTTCAGTTTATGCAGCAAATACACTTTCTTTAAAAGAATATAAGTGTGAACTAAATGTAATGTTTTCGGACACTTAATGTTAACTGCAATTACATATTAAATGCAGCTGGCTGAATTTTAGGGTGTTTTTTGACCCACTTAACTGGGACTTAAGTTCATCTTCATATGTAATTTCATAATTACTTCTATTTTCTTTGAAATAATGTGTACTGCTGCATTTATGGTTGAGTAAAATAATCTTTAAAGTAATTTTCTTTAAATGTGTATATCATGCATTTACATATATTTATAATTACATCTATGTAATGACAAAGTTGCAATATTTAAATAATTAGCTTTAAATGTAATATTGAATAACAGACTACAGTTGAAATAATAATCAAATACTTTATTTGTGCTTTAATATGTTATAGTGAACACATTCAAATAAGTGTAGTTCTTTAAATTTTGAAGTGCACATTCAAAATCTCAAACATTTCTCAGTTCTTCCCAATATGGACCTTCTGACACATTTTTTTCTGTACACAGTGACCACTGCTGACCACTGCTTTCAGGTCAGCATGAAAGAGAAAGAGGGAGAAGCACTGAGACAGAGTAGATGGGGAGAATGAGACAGGCGACAACATCTGTCCCTTGAGTCTCCTGGGAACAGATGGGCCTGCGGGGAGAAAATAACTCAGCCTTAGGCCGCCGTTCTGGAGGGAATACGAAAAAGAGCAGGGACAAAAGACAGAAGGGGGAGGAGAGCGTCGGGGAAAAAAGAGAGTAGGGGGTTTGTTTGGAGGGAGGCGTAGAGGCCAACGGGTTCCAACAGACCTGAGACGGAAAGGAGACGACAAGGCTGGAAAGAGGAAGAGATGTGAAATAGACAGGCCTATACAGCTGATCAAAGACAGTGACAGCAGGAGATTAACTGAAAGAATGTGAGGAGGGTTCAAAGGTGACGCAGCTGATCAATGTTAAACATGAAATGTTTATGGCAATATTGTAATGATCTGCTACTGATCTGATAACACACCTTCACAGGTTTCACAGCAGCAGTCCACAATTTTTTTTTAGCCTTTCAAAATCCATTTCGAGTTTTCTACATTTAAAAATTCCTGATTACCAAAATGAACAATTGGAAAACACATTTTAAAACAGTTTTCTTTTAATGATGAACTGCATTATGGGAAATGGTTTTGAGTTTGATACTTCCTTATCAAACCCCCAGTCAGCCTGTGAGGCAGCCTTCAGCCACTTTGTAAAGACTTCTGTGGGGGTCCTGTGACGCATATTGATGGTCTATAAACACTGATTGTCCTCATTTAAAATGCATACTGTGGTGCCCGTACTGAATTAAAATGGGATGTTTGCAAACGCTGGGCACAGCCCAGTCCTGTAATTGTGTGTGAAGTGGACCGTCAGCAGTGCTGTGATACAGCTCTGTGTTTGAATTTTTAATGTACCAAACATAAAGACTGGCAAATGCCTCTGTGTGTTATCCTAAACTCAGCAGTTCTTATGCAGTCGTTAATAATCCATATCTCACTTGCTGATCAATATTTCATTATGCCTGTCATTTGATGCTGGACTTTAACTGCTCTGAAAAGTTGTACTGGACATAATGCCCATAAAGTTTTAATAGTTATCAATTATTACCCTTGTGAAAGCCAATTGAATCATATTTATTAGTAATTACACATTTGTAATGATACATTTGCAATTTATTATGTTGGCTTGACAATACTGACATTTTTTCTTCTTCTTCTTCTTCTTCTTCTTAGACTAAATTTTAAACAGTATACTCCTAGTTTTCAAGCTACAACATCAAGCAAGCAACATGCAGAAACGTACTGGGTTAAATTATGCTAGCAAAATGTTAAAACATGCTAACATTGTGCTAAATAATGCTAGCAACGTGTTAAATGCCGAATGTGTCGAAATGTGCTGAAACACGCTAGAAATGTGTTAGAAACATGTAAAATTATGCTAGCAATGTGCAAATTCATGCTAGAAACATGCTAGCAATGTGTTATATCATGCTAGCAACGAGCTAAAACATATCAGCTATCTGCTCATGCTAGAAACATGATAGCACCATAGTAAATCAAGCTATAGAACATGTTAAAACATGCTAGCAAGATGTTCTCAATGTGTTGAATCATGTCAGAAACATGCTAGCACTGTGGTAAATCATGTTAGCAGCATTTTAACATAGCAATATACTAAATCATGCTAACATGATAGCACCATAATAAATCATGAGACCAACATGTTAAACATGCTAAAATAATGTTAGCAACATGCTAAAACATTCTAATAGTGTTAAATCATGCTAGAAACATGCTAAAACATGAAACAGCAATGTGCTAATTCATAATAGAAACACCCATTTAATGTGCTAAATCATGCTAAAACATGTAAACACCATTGTATTTACTTCATTTATTATCTTTTCAACGTTATTTAAAACTTTCAGACAAGGCTTTGTCAAGCCAACATCAAAGTTTGTCATAAAACTTTAGGCCTACTCGTTACATTTAAATAGCATATAATCTTGTAATCTATATTGAATAGCACAGCTAAATTGCAATAGTTACAAATAAATAAAACCTTTTAATTTGACATTACAAATTGCAAAGTGTTAAGAAACATAACATTTCTATTGTATATGAAAGTGTATTCTCTGTAGCCTAAGTAGCCTACACTTAAATGCCCTTTTATTACATTGATATTGTTTACACATGGTTAAACACATAACATTTTCATAATTCTTAAGTTTGTGATGAAGGGCTTCAGAACAAGACTCCTGCGGACTGCTTAATTAAGTTAAATAATAGAAATGAATACAAATAAAGGTTGTCATGTAAATGACATGCTAGTTCATTTAACAGAATGTTTGCGGTCTTGTTTTTTTATTTTAGTAAATAGTAAGTGGTCTATTTGCAAATTAAACTTAAGATCTACACTCATCATGGGGAGTGTTAAACAGAATGACCTTTATTTTATTTTGTTTCAAGTCAGAGAAATCTTTGTACCACCCAGGAAGAGTACAGGAGTGGCAGTTTTGTGGTGAGAGGGTTTCATAAACACCCTTGAATGAAATTAAAATGAACTTTCTGTTATGTAGTTTGTGTCCACAAAGCCTTTCAACGCCTTGGTTGCTGCAGGGACACTGTTCCTGAAGTGAACTGCATCTGACATTTCAACTACAGTACTCATCTCAGGAGAAAAATCACAATAACATGAATTAAACTCAATCGTGACAAGAGAAAATCTCTGAACATGTTGAATAGAGTCAGCCAAAATAATTCAGCTTTCAATGTCCGAGCACTCAATAATCAGGGAGCCACCTTGAAAGAACATTAAATAAAGGAACTAAAGGAACATAGAAAACTAATAATGCTATAATAATGTTACCATTCTAAATTTGATGTTGTCAGGTAGCCTATGTTTTGGGCATAAACAGAATGAGAGAAAACAAACATACTCCTGAGTTTGAACATGCACTCATGAGAAAGTGTGTGTGTGTGTGTGTGTGTGTGTGTGTGTGTGTGTGTGTGTGTGTGTGTGTGTGTGTGTGTGTGTGTGTGTGTGTGTGTGTGTGTGTGTGTGTGTGTGTGTGTGTGTGTGTGTGTGTGTGTGTGTGTGTGTGTGTGTGTGTGTGTTTGGAAAACCTATAGGCTATAGTGCATGATAAAACAAATTGAACATTTCATTCACTTGTTAACTGTCAATTACTTAATAATAATGAGCCTGAATAATTGAACATCATAACATAATTGTATAATTTATATTTATATGTGGACAATTAACACGTAATTAACACGTAATTACATGACAGTGAATATAGGGGGTAGGCCTAAGTGCAAATGCATGTAAACCAAGCTATCAGGCTAAGTGGGTATATTTATGCTATGCTAGCACATAAGCTAAGGCCTATACAGAAATGAATGGTTATACGTAGTTCAAACAGCATTTATCATAACAAGTATGTAGGAATTAATCCTACATATCTATTAAAAGTAATCGCTTGGGGCCTATGCTGCGTTCCAGAGTCAGACAGCTAGGAATTTGGATTTTTCCCAACTCGTTCTTAGGAATAACGTCTGGAAAGCCACACAAAGTCAGACATCCAACCTGTGAACTTGGGGTACATCGATCAACCCCAAACTAGTTTTTTGCTTTTCGTCAGCTGTTTTCAATGCGATTTTAATTCGTTTTTACCATAACTGACAAAAACACGATATGCTCTCGTTGTGTTGTGGCGACATCATGTGGTCATGTGAACGACACGTCACGTCTGAGTGATCGCCTGAACTCACCCAGGTGGAACATCACCTGTGATGGGACATTAAATTTGGGATAATCCCACGTCCAACCAAAATAAGAGACCCGATTTCGAGGGAGGACTTGATTTGTCACCACACTGTCAGCCAGTAAATACAGACACGTAGACTAAAGTCTATCCAAAAAATTCCGTGAGGCTTCACTGGACGTCTGTCTGGGACGGGACCAGTGCTCGTGAAGCTGGAAGTAGAGTTATAGGATTCTGCCTGCCTGCGAGGTCGGTCGGTGGCCAACAGGGGGCGCCCTAGATCGTAACCACATTTTTTTATTATTACTGTGTGTCCAAAAAAAACTGTTTCCGTTTTTGTGTATTTTTTTTGTGTAGGCCTACTGGTGGTGGTTGAGGAGAGATCCCCTGATGTGATTGTAAAGCGCTTTTGGTGTACAGTAGTAAATATGAAATACTCTATTCTATTCTATTCTAGTCTATTCTATTCTATGTGATTCTATAAATAATTATGTTATATTTTCATAGTCTGATAATGAAAACTTTAGCTGGATATGACCACCAGTTTCTCTATTTAATGATATTATACTTCTACTTCATGTAAAAAATGCATTTCCCTTTAATAGTCAATTAAATAATTTCAACATAATTTATGAATAATGACAGTATTGCTGTGTTCGAGTAAGTTTGACCTTCAGTAATAAAATAATTTGTTCCTAACCTAACTTCTTCTTCATAATCTTCTTCTTATTATTATTATTATTATCATTACTATATAAGTGCTATTAAAATGAAATATTTACTAATAACAAAAGCTTTTTAACACACCATTAATATTACTAACCTATGCATTACATTTTACAATTATGTCAGATGTAATGTCAAACACAAAATCAAATTGTAATTTATTGTCACAAACGATTTTTTGTTTTTAGAAATAGATCAAGATTCTTGCGCTAATGAACCAGCCAGTGAAAATAAGTTCCAGACGTGGAAACAGCGCCATCTGGTGGTTGTAAGTGGATATAACCCTAACTTTGGGCCGTGGAGTTTGCGATTACCATGATGACAAGCACTAAATGTAGGCCTAATTAAACATGTAGGACCACATTAAACACGACTATCATAGTAACTAGTATGCTATCTAATATATTATTATATATATATATATTAATTTAAAAATGTTCAAAAATGTCAGCACCTCTATTTCGTTTCTTAAACAACTAAAACACTGAAAAGTTTTCACAAAGTCACAAGTAAATAAATGTGCATGTGTGGAAATTAAATATAGGCTACCATATAAATATACCAGGTTAGGTTAGCAAGCCAAGCACTGACGTCAGTATTACCAATTTACAATGAACCATAACGACACCTGGTGTTTGTAAGAGATATTACAACAGGTTTGCTGATGCTGCCATCCATAGTGCACCATATAAGTGCTACCACAGTATTTTCCTTGCTGTGACAGTGGTGTCAGCAATTCTTTCTAAAAGGCCTGGCCTGAGACTAGCTGAAAGATGACTGCAATTCATTCAAATCTGGTTGTATGCACCAGAAAGTGCAACAAATGGGCCTATAGCAGCAAGACAGAATTTATTAAAGATATTATTGAATATAAATCTTTATTACCATGAATTTTCAAATATATTAAATAAATAAAACAATATCTAAACACAATAATCAAATTTGTGTCGGTATGTATACGTCACATTGATGCAAACTTTTAGATGTTAAAATTCACTATGTGGTATTTTTCCAGTGACTCTTTCTGCAGGTTACATCATTACGCCAGCAGGTGGCGGCAAGTGACTGTCTTTATGAATTATTCTTCGAATTGCTCGTTAAACGATTTGTCCAAAAACACAATTTAGTTGGGATGAATTCCATGACTGTGTGTGTCCGATACCCTCATTTACTATTCCCTACATTTGTCCACTATTTTAAGCTATTCACTTGAGGGAGTGAAACGAGTGAGTGAATTTAGACACTAATTGCATCTGCATATAGTTTATGCTTGCTGTTTAATCAGCTGATTATTTAAAACTTAGAAAACTTGATTTTAAAAATTAGCTTGAACTCTGTCATGGAAAGTAGCATGTAGGCTATACACCTTAATTAAACAATTTAATAATCAATTAAAAGGGAATGCTGTATGATATTACGCTGTAGCCACATTGGAGCAGCGGTTTGGAAAATAGATGGATGGAAAATTAATCTTTTGCGATACCTGAATTCATTCGGTACGATCATAGACAGTATATAAACGGGTACGATACTCTCATATTGCATTATGGGTATTCTCTAACAGTTGAGAGTAAGCTACGTCGTTATTGCAGTGCATTTTGGGATTGAATGAGTGCACTTGATAACGTCCACTGGTTTTGTTTCCCTGCGATCTTGATGGCTGGTAAGTTGGCATAAGTTTGTTCAATAGTCAGTTCAATAAACTTTGTTGTTGTTGTTCTATCAATAATTATTTATATGTGTGTTAACTGTCAGTGTCCCTGTAGCTTTTTTATTGCATTTCCCCTATCACATGCTTTATCCTTCTGAGACCCAGAATTTATTTATTTTTTAAATTTAGTTTTTTTCATTTTCATGTCATCACATTGTTTAGGTGTATTGAAGTGTGAAAATACACTCACAAGACAAGACAAAGCATGATATTGTGTTAACGATGAATTTAACACTGATTTTAAGAAATCTTCAATGACTAAATATATGACTGGAAAATGTTTTATTTTATTCAACTGAAATACAAAGCAATACATGTGCATTTTGAATGTTTTAACTAATAATAAATGTCACTTCAGTTCTACTTTCTGAGTATGAATTATCATTATGCAGTAAAAGCAATCAAGAATTATTATATGCAGTAACAATATAATGCAAGCAAGCACTGTAAAGGGTTTTGTCACAAATTCAACCCAGTCCTGCCGATATCTCGAGACAGCTTTTCAATATGAGGATAAATATCAAGTTTTAATATCCTGTCACTCCAATAGTAATCATCATAAATCATAAATGAGTTTACTGTAAAGCAGTACATTTGCTTTACAGCTAAACCCTTGTATGTCCTTAAAGAAAATGTTTGTCTTTTCTTCTTCTTTTTTTCTTTTTTTTTACATCATGTTAATGCCAACTGCATACATTTAGGCAAAATATTTTTTTATTTCATCCTAATTTCCCTTCAAAAATCTATTTTAAACTACACAAATTAGTTCGGACCTTGCGGGCAAAAATGTCCACATTGAAACTAATCCCAGGGCCATCAAAAATGATGCAGTCTTTGTTAATAAACTTTCATTCTGTTGGCAAGGCTTCAAAATTATAATATAGTCTATATAAAGCAACAACAAAAAAATAGCTTCTGCTGTATAGAGCCAATTAAATGTTGCAGTTGTGTGGATGTGTTAGTATCTCAGAGTGTGGTATGTATGAGTATAATAAACCTATTACCCGCAGGTGTGTGAGGTTAATTGCATCATGCGTGTAATAAAAAAATATTGTGCTGTTAATTTTTGAGAGAGAGAAATTCTACTTTACTGCAAATAACAAATCCCAGCGCTGTTTGTATTAGTGGAGCTTTGCTGACATCTATTGGGGAAAATTTGGTACTGCGCCCAAACAAAAACGTACTGAAAGCTCATTTTTGAGATATCAACCCCGAATTTGGAACACAGCTTGTTTAGATTTATGGCTTGGATATTCTAGAAGTTTATGAGTTCAACATGTTTCATAAAATATATTTTATATAAAAAATATATAATAATTTGCATTACCTAAAACCTCTGGATTTTTTTTTGGACTTTTTAAAACTTAACTTTTTTTACTTCAACAATAATGTGTCATGGGTGTTTTTTAAAATGAGACCAAACTTAAGTCTCTGCTCCAAAGCTTTACATTATACCTGTTTTTTGGCAGAGATTTTTGTCCTTCAACCATTTAGGCTATTCAATTCATAATCACTTAATAATGATCGTTCAAAATGTGCCCCATCTTCTTATATAATGCAGAGAACTTTTTCCACGTGGATCATATTGTTATGTAAAATGAACGTCTCGGTTACGGATGTAACCCTCGTTCCCTGAGTAGGGAACGGAGACGTTACGTCGAAATGACGACGAATGGGGTTCGCTTAGAAGCCTATCCTCTTCGAATATTAATAAAACGAGCCAATGGCAAGCAAATGCCATGGGTCTGCTGAATTTGCATAGCGTAACTCCGCCCCACAGTGTGGGTATATAAGGAAGTGAGCCGGCAACATGCAGATATGTTTCTTCGCTGAAGGAGCCAAGCTGAACTCAGGCTGTTCCAGCGGTACAGCGGAAGTGGCAGGAAGACGTAACGTCTCCGTTCCCTACTCAGGGAACGAGGGTTACATCCGTAACCGAGACGTTCCCTTTCGTAGTCACTTCGAGTTACGTCGAAATGACGACGAATGGGGTTCCCAGTCCAATCACGCCACCTCGGCTGTCTTCCAGTGCCCTGCGTAAGTCTGAGCTCCCTGTCGTGAGACTAGCACGGACGAAGGACTCCTACTTAACACAGGAATACCAAGGTACACTGGGAAGCATATCACAGTGGAAATATGCAATCAGTGCCCGCCCGAAGGGGGGGGACTTAAGAAAACACATATGACCCGGAGGGGGGTGCATACGGATAACACTGGGGTGTCCAGCCCGTAGGGTGGAGTATTTCAACCCCAGGGGTGGCAGACTGGCTTGCCAAGGGAAAGACACATGCTCGAAGGAGGCTTACAGTGGAAATACACACGTGGGGGTCGCCCAGCGGGGGAACCATGCACATGGTGGCACCTAGCCAACGCGAAAGCTGCCGGAGGCATAACTCTGGCGTTGACGTCAACAGCGCTGGAGGAACTCAGGGCTTATCAGGCTCACCTGAGGAGAATATCGCACGTATCCAGTCCGTGGAGTGGAATGGCGAGCAAGCGAAGACACCTGAGCGGGTCCTAGCACCGGCTGGTTGAAGCGAGTACTCGGGAGGACACTGGCTCCACTCGGAGATTGTAGAATCTGGCGAATGTGTTGGGTGTCGCCCAGCCTGCAGCTCTGCAGATGTCTGTTAGCGAGGCGCCATGCGCTAGAGCCCAAGAGGAGGCCACACTCCGGGTGGAGTGGGCCGTCACACCAAGGGGGCACGGTCGACCTTGCTGCTGGTAAGCCAAAGCAATGGCGTCCACTATCCAGTGAGACAACCTTTGCTTGGAGAGAGCCCTTCCCTTCAGCTTCCCACCATAACAGACAAAGAGCTGGTCTGAGGTCCTGAAACATTGCGTTCTGTCTACGTAAGCACGGAGGGCGCGTACTGGACAGAGCAATGCCAAGGCTGGGTCTGCCTCCTCCAGGGGCAGCGCTTGCAGGTTCACCACCTGGTCCCGGAAGGGAGTGGTGGGAACCTTGGGCACATATCCAGGCCGGGGTCTCAGGATCACGTGAGAAAAGGCCGGCCCGAATTCCAGGCACGCTTCGTCTACAGAAAATGCGTGCAGGTCCCCTACCCTCTTGATGGAGGCCAGAGCAACCAGGAGCGCTGTCTTAATTGACAGGAACTTAAGCTCCACTGATTGCAGAGGCTCAAAGGGAGCACTCTGCAGGGCAGTTAGTACCACTGAGAGGTCCCAAGAGGGAACGAGAGGAGGGCGAGGAGGCTGTAGTCTCCTCGCTCCTCTCAGGAACCTGATGACCAGGTCGTGCTTTCCCACGGACTTACCATCAACTGCGTCGTGATGTGCGGCGATAGCGGCAACATATACTTTCAGGGTGGAGGGAGACAGCCTTCGCTCCAACCCATCCTGCAGGAAGGAAAGCACGACACTGATCGGGCATGATCTGGGGTCTTCTGAGTGAGAAGAACACCAAGAGACGAAGAGGTTCCACTTCAACGCGTAGGCATGTCTAGTGGACGACGCTCTAGCGGAAGTGATGGTAGCCACCACCGCTGGTGGTAGGGTACTCAAACCTGCCTCGTCCCGTCCAGGAGCCACACGTGGAGGTTCCAGAGATCGGGACGAGGGTGCCAAAGGGTGCCCCGTCCCTGAGAAAGGAGGTCCTTCCTCAGAGGAATTGGCCAGGGAGGTGCTGTCGCGAGGAGTACAAGTTCGGAGAACCAGGTTCGGGTGGGCCAGTGCGGCGCAACCAATATGACCTGCTCCTCGTCCTCCCTGATCTTGCACAGGGTCTGTGCAAGAAGGCTCACTGGGGGAAACGCATATTTGCGGAGGCCCCGGGGCCAGCTGTGCGCCAGAGCGTCCGTGCCGAGCGTGCCCTCGGTCAGGGAGTAAAACTGGGCGCAGTGGGACGAGTCGTGGGAGGCAAACAGGTCTACCTGTGCGTCCCCGAACTGATCCCAAATCAGCTGGACCGCCTGGGGATGGAGTCTCCATTCTCCAGGAAGAGGCTGAAGCCGTGAGAGCTCGTCGGCTGCACAGTTCAGGTCTCCCGGAATATAAATGGCTCGAAGCGACCTCAGATGCTTCTGACTCCATAAGAGGAGGTGGCGGGCGAGTTGCGACATACGGCGGGAGCGTAGACCACCTTGTCGGTTGATGTACGCTACTGTCGCGGTATTGTCTGATCGGACTAGTACGTGCTGATTCTTGAGCAGCGCCCGGAAGCGGTGCAGAGCGAGACGTACTGCCAGCAACTCGAGGCAATTGACATGCCATAGGCGGTGGGGTCCTGTCCAGGAGCCCGCGGCAGCATGTCCATTGCACATGGCACCCCAGCCCGTGGAGGAGGCATCCGTTGACACAACAACATGCCTGGAAACTCGTTCTAAGGGCACTCCGGCCCGTAGAAAGCTGAGGTTCGTCCACGGGGAGAAGGTCTGACGGCAGGTCGGAGTAACTGGTACTCGGAGCTTGCCCTGGTGCCATGCCCACCTCGGGACTCGATCGTGAAGCCAGTGCTGAAGCGGTCTCATATGAAGCAATCCGAGCGGCGTTACCGCGGCTGCAGATGCCATATGCCCCAGGAGCCTCTGAAAAAGTTTCAGTGGAACCGCACTCTTGCTCTGGATTTGTCTCAGGCAAGTCAGCAGTGACTGCGCGCGCTCGCTCGTAAGCTGCGCGCACATGGCGACCGAGTCGATTTCCATACCGAGAAAAGAGATCCTCTGCACGGGGCAAAGTTTGCTCTTCTCCCAGTTGACCCGAAGGCCCAGACGGACTAGGTGCCGGAGCACTAGGTCCCTGTGTTCGCAAACCTGGTCCCGAGAGTGAGCTAGGATTAGCCAGTCGTCGAGATAATTCAGGATGCGAACCCCGTGTTGCCGTAGCGGCACAAGGGCTGCCTCGACGACCTTCGTGAAGACGCGAGGAGACAGGGCCAGCCCGAATGGGAGGACCGCGTACTGGTATGCCTGCCCCTCGAAAGCAAACCGTAGAAACGGCCTGTGTCGAGGAAGAATGGAGACATGAAAGTAGGCGTCCTTCAGGTCGATCGCTGCAAACCAATCCTGTGGCTGCACACATTCGAAAATGCGCTTGGCCGTGAGCATCTTGAACGGAAGCCTGTGAAGGGAACGGTTCAAGACGCGCAGATCCAGGATTGGTCGTAACCCACCGGTTTTCTTGGGGACAATGAAGTAGGGGCTGTAGAAGCCGGACCTCATTGCGGCTGGAGGGACAGTCTCGATCGCACCCTTCGCCAGCAGGGTGGCGACCTCCGCTCTCATGACAGGGGCATTGCCACCGACCATAGTGAAGCGGACTCCCCTGAAGCGGGGAGGAGACCGCGCGAACTGAATCGCATAGCCGAGCCTGATGGTCCGCGCGAGCCAGCGGGACAGGTTGGGAAGCTCTAACCAGGCTCCCAAGGACTGTGCCAGCGGGGTCATGCGGACGACAGACGTCCCCGCGGGGGTGCAGCGAAGCGGAATGACCGGCCCGGACGTGGGTGGCATAGCGGCCCGGTGTGGGGGCACGGTCATTAGCCGCGTCCTGCCAGAGGGAGCCAGGGAAGGACCAGCGTTCCACGGGGGCGTGCTCTGGCAGGGGTCTGGCGACAGAAGGGGATGAGAGCGGCGGGGCCCGTGGGCGGCGCGCACTGTCATTCCCTTCTGGGGGCTCAGAGATGGGGATATCAGTTCTTTCTTTAACCACATTAGGGTGCTGCCCACCCGTGGGTGAGCAGCGGGGAGTGGAGAACAAAGGATTCTCCCCCGGCCCTCCACCGGGGGAAGGAGTGGTCCTGCTACCATCTCCTGAGAAGAACTGATGGCCATCTCTGAGCAGCCCGTCTCAGGAGCGCCGCTTGGCCTGGCGTTTAGCGGGGCGCGGGGCTGGAGAGGGCTGGGGCGCCTGCCTGCGGCGTCCTCCACGACGCGGCCCGGGTGAAGGCTGCTGCTGGGGCCGTGCGGGAGGGGCGGGAGCCGCGGGAGGGCGCCCTCGGCGGCGAGCAGGCTGAGGCGTCTGAACCGACGGCTGGGTGGAGGCAGCAGCGGGCCGTCGGGGCAGAATATGACGAATAGCCTCAGTCTGCTTCTGGGCGGTTGAAAACTGTTGGGCAAAATCTTCAACCGCTCCGCCGAAGAGGCCAGCCTGGGATATGGGGGCGTCAAGCAGACGAGTCCGCTCAGCGTCCCTCATATCGGCCAGGTTGAGCCAGAGGTGTCTCTCCTGGACCACACTAGTGGACATCACCTGGCCCAGGGAGCGTGCGGTCACTTTCGTCGCCCGGAGAGCGAGGTCAGTGGCGGCACGCAGCTCATTGAAGAGCCCTGGGTCAGTCCTCCCCTCGTGCATGTCCCTGAGCATCTGGGCCTGGTAGACCTGCAGAGTGGCCATGGCATGCAATGAGGCGGCTGCCTGCCCCGCAGCTCTATAGGTCTTCGCCACCAGGGTCGACGAAAACCTACAGGCCTTGGAGGGGTGCTTAGGATCACCACGGGAAGAAGCACTCTGTGGACACAGTTGCATCGCAACAGAGCGTTCAACCATAGGCACCCCAGTGTACCCGTAAACAGCCGCCTGATCGAGAGGAGGAAAGGCGGAGGAGGTCGCCGAGCGATCACGGGAAGACAAGGGTGTCTTCCAGGACCTCGAGACCTCCTCATGCACATCCGGGAAGAAAGGCATTGGGGTTGGACGCCGACGTGAATCGGCGGCCGCGCCCAAAAACCAATCGTCCAGACGCGAGCGCTCGGGGCAGGGTGGCGGATTGCACTCTAACCCGATGCTCGCGGCTGCCCGGGAAAGCATGGCCGTCAGCTCGGGATCAGGATCGGGCAATGCTGACGCGCCCGGAGGCGGCAGCACAGCCGACCCCTCATCTCCCGAGGACTCCTGCCCACCTTGTGATGCTGTGATCGACATAGCATCGTCATTAGGAGCGCCAGACGGCGCACTCGGTCCGCCGCCGACCGTTGGCCGGGACTGATCGAGCGCATCATCTGGTCGGCTCGCGGGTTGCGGCACTTGAGAGGGGGATGTGGCCCGAGGACGAATCGTCGGTTGTTGTTGCCACACCGTCACCCTCAGGTCACCCTGGCCACCAGCCGAAGTACCAGCTCTATTACTAGAGGGGGTAGATCGGGGTGTGGATGAGGGGACTCTCACTCTTTCGAGATCACTGAGTCTCGACCGTAGTGTCGCGATGGTCATGTTTCCGCAATGAAAACATGAGTCATCCACAAGCGCTGCTTTGGCGTGCTCTAAGCCCAAACACGCAAAACAGCGATTGTGCCCATCTAAATCAGACAGCCAGTGACCACAACCAGAAGGGCACGGGCGATGCATCTTTAAAAAGACGTGCCACGCGCTTTGCTCTTTTAGAGAGAAGGAGAAATCCCCGCAGATGCTGAAGCGACCAGGGAGAGAACACACACACACTGGCAGATCACTGCTCAGATCGCAGGGAATGTGCACTCGCTGGAACTCGCTGTCACACCAACACCTGGAGGGAGGCTCGTCTCGAAGAGGAATAGAGATGATACTCAGGATGGCTTGTGGAGTGAAGGATAAACTTGGCTCCGAAAGCGAAAACATATCTGCATGTTGCCGGCTCACTTCCTTATATACCCACACTGTGGGGCGGAGTTACGCTATGCAAATTCAGCAGACCCATGGCATTTGCTTGCCATTGGCTCGTTTTATTAATATTCGAAGAGGATAGGCTTCTAAGCGAACCCCATTCGTCGTCATTTCGACGTAACTCGAAGTGACTACGAAAGGGAACATGGCATACCTTGAAATACATTCTAATATAATTAATTGTATGTATTAGTTTGAACACAATCAGGATAAAAATGCAGATCTGATCGCACTCTCCTCTTCTAAGGGAAGTACTCATCCACACCACTAGAGGCGTGTATAGAGTATAGAGGCGTGTGTTATTTTAGTTTGCCTGAAGTCCTTCACTGTGAGCTCTGCCTCTGAAGAACACAGTCAACTATTATACAATAAGCTGTAACACAGAAAACTACTCCACTTTCCCAGGACCACATGTGTGTCGTTGTGTGGGTGATCTCCATGGTTACAGTCCTTTGATCTTGTCCTCTTATGAGGGACACTAGTAAAAACAGCATTCACATATACTGGCTTTGTTCTCTATGAGGTTGCATTGCATCAAGTACGGGTTGGCTGCAAATACAGGCTAAACAAGACTGATTTTATCTGTGATGTGTTGAAGTGTGTTTGATAGCAACCAGGTCCAGACTGTAGTATACTGACTGACTGCCAGGGATTTTACAAGACAAACATGAGCAATGAATTCTATGATGGCTGCTTGAGGAATGTTTTTAACCTTAGATGATCTGGTGGACCTTCTCAAAAAAAAAAAACACACACCAAAAAAACTGTGCTACATTCACTATAAAATTAAATAGTCCAAAATATTTTTTTAGTATTAAAAAAATCTTATATCTGCCAAGTTTAAGTTAAGACTGAAATAAATGTACTATCAATAATTTTCAAAGATTATTCTCTTTTCAGAGATTAAAATAAAACAAGAGAAAATTTTGTTTCTTTTTATACAAATAAGTATAAGTTAAGAACATGTATAAGTTAACTATTTTAAGTAAATTGTACATTTTATTTATTTAGAAATAAATAAATTGATACTTTTATTGAGCAAGGATGCATTAAATTAATCAAAAATGACAGTAAAAAAACATGTATAATATAAGATTTCTATTTAAAATAAATGCTTTCTATTCATCAAAGAATCCTAAAAAAAATGCATCACATTTTCCACAAAAATATTAAGCAGCAAAACTTTGATAGTAGATAATAGAGAATCAAATCATGTGACACTGAAGACTGGAGTAATGATGCTGAAAATTCAGCTTTGCCGTCACAGGAATAAATTAGGCCTACATTTTAATGTATTTTAAAATAGAAAATGGTTCTTTTTAAATTGAAATAACATTTCACTATGTTACTGTTTTATTTTTTATTAAATAAGCCTTGGTAAGATATTGGTGATATATGAAAAACCGTCTTACCGACCCCAAACTTTCATGACATATTTTTCCCTCAATAACATAAATATGTGTTTCATGGTTCATAATAGGTCCTTGAGATAACATCTAGATTTTAATCTAAAAAATAAAATAATTTGTTGTAGTTTATGAAATAGGGCAATAAAATGGCCCAATGTTCTCCATTGTTAATACAGCACGAGGTTGAGACCTTTGCTCTTGTGCTCATTGTGTGCAATAAGCACACAGCCTTATATTTTAAATGGATAATTCACCTAAAAATGAAAATGTTGTCATCGTTTACTCACCCTCATGTTGTTTCAAACCTGTATGAGTTTCTTTCTTCTGCTGAACACAAAAGAAGATATTTTAAAGAATGTGTGGACAGATTATGGGCCCCATTGACTTCATAGTATGAAATATATATATAATCAATGGGTGCCGTCAACTGTCTGGTTACCAACATTCTTTAAAATATCTTCTTTTGTTTTTAGCAGAAGAAAGAAATATACAGGTTTGGAATAACATGAGGGTGAGTAAATGACAAAATGATCCTATTTTTGGGGTGAACTATCCTTTAAAGCAGTGTTGTCTGAGTCTCTACAACAGGTTGTTTACAAAAATACATCCACGACCTTCCTTAGTCAGGGTTGATCTCAGCAGTGACACTATTTACTCTCTTTTCTCTGTCTCACTCTCTGTGACAGGAAGTGTAAACACTGATCAAGTGTCAAAGTCCAACCCACCAATTCTCACCTCCATTAAAGAGTGTCACCATGCATAACTTTCCCAAATACCCCCCTAAAATGCCCCATATAATTCCACAACCCCCTCTAAAACACCACCATAAAGCGGCCGCTGCTCCTCAAGACCACCTGCGTGCTGCTTGGAAACAGGCTATCGATAGATCACACATTCCATTATTGATTTATTGAGATTACACCAAACATCACATTCTGTTGCCACAATGTTCACCTCAAGTGAAAATTTCACGCCGTCTTACACCACTGTGTAAAAAGGCATGTAGCCGAGTGTGACAGAGGCTGTAACATATGACAACATTAACTCTTGTATTGAAGACTGTGATGACAATAACAAACATGATCAGATCAGACTCATTTTTCATCTGTTATTAGTGATGCTATAAGTGTAATAATTTTTTTGTGGTTGATTGTGAACAGAGGATGAGAATGTCTCTCTATACACACTCAATCATGGTCTCATGTGCTAAATTAAATATATGGAAATGTAATCAATTATACAGTAGTGGTCAAAAGTGATGTCTGACCAATGTAAATTGACATCTTCACCCTTTATTTAAATTTGTTAAAAAATGTTGTTGCGTAGTTGTGCTTGGAGTCAGTTGTTTTGAAAAAAAAAAAAAAAATTTAACAAATGAATTTTGAACACAAAGAAATTATGAACACATGCAAAAACAAGAGAAGCAATGAAATATTAATAACTGATTGTGTTGTAGTCAGTGTATGCTTTTTTTCTGTGAGCTTTTTTTTCTGTATACTAAAATATAACCTGTAGCTGTCGTTTGTCAGATAAATACCTTAAGTTTATTGTTTTGTTCTTGCCTAATATTTAAAATATTTATATATTTTGATGGATTAATCAAACTTGTAGAATAATTAAAAAACAATTTCCCCTCCGGACATCACTTTTGGCCAAGTCAATACATTAAAGCTGCACAATTAAGTCTGGATCTACTGACATATTTGATATGTGACCCTGCATCAAAAGAACAGTCACGTCGCACGGGTATATTTGTGGCAATTATGGGTCAAAATGATTGATTTTTCTTTTATGCCAAAAATCATTAGGATATGAAGTAAAGATCATGTTCCATGAAGATATTTTGTAAATTTCCTTCCGTATAAAACATTTATTTTTGTGAGTGAATGCAGCACGATCGCGAACATAAATGGACAACTTTAAAGGCGATTTTCTCAATGTTTCGATTTTTTTGGCTCCCTCAGATTCCAGATTTTCAGATAGTTGTATCCCGGCCAAATATTGTCCTATCCTAACAATACATAAATGGAAAGCTTATTTTTTCAGCTTTCATACTACTGTATACATCTCAATTTCAAAAAATGTTGAGTCACATATACATTATAAATATTCCTAAGATCAATAAACAATTATTAAGACAAGAAAATAGGGGGGAAATAAAGAAATGTATCTTTTCTCTATGTAGGCTATATCAAGTCTTTTAACCAAGGATCTGATTTTGGTTTCTAAGCAATCACTGTTCCAAAAAAAAGCAATCAAGTAACCTCATTAGTCCTCAGTTCCATCCGTGTTCTATTGTTGCTCCTGATGAGCAGACGAGAATGAGACAAAGAGCTGGGAGGATAATGGGACATTAGTTGCATGGCCAGAACGATTGGGACAACGGCCCCGTGTTTTTAAACCCCGCAGCTCTAAGAGAGAGAAATCAAGCTTCTGAAATCACAATTGGTCCCGCTGAAAATGCAGGACCATCAAGTCAAGGTGGGGTCAAACAGTGCCAGACAGCCTGAATACACACACACACACACACACACAATATCACTCTCTCCAGGGACAAGACATTTCATGTCATGCTAACCTTTCTGCAGTTTTTACACTGGGAAATATAAAATGTGGTCTCAAGCTTGTTGACGCTATATCATCTATAAGATGGTGTAAATGACAATAAACCATCATGACTTTGGTGTGACTCTGTTCAAATTGCATAGGGATATGTGTTGTCTTAAGTTAGGCCTATAAATCATTGAAAAGTGTCTAATAAAAGAGGATTTATAAGGTCCAAAGGAGTACATAATACATATACAATCTAATATTACAGCATCAAGAAAGTAAGTTCAGTTCCAAGATTCATCACTGTAAAAAAGTGTCAACCTGCAATCATTACCTTAAAGGAGTTATTTCTAGATCTAACTGCTAAAATGTATCGATTCAGTGATGTTAGACAATATGATTAAATATTGGATTCAAAAACATGAAATCATTTGACTGAATAAAATCATTTTAAATGGAGGACATATACATCGGGAAGTGTGTATTGAAGCTAGACGTAGGTTACCTGGTCGTCCAGTCAAACTGCTCGAAATGGGCAGATAGATTGTCCAATTTGCCTTGTTTCTCCTTGATGACCCTGACGGTTCCTACCAGAGTAAAAGAAAAGAAACTGGATGGTCCATTCTGCAGCATTATGTAGAGGAGTTATCTTGAAGCCTATTGACTGAGGTGAGATGATCAGGTGAGATAACTGCTCCGTTTTCACGTCTGAGGTAATAATCCTAATATCACTTGCCTCTGTTACAGAGCTAAATAAAACACTAAGCATTATATCAAAACCTATAAGCCTTTTTAGTAATAAGACAGAAACATAATGGTAACCGGTTGAACTCATAATGCAGTCTATAAACCTTAAGCAGATGCACAACCTGGTGATATTTCAAAAGGAAGAAATTAAAAGCTTAATAGTCCTCTAAGGATGTTTCATCTTAACTTTTTGCCGGAATCGTTCACATATTTGCAATGAAACAGAACTAAGATTCAAAGAAAATCGTCTTATTCTGCACATCAGTGTTTTAATGTCAGATAATGATTTTGATTACAGGTTTGATATGACAGCTTCGGGTGGTGCGTGGAGTTTCAGTTTTACAGAAAAGGATGTTGTTGAAGGAGGGGCAGCCGCTGTACTTCACTATGACTATGAAAAGGAGCTCCAACACAAAAAAAGCCCATCAGTGTATTCTCTGTCTGGCTCCAATACACAAACCAGAACTCATCCTTGATTTTGGGTGATGTCTAGGCATATAGCAACACATTCTGTCCTTGTATGGCTTCTTTTTTTATGATGCATTATAAAATGATGTTCCTCAAAATAAAAAAGGAAACGTTGCTCTCAGTTGATACAGTCACGTTAACCCTAAGAGTAAACTTTAAAAACAAGGTTCAAACACTTAAAAATAAAGGCCCCAAAATGGGTTTTTCACAGCGATGCAATGGAAGAAGCAAAGAAGTTCTTAAAAAAAACATATTTTTTCCTTATAGTGTGAAGAACATTTAAAAGAAAAATTATAACTTTTTTTACTAGAAAGAACCTTTAGTGCAATGGATAGGTTGTCACTCTCTGTTGAAATTGCACATGTTGTCTGAAGTTATACATTTCTCGAAAAGTGTCTAATAAAAGAGGAAAGAAACGAACAGAGGAGTAAGAATATGCAATCTAAAATTGCAGTATCAAGAAAGTTAGTTCAGTTCCACACTTTAGGCAAACAAAGATTCATCTCTGTTAAAAACAAAAACTTTCAACCTGCAATTGTTACCTTAATGAGCTATTTCTAGATCTAACTGTTACAATTATTTTGGCTGGTTTAACCTAAAGTATGTGGGTTAATTCAGCTAGGTTAAATAATATGTATGAATACCCCATTTTGGAGCCTTTATTTTTAAGTGTTTTAACCTTGTTTTTAATGTTTACTCTGATTAGGGTTAAAAATTGCACACGTGACTGTATCAACTGTGAGCAAGGTTCCTTTTGTTTATCATTTATAATAAAAGCATATAGGACGGAATGTGTCGCTATGCTCAGCATAAACTCAAATCAAGGATGAGTTTTGGTTTGTGTATTGTTAAAGGTTCTTCACCATCGATGCCAAAAATGAACCTTTATTTTTAAGAGTGAACGTGGTGAACCAAGGCTCTATTACTTTGAAGGACACTCTCTCTAAAGACATTTCTATTGCTATGGAGATCACAGGCAAGACTTTTGTTAAAACTTTAAACGGAGACCCAAAATGGTAAAGTAGTTGATGATAATAAAGAGAAAGCCTCGTAATTGTACATAATGCGCAGGCGCGCAAACGCTGCTGCCCAGATGTGCTTGCTGAGGATTCAGACGTGAGGACTAAACTGTCATATGTAAACACCGCCTGGCACGGCGTGATTCTCTTCTTTCAAGCCTCTTCAGAGAAACATGTTAACAAACAAGGGAAACTTCGTCTTGGTGGTCAGACGCTGAGCGCGCTGTTTGCGCTGTCCATTAGACGCGTTGGTGTCAGGTGCGCTGCTGTAATTAGAAAACGCGCCGGTCAAAGGAAGAACTGTTAAACTGCGCTTTAGCAAGTCCTCTTCACTGGACTTGTCTTTTAGCAATGAGCACGTAGAGTTTGCAGAGCTGACTATAATCCTCCCTTGAAAGAGCGCGTCTTTGTTCTAAAGCAGCGTTAGAAAGCAAATCACTTCCTTTAGTGAAGCCGCTGCTTTTCATCTGTGGCGTTTCATGTCCTAATTGAGAGCCAGTAATGGGACTCCTCTTTACATAAGTGATTTCCTCCCATCACTGGTCCTCAACATCAGTCTTTGTTCAGACATGAATTCTATTCCAGGCATTATTTCCACAAAAGCAACCATATGATAATGATTTTTTAAATGTGAAATTACATTTTCAGATTATTTTGAATGGATAATGGTTCTGAACAGCAGCAACATTCAGATTCGAATCTGTTCTATTAATCTGTTTATGTAAAATCATTTAAGCATAGTTGATATAACCTGGTGAAACTCGAAAAATTTGAATATCGTGCAAAAGTTAATTTATTTCAGTAATTCAACTTAAAAGGTGAAACTAATATATTAATATTATATAGACTCATTACATGCAAAGTGAGATATTTCAAGCCTTCATTTGTTATCATTTTGACAATATTTTCACAATATTCTAATTTTGAATTTGGGGCTTTCATAAGCTGTAAGCCATAATCATCAAATTATAACAAATAAAGGCTTGAAATAGCCTGTCTCACTTTCGTATTGAGTCTATATATTAGTTTCACCTTTTAAGTTGAATTACTGAAATAAATGAACTTTTGCACGATATTCTAATTTTAGTTTCACCATATGCGAATAGCCAACGCTAGCCTATTGATTTTTGTATTATTTTAAATGATTTTATCATATATAGCTATATATATATATAATAATTTGTGAAAATAGTTGTTGGAAATAGAAAAAAAGATAAAATATTAACAATTAACAAAGATACTGATGGGGAAATTTGAAATAGCCTTTCACTGCAAGCACCTGCTCTTACAATTTTTTTTTTTTTTTTTTTTTTTTACAATGTCCTTAAGCGATATAAAAGTTGCATGATAAATGCAATGCTGTGTTTTTGTGACATACATTCGAGTTTCTGCTCTGAAGCACATATAAATCTGCAGTTCCGTCTTAATTAGCCTATTCTTTGTCCGATATCAAAAAGTAAAAGTTGTTGAAGGAGTTAAAACGTTAAGAGTAGCTTAGAGGTCACGAATCATCACTATTTTTAAGTGGACTTCTGTAGCGGAAATGTAGAATAGATTATCTGCTCATCTGAGTTACTCGCCCGACACTAAGTAAAACCAGCGTGTTTCGCACTCAGAGTGAGAAAACTGAAGCCCAGGTGCGGCAAACCTCCTCTCCAATTTTCGGGCAACACCAAAACGGATAAAAGCACAATCGGCACAAGGTGCAATACACGCCAGCGCCTGATCGAGGGAGGAGAACTGATCAATGTGTTTACATGAACCAGTGGAAGAGATTTCACTATTATACCTACTTTCATTTGACACCTCGAGACTGAAACTGGAAGTGAATTCTATAACATTATCCACAACACGTAGGTGTGATGCTACCGTGGTCTGCACTGTAAAACGTCTTTTCATCATTATGCCATAGGCTAACAACATCTTAGTTTCAATCCAATTAACTTATCACAATCATTTCTGCCAGTTCTATCTGATTGAATGAGTTTCAACTAGTCTGGTTTTCTTCATCAACTTCAAAGTGGTTAACAAGTTCCCTGAACTCATGACAGCACCACTTTGAGGCAATTAGGTTTTAATTTAATATGGGCTAAATTATGAATTAGTTCACTAACCACGAATCAAATATTTGGGTGACAATCTGGAGTCTTAAAGACTGGCAACGGGCTTTCATAGAGATGTACGGGCTGAGCGTAATGTGATTAGTAGGTTTTTTTCTTTTCTTTTCTTTGACTTCTGAATGTGAGAGTATTTGTTCCGCTGTGTGTCGCATTCGGCGGTACCCTTTGAATCCATGAAATAAGATGATTTGGGTAACATCAATGCACTCTCACATAGGACGTTTCTGTGGCGCACAGCCATGTCGGAATTTGTAGTAAATCTGGACCTCCTGGCTCTCGGCTCTTGACCCCCTCTCTGTGTTTCTGGGCTACCTCCGGGGGCATGTAGTGCAGAGGGCCATTAGGATATTTGACAATCTCAGCTTGTTACAACTCCATCAGTTAATTGGATCCCTTGTAGAGCCGCTCGTTTGACTCATCTGCCACTTAAAAAGACAAAAGCGCGCTGGGGGTCGTTCACACCTCGCGCCCCCGAGCAGGTATAAAGAGCCACCGGCTCTCCAAGCTTCATTCCACTCCGTTCTTCACAAGCTCGAGAGCATCTCTTCGGAGGATAACTTTTAAGCAGGTTTTTGGACTTCTTTCCTACCTAAACAGAAGCCATGCAGACGCCTGGGAGAGCTTATGAAAACTTTGGACAATCAATGCGCCCTCGCTCGGCTTTCAATCCGGACTATGCCACTTCATCGAAACAGAGCGCAGGGAAATCCTTCACAATCGACGCTCTGCTCGCGAGACCTGATCATCTGGAGAGAGACAGGACAAGTGTGTATCGGAACATAACCAATCAAGCGCCAGTCTCGAGCTCTGCGGTCCCATTAGCGGCACACATGTACTCGCAAATACCACACTTTGCGTACAACCAGAGTATTATGCACACGCAGAGTGGGTATCCCGTCTTCTGCTACCCGCCTTACAGCTACCAGACAACATGTCGTGGAGCTATGTACTCACAAGGTATGTGTGTTTGACAGAGAGAGCCTACTGTTATAATCATTGTTACAAAGAAAAAAGGAACAATGTTATAATGCCCTAAGTTAACCAATGTATCTTTTTTCCACACACAGATGCTGTACTGGCCAAAGCAGCAGTCCACTCTCACTATAAACACAAAGCAGGAAAATCAAAGCGCATGCGCACAAGTTTTACCAACGAGCAGCTGTCCAGACTGGAGAAAGAGTTCGCACGGCAGCAGTACATGGTGGGATCAGAGCGCTTTCTCCTGGCATCTGCTCTCCAACTCACTGAAGCACAGGTAAATACACAGCAGTTACACTGTAAAAAAATAGTTTTGCTGTACTTATTAATGTAATCAACTTGGATATTTAAGTAGCCTAATTTCAACTTAATCACATTAAGTTAAGGAAATTAGTTAAATCTTGTATGCTAACTTCTAAAAAAAAAGTTGTGTAAAAACTAGTGCTGGGTATCGATTCAAATTTCAAGAATCGATTCGATTCCGATTCTCAAGATCTTGAATCGATTATCATTATTCGATTCGATTCGATTCGATCCGATCCGATCTGATCCAATCTTATATTTTTAAAATCAAAAGTTTTTATTGTTCATGAACAATCAAGTTTTTGTATTAAATAACATTCACAAACATACATTAATGTTGTAAAAATGTATTGTTCACTCAAATGTATTGATGTTAGATAAGGCATTAATGTTAATGAATGGTATCTTAATGTAGTGTTACCAACTAAACAGGAGATAAAACGTGTTTTATTTGACTTGACTGTCCTTTTATTTAATCCAAAACTGCGTTCATATTTAGAAGGCCTTTTAAACTAGATACAACCGCAAACGATACCACTTTAGGGGCTGTTCACATATCGCGTTTTATGCGCGTGCAAATTCAGTGAGAAGCACTTCAATGCATCTCAACAGGTCATGTGACAAAAACAAGCCAGTTACGGCCTTTCCGTAACAACATGGAAAGCTCGGCCGGACAGCTGATGGCTGTACAGGGCGGCTTTTTATTTCTCATCTCAATGAATATATCTAGTAGTAAAGCTAATGCAAGGGATAGAAATCAATTAATTATTTGATGATACTTCCTCGTCATCATGGAGAGCGCAGTTTGCACCGCTTTCTCCTCTCCACAAGCGCGTGCTTTCCTTTTGCGTCTATCGTTGCTATGCAACCATGAACAGAGGCGCGCTTAGAAAACGAATTTGCACGCGCAAAAAACGCGCTATGAACGGCTCTTTCCTCCTCTCTTGTCAACAAGTGGATTCAGAGTCACCGCATTAGCAGCGCCGCCGGTCGCCATGTCTCGGTGTGTTTATGGGGAAAATGTAGGCCTGTTATTAAATCGATCCTCTGAGTTACGGATCGATCTTTAGAAATTAATATGAAAATCGATTCAGAATTGGTGAATCGATTTTTTCAACACAGCACTAGTAAAAACATATTTTGTTATAACTTATTGATCATGTACTTTTTACAGTGTATGAAATGACCTCCGGTTTTACATTTATTTTAAACATCTAGTCCTGGATCAGACATTAAACATTCTTTCTTCTCATTGCTCCAGGTTAAAGTGTGGTTCCAGAACAGACGCATCAAGTGGAGAAAACAGAGTCTTGAGCAACAACAAGCCAAACTAGCCAAACTAGGACTGGCCGTGCCGCCAAAGAGCCCCGGGTCACAGGGAAGAGAGGATGAGGAGAGAGATTTCACAGAAGAGTCTGATGTAGACATCGACATCGACGACTCACTTCAAGACTGAGAAAATCTCACTCGCTGTTACTTTTATTCAGAATGTTTTGTACATATTCGATTTTCTCTAGATGACACAGTACTCTATTTGTACAAATATTTAATTAATAGATATATATTTAAGGTGTTTCTATTACACACCATTGCTCTTATAAGGGTATCTTTGTTTTCGTTAAAACGTTTGTATATGGAAGAAATAAAGGAAATATATTTTTAAAAATGAATTCGTGTTATTTGATGCGTCTCTTTGTGTAAAAAAACAAACATTTTCATGATGTGTTTTCACAACTTTTTAATCTTTTGTCAAATCAACTTAGATAAATAATAAATAATGTGGTTCAGATAGCATAATATTTGGAGTTTCTATTTATTAAACCAAATCTCCTTCTGGCTATTAACTAAAAAATACATTTTCAATTAACTCAACATTAAGGCAACAAGGTAGTTTTTTAAGTTAAACTATCAAATATAAACATTTAGTGTCCATCACAAAACAAAAAAACTGTATATTATATATCATGCAATATCCAGTCACAATAGTAATCAAACAGAGTAACTAGGCAATGCATAAGATTCAGTTTAAGTTTATTTGGTAATTTAAATGGCTTATTTTACATGTAATTTATACTTGCATACCAACACATACAAAATACATAATAGCTCAGCACTAATAATCCAAAATATTATTGATCAAATGAAGGATAACATGATAGAGATATATTGTAAAGATAGTAAATCCAAATTTGTACATAGCTAATTTAATTAAAAAGCACAGATATCTTTTTATCAGAGGATAATTGAAGTTGAGTTTGAAACACATTTTCAATTATACATAATTCCTAAGACAATAAAATGACCTAATCACAATAAAAACTGAGCAAATAAGCATTTATACCACAAAATAAGCTCTAAAAAAATTTAAAATAAAAAACCTCTAAGGAGAACTCCACGGGTTAAATGATGAACACAATTCGACTCATTTGGAACTGTTGAACTTTGCTGATGTGACAAAGTTGGATGAGAAGACAAAAAAGAGCTTATCTGAGTTCCAAGGGCAGCTGTTTGTGTGTCTCTCCATTGTAGACAGAGCTTTTTAGACATGGTTGTGTCTTCTTGTTGTCTCTGCTCTGCAGCAGACTAAGACATGCTAAAGCCCGTTAGCATGGCGGCTTTGTGCAGTGGCTGGCCTAATAGTCTTGATAAGGATGGATTAGTAATCCTGCTCTAAGAACACACTGATTACTAGTTAACAAACTCGTCACAATGTTTCTGTTCCACTCTCTTAATCCAGTTAAGCCCCAAAGGCAAGAATACAGAAAGCCTAAAAAAATATGTTCAATGAATAATGTTTCATCATTAAAATAACACTGAATCAAATGATCAGAGATAAGGGAAGTCAAGTGAGTAAAACTTATATGATATGACTTTTCTGTCTGTTTCACGAATGGAAATTCAGTCTACAGGAAGACATGGACTATTGTGGAGTTTCTTGAATGCTTTGGAGCACAGACTTAAGTTTGGTCTCTTTTTTTAAGACGACACTTGGCAGATTATTGCTGAAGTGTTATTGTTATGAAAAATGCACAAACATACCTTCTTCCATTTTTATATGAAACACATATTTTCCAAAATGGACATTTTTGACCATGAATACATGACAATTTTTTGTCAGGACCAATTGACCTTTTTTTAATCATGTCCATAATTGTTTTCTTTCACACAGCAAGTGATAAAACCTCCAATGAAGTAAAACAAAAATTTAAAAAAATTTAAAAAAAATAAAAGCTTTAAAATGTTCAGTCAAAAATGACCTAACAGCACCATATAATCTATAAGCTAAATGATAATACTTTCATGTTTAACATGTTATTTAAATTTGTTCCAGTGAAAAAAAATGTATTAAAACAAAATGAACTGATTAAAATGTAATCCAAATGGGAACCCCTAAAAGGTTATGTTATTACTATAAATGAATTGCCTGACAGAACCTTTTAAGGTTCTAGAACATTTTTTTTCTAAGAGTATAGAAAAAAGTTAACCCTATAGTGTTCTTGACTCAGATTTTGAAAAATGTAATTAAAATGATGATATATGAAGCACCTGACAGCACCCTTTAACCTTTACTGCAAAACTTTTTTTGTTGGTTTAACTTAAAAAAGTAAATAAAAAAATAAAACATTTGAGTTAATACAATGAAGGAGATTGGTTTAATCAACATAAACTCAAAGTATTATGTTCTCTGAATCACATACAATTATTTAAGATTGATTTGATAAAAGAAAAAATGTTGTGATGACAAATCATGAAAATGCATGAAATATTTTTTTCAGTGGTATGCATTTAAAATGTTGAATTACAAATAAAACTCTATTTATGAACAATACAATTTTCACCTTGCGGTAAAGAAAAATGCTTTGATGATATGTTTATGAGAGTTTACAGGAATATTTCTGTGCTGCAACACTCATCATTGGCCCATGGGTTCCATTTCAGCTTTATAGAAGAATAAAGCCTATTATGAGAGCACTGTCATGGAGACCTCCTTTCCTTAATCCTAAATCCTCTTCAAACAGGTACTTCTGGCAGCCCCCTATGTCATGCAGAACATAAAGATAAAGACGGAGAGAGTAGAAAAGAAAGAGAGCTTTGAGGAGCAAGAGCAAGAACCCATCTCTCTCCCTCGTCAGTTTGACCGATTGTGTGGATGTACGTGAGTGCAAGTGTTCGTTTATGTACAGACCGACAGACTTTCTGTGATGTGATCTGATGTAATCTCGCAGTAGGCCAAGATGTCCAACAGGGAGGGGGACCCTGGGAAAAGCCACAGGACAGAAGCAGCAGGAAAAGGGGAGGAGAGCTCACCGTTCCAATTAGTCATCTCTCACCCCCACAAACCACCTTCAGGGCCTCCATGTGCCCCCCACTGCTAGTATTAGCACAGTGTCTCACTGTTTCAGGGATGCATCATCCTCTTATCTAACACCCCTTAGCTTACAGCAGCTCCCTTCATCCTCACAACACAGATTTAAACCCTTGGATCAAGGGATAAAATTGGTTAATAATCATGCACAAACAAACAGGTGAAATCCTGAACAGACAATAAAGCATGTCTGTGTGTAAGCCGTTTTTTTTTTTTTTTTTTTTACTGGTTATACTGATTATGTCTATGATTTTACTGAGCCTTCATTATGTGGACTATAAAATAACCTAAAACGTTTTATACGTCTACTCTTAAGAATAAAGGTTCTTTATTAGCACCAATGGTTCCAAGAACCTTTAACATGCACAAAAGGTTCTTTATAGTGGAAATGGTTTCTTTAGATTGTTAAAATGTTTTTCAAACTTAGAAAACTTTAAGAACTGTTCACTGAAAGGTTCTTTAGGGAACCAAAAACCAAAACCATTTTGAAAAAAAATATTTTTAAGAGTGTAGCTTTACTGATTTTACCAAATATTGTATGTTGTGTTACACCAATAAAGACAGGTTAGATCAGGTTGAGGTAGAAATAGTTCGTTTATGTAATAATTCCAGATTAGCCTACCACTTTTTTAGTGTACAGTTTGTTTCAAATCTACATGGACAAAAATGACAAACCAATTAGGCCTACGTGATTCTCACCTTTCATGTAGAGAAAACACCTTCTCTTGCCACTAAACAGTTAAGAAAGGAACATAATATTTGAGTATTTTAGCGTGGAAACGGTAAAACGTTCGATTTTGCATTTTATTTGCAGCGAAATGTGCGTCCACTCCATCTAATGGTCATTAACATTAATCACTAGCGTTTGAAGTACACGCACGCTATTGTGTCTTTGTGAAAGGTTTAGTATGTGAACACAATGACTTCTAACGCGTTGACTGAAAGATGGACTGAAAGGAGCACAAGGCGAGGCCCTACTTAAAACGAGCACTTTATGCTAATGCGACGCTCTGTGCAACATTTCAATGAGGCCTTTTACTCAGGAAATTGAGCCGTTCCTGTTTTCCCAAGCTTTAAACGACAACAACGACCATTAAGACCGACGCAAGTGCCATTTCGAATCAAAGACGGTTTCTGGGCAGAATGTGCGCAGCAGGAGATTCCCAGAGTAAACACTGAGAAAAGAGATACATTCACATTAATTTAGTTGACCTGTTTATATCAGTGCTTAATGTAACAGTCAGAGATAGGAGTAAATGAGTGCAGGTGGCGAACTGCTTGACTTGACACGCAGGTGGCAGTAGCGCATATGTTTGTGACTTTTCCCAGCTCGTTCAGATTGAGTGAAAATCTGCAGCTGCTTAATGAGAACAGATCAGCTAAACACACAAAGGTCATATGTGACAAAATGGGCAATTAGGTTTTTAATTTTTTAATTGGAGGAAGTGTGAGCCCAACCGAACAATGGTTTTATTGGGTGTTTCCTAACAGCTATAGCAAAAATATGATGATCCAGCTGTAGTTTACATTAAAGCCTATTATTCTAATTGACTTAAAGGGATAGTTCACTTTAAAATGAAAATTCTGTCATCATATAGGCCAAACAGTTAACTGGTCCCATTGATTTCCATAGTAGGAAAAAAAAATACTATGGAAGTCAGTGGGACCAGTTAACTGTTTGGTTACTGACATTTTTCAAAATATCTTCCTTTGTGTTCAGCAGAAGAAAGAAATTCATACAGGTTTGAAACAACTTGAGGGTGAGTATATGATGACAGAATTTTCATTTTAAAGTGAACTATCCCTTTAAAACGTGCCGTTACTGAGATATAGTGTGACCACAGTGCTGGATTACATGCATTGGATTTCATAATCAGATTCCAAAAGTTAACTTGTAATCAGAATATATTGTTTAGAAATACTCGTAATCAGACAGTTGCACTTTAATTGATTACATGACACAATGGCAGTAAATCATTAATGTTGCTTAATGTCATACATGTAGAAAGTCTTCTAGTTTTGTGAAATTACACACACATTTCAGCCACCATTATATAGCTAATTACAATTACAAAAATGTGGTATTTACAAAAATACCACAAAGCATTTTACCACTGGATTTACAGAAATCATTTCACTTTTAAAGGGATAGTTCACCCAAAAATGTGGTCATTATTTACTCACCCTCAAGTTCACTCTAAAAAATGCTGGGTTGTTTCAACCCAATTTTGGGTAAATTTATGGACAAACCCAAACGTTGGGTTAAAAATGTAATTTAAAAATGTAACCCAATGGCTGGGTTTGTCCATATTTGACCCAAAATTGGGTTGAAACAACCCAGCATGTTTTAGAGTTGTTCCAAACCTGTATGTGTTTCTTTCTTCTGTTGAACACAACATTTTGTAATATTTTGAAGAATGCTGGTGACCGAACAGTTGACGGTAGCCATTAACTTCTATAGTACCCCTGCTAATCCAGGCACAGATTATCCAACACACATAAAGACCAAGTGCCCAGAGGCCTCCAACCACTTGAGGGCCCTATACTGCAGAATGTATATGCACATAATAAAGAGACATTTTTATTTGACTTCCATTGTGTTGAAATCCTCCTTCACAAAAGAGTAAAACCTATTATCTGCTTTTTAAATTACTTTGTAAAAAAAAAGAAGACGACATATTTAAGCAAATCTATGGCATAATGTGTCATATAGGACATAATAGGATTCATGTATCCATGGTTATAGAAGCACATATATCTGTCATCACAAAAGCATACATTTTCAAACATCAAAAAAGTTTCAATTTATTTTTGTCTTAATAAAATACAATTTGTCTTTAACATATTTGCTTATATTTCATTCAGTGTACCTTGATATCTGAATGAATATTGTGACTTGAAAGGACCTCTATAATCTAGTTTACAATATTATTTTTGAATTAACTTTGTTTCTTATACTTTTGTGGGTTGTGAATTCAATTTGCCTCGATGATGCATGTAAATGTCGTGAGAGAGACAGAAATCCCAAAGAGAATATGCAGGTATAAGTTCACAAATGCCAGCAATGGGTTTCCCCTGCTTTCACAGAAAAAAAATCTAATCAGATTCTCTTGCTGCAGGAAAGGAAACCCTGTTATCTGTAACCAACCGACTCATGATTCATCCATTCTGCCATTCTTCAAACAAATTGTTTATCTGTTTTCTGAAGTAATCTATAGTTTAAAAAACCATTCTCGCATGAGTAATTATAACCTGTCCGTATCTCCCAAGACTGTGAATAATTATGGGAAGAAAAAGAAAACCCATTCTGTGACACATGAGCTGAGCTGACTTTGTGGAACCTTTGTTTTTCTCATTATCTGTCACTAAACCTAAAATACCACTTATATAACATTTAGGAGAAATTGATTTAGCTTGTTTAAACAAATATAAGATCACAAAAAAGTATATATTCAACTTAATTTACTATTAATTATTTATATTACATTCACTAGAAAGGCATGACAGAAACAGAAACGTGATTGATACAGATGACTGGAGGTCTGTACAAGAAATATACCGTAAATAATACGCAGAGTTTTAAGGTTGTGTCTGAAATTATATTTCAAACCACATTTGACATCTTGGATCCACAAATTGAAGACCGATGAGCAGACGTTTCTCTATAGACGTTCTTCAGCGACTCTGAAGAATCTGTTTTGGTCTTATTATAGTGCATATTGATACTCATACTAATCATACTGACTCCTCACTCAGGCTTCCTTCACTATCAGAGACATTCAGCAGTTCCACCACTTCATCTTCATCGGTGTCCTTCTCTTCCTCTTCCTCCCTGGATGTCTGCAGCTCCAGGTAGCCTTTGGCGGGAAGGTTAGCGCCCCTGCTCCACAGCCCAGGGTCGGCCTTGTTCTTATCAGCCTGGGCCGTGGAGGTTTGATCATCCCAAATTGAAGCTTGCGTGGTGCTGTCAGCTTGGTCTCCTGAATCAGTGCTTTGAATACCAGCATAGGGAGCCACTGCAACTGTAGACTTACTGGAGCATAACCCCATGAGTTCTCGCTCGGTGTCGCTTTCTATACGAAAATACTCCTTCCGCATTAAGACTCCTCTTTGGATAGGAAAGCAGCTAATCTTGCACTCACTTCTCATTGTAATCCAGAAAAAAAAGGTTATTGGGAACCTATTTTAGTATTTCCCTCTCCCAGCTGGTTTGAACAGAAGTCTTTGTCTTAACACTTCTACAGGATCTGGAGAGCTCTTGACTTCACGTTCCAACAGCCTGCCAGCAGAAACATATGAAGAATGGCTAAAAACAGTCAAAATCTTTTATTATGTTATAAACAACAGACAAACACAAAGAGCAGAGCTAGACAGTAACTTTCTGTCTCCATAACCAGTCTGACAAAAGTCATAATAGCTAATCAGAACAACAATCAGAACAACTCTACTTTCTTTCACAGGAATTCCAATAGTTTTGCCATTTTAATCTCACGGGATATTAGCGCTACTCACTCCCGAAGTATGAAACTATTTGTTTTAAAGTGAACTGGACATCCATTTTTTTTTAGTGCAGATGTAAAAAGTGATCAATTGACTTAACTTGAAATTAAGTAATAAACTTCATGCGTAATTGAATTTTTTTTTTAACTTTCACTTTTAAAGGGATAGTTCACTCACCCTCAAGTTGTTCCCAACCTGCATGCGTTTCTTTCTTACATTTAGTCATTTAGCAGACGCTTTTATCCAAAGCGACTTACAACTGAGGACTACAGCAAGCGAGTCGTCGTGAACACAACAGTTTTAATATTTTGAAGAATGCTGGTAACCTAACAGTTGACGGTAGCCATTAACTTCTATAGTGTAGGCAGGCAGGACTTTATGTTTATCCAACCAATGGCAGATGGTGGAGAAAACTTTGTAACAGTTATGTTACAAACTTCCCACCTTAAAATGTATATTTTTTCCTGTGAAAGTGCTGTTAAAGGGTAACTGTCGCCAAAATTGAACCTAAGCTGTTTTTGATAATCTGCCCGAGTCAAACATTCATGTAAACGCATAATTAGAATGGTAACGCCACTTTTAAGATTGACCGTATTTTCATTTTAGCTCAAAATGCCTTTTGAATGGGAGTGGGGGCGCAACAATGATAGCATCAAAATAGCTATTTTTAAAACACCAAGGAGGCTCGACATAATATGAAACTGAGCTTGAAATATCACCAGGGGCTCTACACATGAACTCGAGCATTTACAACATTGTTTGTGTACACAAAGTTTACTACAAAGAAAGGATTACGGTGGCTGGAATTTTGTCAGTCAAAAATAGTCGATCTCCGAATGCAACGTAATGAACTGACTCCATGAGGAAATGTCATGAACTTGTAATAGCATAATAGCACTTAAAATTTATATGGAAACAAGCTTTAGGAGGTTTCCATCTTTACTCTCCTCATGTTACGTTGAAATCGGAGATCGACTACTTTTGACTGACAAAATTCCAGCCACCACCGGAAACATGCTGCGTCCCAATCCCAATTCGCCTACTCATACCAAGCCCTAAAAGTATGTACTCTTTTTGTGAAGAAAAAATACACACTTTTGAGTGTGTAGCAAAAGATATTATAGATATTATACAGAGACTAGATGCCCTATTAGCCACTGGGCACTGAGAAATACAGCTGCCATCTTAAACCGGTCGTAGCTAACGTACTAAGTTTCGTTGCGTAGCAGCAGTTAGATTCCAGAGCACTGTGGAGCATTTTCCTGTTCTAATCGGCGGACCATCGCTTTTCACAAGTAAGTTCTAACATAACCGTACTATTGGCTGCATTTTGTGAATTGAATATTACCAGATAATTGAGAAGGAGCGAGGATCTTTGATATTACTGTACTGAAATCGTAGCCAGCTAATGTTGTTAGCTAGGCTATGCTTAAGTTACTGCACCAGCTGTGTTCATCCGGCATGGAGAGGTAATAATTACAAGAGCTTCTCGGTTATCAGATACAAGCATTTAACGGCCCTGTAGTAGGCTATAATATTTGTGTTTGCGCCATAGACTGTAAAAAGGTTTGCGCACGTGATATCAGGAAGCAATGTAATGCACATGACAGCGATGCGCAAATCGAGTGTGTGTGTTTGTGTGTGTTTGTGTGTCACAAATCATTAATAAAATATCTTACTTTACTGCAACTATCTGTTTCTGCTTCTTTATCATATTTATAGTGTGTGATTTATAAAATACCTTATATCCTACATCACATAGGCCTATTTTGATTTTGGACGTCTGGTCATAAATATCTTATATCAGAATATTATATTACTGTTAAGCCTACTATGAATATTAAAATACGCCGAACCATGTGTCCTGTATAGCTTCATAAATGACCTTTACAGCAAAAAAAAAAAAAAAAAAAAAAACGCGAGAAAATCAGTTCGGTATTCAGTGAGGTATGATTAATTAAATGCGCTGACAGCTGGCATACAGATTACACTGAGTGGAGCGGGTGACCGGTCTAAGATGGCGGCCCCACGGCTCGACCGCGCCACATCCGGGCGTCTATCTATGGGCGTTGTGCTGTTAAGCCGTTAGCCGTTAGAGTTGGTGAGTGCGCATCGATCTTTGGAACACTCATTTCATTTCAACATTTCAACTTCTACGATTTGAGATGTACTAATTCTATTTTCGAATACTATTTAGGACAGAGTATGCGAATTGGGACGCACCATAACTGATAAAGTGAGTGATACAAATTTATTTTGTTTGTTCGTTGTTGTTTTTTTACTTATTTGGATTTATCAGTCCACAAGTGATCAGGTTTTTGGAGGCAGACTGTTTGATTATTATTAGACAGTTTGAAAATTACTAATGTATAACAAATGGTTAGAAATCGCATAGAGTTTTAAGTTTAATAATGTTTCAAAAAAAAAAATTGAGAACGGTAGTGTGTTGATTGTTTAATAGCTGTTTATTGCATTATGTTAACAACCATTATAAAATCTATTACTATTTTTACAACTTTTTTTTAGGTAAATCTTTTTTGGGGGGAGGGTGGATATAATTTTATCACATTAAATATTGCTTACATATATATACACGCATATATATATATAATATATATATATATATATATATATATTATTGTTCACATGCAAATAAAGAGGAAAGCTGGTTAAAAGTAAATTAGTTCAAAAGTCCCTTTTTATGGACATTCTCATAATGATGCTGATAAATGTACCAAGAGATTCAAAAGATTTAACCATTTGCCATTGGGTAAAATTGTGTTTGTGGGCATGAAGACTAATAGTAACCATGCAGCATGAAAGGGATTTCCCCCTCTATGGAATTTTTACTCCATTTGTATTCAGGAGCTTAAAAGCTGAAGCACTGAAAACACATCAATCAGATCAATTTAAAACGTGTTCACGACAACTCAACGTAGAGATATGGATACCAATGTATGCTTCGTATTTCTGCTGGCCATTGGTCTTTCTGCTCAGATGCCAGTTCGTTCTGCTAAGTCAGAGTTCCAGATTGACTTCGAAGATTTGGTGGGAAAAGTAAAACTGGAGGACGGTAAAGGAACACTTTTGGTGAGTAGCCTACAACAATTCATGCTACTACAAACCTGACTCTTTTGAAGACGTTTAAAAATCACACATTTCTAAATGTTCAAATTAGTCTGACATTCTTCATTTCATTTACAGGACTGCACAGAAAATTGCGATGATGTAAAGGTACGTACTCGCAACCCGTTTTCGATCTAACGTTACTTGATTCAGAGCTTTTGGAGTGAGCGCTGGGCTCCAGAAAGTGCACAGCTTGAAACATATAGACGTTAATACACTGGGACTCATACATGCTGTTGAACCACAGACTAATGCTTATCAGAATAACATGAGATACCATCACAGTTGCGCACTGTTCAAACTTCCTTTCCATTTGCATGATCTGTATACATCTGTATACACTGAAATCCTTTTGCCACCAAAAGAAGAAATTTAGTTTTGACACAGCAGGTCTTCTCATTATTATTTCTCATCCTGCTGCTGCTGCTAGACTTTTTAAAGATTTTGCTTTAGACAGACAATACTTTAGACAACAAGTCTGCTTTAATAACAGTGGATTATTTTTCTCATCCAGGAAACAGCATGCAAATGTGTCCACTTCGACCATTGTATGGTAAGAGATGTTTATTTTACATCACGCTGAACCACAATCAGTCAGGTGATGCGTGTCATTTATTAATGAATCAATTTTCCTTGTGCTTTATTTAGGCTGCCTCATTACTAAATTGTGCTTAAACCATCTTTCCATTTTTTAGAACAGCACAGTTCTCAACTGCATTTCAACTGGCCTTCAAAGGTTCAACTTGGTCTCTTCAGAAGATGTCCTCTTGAGACTGGTATGTTTGCCTTACATTACATCAAATTATTATTATTTGTTTGCCTAATATTACAGAAAATTAAGCTTAAGCCGTTATGATTTAACTGACATGTTAACTGACATGAATAATGTGCAACAGAAAAAAACACATTGTCTTCAATCCACCTAATATATTTAAAAGTGAAGTTTACTTAACCTGTGTTGGGACTACATGAATAATTTGGTTGAGAGAACTAATTGGGCAGTGGGTCTGCGGTTCCCTGCATGCTTTGCAAGGGACTGAAATATGAGAGTAAATTTAGTTGTTGTTTTTTCATTTAAGGGAAATATATGTTTACTATTCAGTTATGTTGGATATTTAGAAGAGTTTCTGTAGTGTTTTGGGATTTTGTGGGCAGCTGTGACAGTTAAGCTGTGAGATGTGTTGCTTCATTTAGTGAGTAATAACAATACTATGTCAGTACCAGTCTTCAAATTATGTTGGCCCTCTTGTGGTAAAAAAAAAAAAAAAAAACTACATTAATTTTGCGGAATAACATTGTTTTGGTTGTGATTCGGCTCTGCGTGACTGTGGATGAATATGCTTCTTTCCAACTTAAAGGATAATTCCGGTATTTAACACTTTGAGGCTATTTTGTAGTTTGTTTTGGATGAACAAGAGTGGTGGACAAAGAAATTTTGACAATAGTTCCCGTCTCGACTTTTTGACTATTTTAGAATTGCCCATGACCGCTTTAGAATGGGAGTCTATGGCCATGCACAAACATGTCCTTAAAACAACCCTTAACGTTCGTTTTCAAAACTGAGTGGTTAGTGGTGTTCGTTGATGATTAAAAACAAATATATCGGCGCAATGTATGATTTCAATCCGTTTATTTTTCTATAGTGGAAATATTTTTTCAGATACCTCACAACCGCATATAAACTTCCGCTCGATATTTGAGTCTGAAGCGTTGGCACCATAGACAGTATATAAGAGGTTGGCACACTCCGAGCGAAAAAGACTACAACCAAATGTAAACACCCCCCTTTCCGTTTCCGGTAGCGCCGTAATATCAACGAGCAATGAGTCCTCCAACGGAGATCAATGGGATTTTACAAAATGCCAAATAAAACACGACAGAAACTGTATTTCGCTACGCTACTTGCTTTGGAACATCAACGAACACCACTAACCACTCGGTGAGTTGCACAGTTTTGAAAACTAACGTTAAGGGTTGTTTTAAGGACATGTTTGTGCATGGCCATAGACTCCCATTCTAAAACGGTCATGGGCAATTCTAAAATAGTCAAAAAGTCGAGACAGGAACCATTGTCAATTTTTTTGTCCACCACTCTTGTTCATCCAAAACAAACTACAAAATACACTCAAAGTGTTCTTTAATCACCTGTTGAGTAATAAAAAAACGTCTCTGCGGCGCTTTTACAACATTTCAAATCCCTCAGTTCTCCATCTCCGAAAAGCCAAGCCAATGTTCATTCTTGTTTTATAACGAGCTCTGTCGCGCCTCTCTTTACGCGAGCAGACTCTCCTCTCCTCTAAATGGGTGATTCCTTGGAGGTTGGAGATTTAGCTGCTCCATGTAAACCTTTCTCGCTTGTTGTGAGACTATAACCTACTAACCTAACCTGTGAGACACTCCCACTCCATAGCAGCTGGAGCAACTTTTCTCTATTTAAGGAAATGACCCTTAAAAACACTTAGGCTATACAAAATATAAACGTGTAATAAACTTACCATAGTGAATCAGCGTAAGACATATTAGAAGGATTGATGATGTAAATCTGTAATGTAAATTTATTTAGTTAATTTTTAACAAAAACGGTTATATAGTAAAGTCTTTTTTTTTAGTTTGACAAATGTTATTAAGGTAATTTATACAGTACATTAATTTAATTTAGTTAATTAATCCTTAAATTATTTATTTTTATTTTTCAAATGAGGAATCGCAATGAAGAAAATAAAGTCTGTTTTCATCATCTGAATTAGATATGCATTTGTGGTTGCATTTTCATTGTAACTTCAACAGAGTCTTGTACTTTATCCATTTAGACTGAGATTCCTGACCTGCATAATATAATACAAGCAGACCAACACCAATGGCACACACTGGTGTCTCCTAGACGCTTCCTCGAATACATCCAAGAAGAATATCAAAAATTTAATATGAAAAAAAATTACCGGTATGTTTGATTTGTGACATGATTTAAAATGTGTGTTTGTTTAATTTATGAATTATTTATGTATTGATTTACTTATATGAATGTTTCTAACTGTCAAGATTTTAATTATTTTTGTTTAACTTATTAATTATTTGTATATTTATACATTTATTTATTCTTGTCAGTATGAATGTTTAACTGTCAAATATAGAGGTTATAATTATTTTTGTTTAATTTATTAATTATTTGTATATTTATACATTTATTTATTCTTGTCAGTATGAATGTTTCTGACTGTCAAATATAGATTTGATAATTGTTTGTTTAATTTATGACTTATTTATGTTTATTTATTTATTTATTCTTGTCAGTATGAATGTTTCTAAATCTCAAATATAGAGATTAGCCTACACAATAAAGTCCACTTTGAACAAATCCTCTGATGTTTGTGTTAAAATTCAGCAAATAATGGTATCTCATTACAAAACTGTTAAAGAATACATTAGGCCAATGTGTTAAATGCTCTTCGAGTTGAATTGAAATCAATTAAAGGCAGTGTATTGTCTTGTCAGCACATATAGGCTACATGACCATTCCTTTGTATTCTGATGCTCCACAAATATATAAATATAATATACTTGAATCTAAGATGTCCGAAAATCACTATTGTCCACTGGCTTCCTTGTCATGTTAAGGTTGTTGCCATATTAATAAAACTATTTGATATGTAGCCTAGCCAATTTGACATGGTGTACGAACTGCTGCTGGAACTGAACAATATTATAATATTCATATCGAATAATTGCTCTTAAAACAAAACCTTTCTCCATGCACTAATTCAAATACATATGACCATAATTTCTCCTATATGTGAAAACCGGTTTCCAAATACACTTTTCCACCACTAGAGGGCAGCAGCGGACAGACAAACAGAAACTCCAAACACAAGTCGTGTTCAAATTTGAGAAAATAACAGCAACCGCTATAGTTATTTGTGGTTAGACAAATATGAGAGGACAATGATTAATGTGAGAGTTTGGACATTGTAACAGAACATAGCTACATATATTTAAATGATATATTGATTAAATATTTAAGTTAGGCCTGTATATTAAAATATATTTATATAGAATTAATTAACATTGAAATATAATTACATAAAAATACATTAATGTAATATATTAAATAAATATTAAATTATATATTAGGCCACACTATAACAAATGATAAAACAAAAGAATATTGTTTTGTAATATATAATTTGTATTTAGTCCACCCGCATGAATGTAATTTTGGCTGTCCAAAATCTTTTCAAATAGTAGGTACATCTCTCGCTTGCATAAGAGTTGCATGTTTGTATGTCCCATAGTGGTCAAGTTCTTCAGTTCTTTTCTTTCTTTTTGTGGAGGTGCTGTGAATCTGAGTGTCTTGCTTCACTTGAAATCAGGGGATGGGATAGAGAAAGTGAGAGCTGCCTTTAGGGTTCCTTTTGGTGAAAGGTTGAAGTCTGTCTCCCATCCTCCCATCTCTCTCTCTCTCTCTCTCTCTCTCTCTCTCTCTCTCTCTCTCTCTCTCTCTCTCTCTCTCTCTCTCTCTCTCTCTCTCTCTCTCTCTCTCTCTCTCTCTCTCTCTCTCTCTCTCTCTCTCTCTCTCTCTCTCTCTCTCTCTCTCTCTCTCTCTCTCATCCTCCCATCTCTCATCCTCCCATCTCTCTCTCTCTCTCTCTCTCTCAGCATGGTAGTTTTTAATTCTGTGTTTGTGCAGATGGCTGGTTGCCCCATTAGCATTCATTACAGATTCCTTGAGCACTTAATTATGGAACAAGAGAGAAGAGTGGCAGACGGAAACATTGAGGAGTCTCTCTCTCTCTTTCCCTGTCACTTCATTGCACCTTTAGGTCCGTGTATGGCACAGAAAAGATCCATGAAAATGGTTTTCAGAATGCCAAAATACCATATTCTTGATGTGCATTGGGGAATTATATAGGGTAGATATAAAATATGAAAGTATAATTTGTGTGACATTTAGTGCAAATTATGATCCACTGCTCATTTTATGCCATGGACACAGCTCTGTCAGAAAGGTTGAGCATAGACTAAAATGCTTAGAGATTTTGTAACCGATTAAAAAATTCAGCATTTCACATCTCAAGGATAATTAACAGACACATTAACACTTGAGTAATTGTTATGAACAGAGATCTGAATGCTTAATTTCAGATATTGAGAATATCTTTAAGTCATTACTCATGTTTTATCAACCCGGTCACATACGTCTATGTAGCACGCAGTTTTATACGCGAAAATGAGTTTTTACTTGTAGTAGTGGTGTGGGGTGCGTGTGTATTATACGTTTGGTTAGGATTAGTGGTGTGGGGTGCGTGTGTATTACACGCACGCGATGAAGTGCGTATCATATGCACGTAAAAATTCATTTTCGCGTATAAATTGCACGATAAACAATGCGTGCTATAGAGACGCATTTTCATGAGGTCAGGCTGGTTTTGTGGCTATGGATGCAGGCAAAATGTTTATAACTTCTGCAACAGAGTTCCATTGCCACTCATCCAATCAAAACACTAAATGCCAAGGACACTTGAAAGTAGGCCTAGGCTACTGGACGTTTTAATTAAGTGTCATTTAAAGACTCAAATAAACAAGTGGTCTGTCTGGACCACAGGACATATGAATCATAGGAAAGGCAGATATGTGCAAATGCTTAAGTTGTGTTTTGATGGGGGGGAAACAATATTTACAAAGACCAATTTAGAAGATAGTTTTGCTTTATTTGCCATATAGCCTACTAAATATGCTTATTGTTTGTCAGTTATGATGTGCATAAAAAAAAATTTCGACGTTCAATTAGTGTTCATTTTAAATGCTATTTATTGAATGATCTTGGCACAACAACTAATAATAACATTTGAACAATAAACAAAACGAGCTTTAATCCTTTGATAGTGCAAAGAGGTCCATCTTAAAGCATGACTGTGCGCATTCACGGGGTTTTGCCTTCTAAATAGGCGCTCAACATGTTGTTCTGCCCACTGTAATGATTTTCTAATGCGCACTGGAGTTAACGAGCCAGTCAAACATTTAGCCTAATCATTACCTTTAAAAACACAACATGAAACGGTCGCTGAACAGCCACTCAAGTCCCTAAATATACATGGGCCTGTAAATTAATAGCGAGTCAGAAGTTTGTGAGCTATAATGCCGCTTGAAGGCTTCTTCCCAATGTTTGCACATGCAACTCTTGTCAAACCCTGAGCTGAGACGGAATATTTTCAATAATTTACCCACTCAGTCGCATAAACCTCATAATGCCGTGTTGTATGCCAGTCCGCTGCCCGCGGGTGAGGGTCCGGGAACAGGTGCAGGCGGCTCGGCCTGACAGGAGATCTTATCGGTGTGCAGTTTTGGAAACACGCAGTGACCAAGTTAATAGGTTACTGCGTAAACGGGTCAACGATTTCACATTTCAATCGACAGGCACTGGTTAAAGACTAAAAACGATGATGACTGTGATAGCCTACAGTTTGTATAGACGAATTTTCTTGGTCAGTAATGTCCGCGTCATTGTGCAGAGCTGATTCTATTTTCTTTCTTTCTTTTGTGCTTTATTCTATAGCTCTAATAAAATTATAGCTTTAAAATAGTAATGATAATAATTATTGTTATTAGCTTAGTATATTTATAGTATTAAAAGTAGTTTTAATTATGATAGTTATATTTATTATAATAATCTTCCAACGGCATGTAATTATTATTATTATTATTATTATTATTATTAGGCAGTTAGCCCAGTAGCCTAAATTAAAAAAATTTTGATTCCGAAATGATCTAATTTATCATCTAGATAATTGTGTAAGTTAGGCCTATTAAAGGTGGATGAATGATAATAAATCAAATTCATTGCCAGGCATATTTGTCAGAGAACTAAACAAATGCATTTGGTCCACTACTCAACTCTGTAGACGCCAACATTATTAAGATTAAAAATTTAGTACAGCAGGGATGTGGATTCTGGGTTTATTACTCAATTGAAAAACTCTTACATTTGTATCATAGAAATGTTCTTGTGTTTTTTGTGGCGAAAAAAAAAAAGCATTCAAAGCAACAGAAAAATCCACGTTTTTATATTGTAGCTATGGATTACGCCACAGAATCGTCGCTGTAATTATGAATAGGCCTAATTGGAAAAAAAATAAAGATGGGCCTTTTTATGTTGGCCCCCAATATATCTATATATTTAAATGAGTTAAATGAAGAAAAGTTCAAAAGCAAACACTTTGCTATAGCCTCCTTTTAACGAAAGGCTGAAATGAACTGCAGATTGTAGTCTACCCCCTAAAGGCTTGCGTAGCCCATAGTTGGAAGTGCGACAAGGGAAATAGTTTTTGATGATCTACTAGCGTAGGAACTGACCTGTTGGAGGCAGCCCCATTGAAGTGAATGATCAAACTAATAGAGTTCATTATCTGACCCAAATGAACATAGGACCCGCCCACCGCCCGAGCTCAATGCGCCAAGGGCTTTCATCCAATGAGTGGCAGTCTCACACGACACTGTGACTGTGTGGCGTCCCTCAAATCCAAATCCATGGGTCTCGAGCTTCTATTCTCACTTTTTCTTTCATGATTTATGGACACTCGTGGATCGATGGATTACACAGCAATTGGCAAAAGTAGGGAACATTAAAGTGTTTTATATTTAGTTTATGTCTGACTTAAATACTGCTGCTGATAGAGTTGTGAAAGGACGTAAAGGCGAACCTCATCTGTTGGACTGTACTGGTACCGTCAGGGACAATGTTCTCGGCAACGGGGAAGCGCTGTTTTACCATTGAGTCTTTGGTGGCGAAGGAAAACCCCTTAACACCAGAAGACCCCATTCGCCCTACCGCGCTAAGCTACTCGACGCCTGCTGACAGTTTTCTTAACGGGTATCAAAGCCCCGCGGGCCGCGCGCTCTATCCAAACCCTGAACTGGTGTTTTCGGAGACTGTGAACCACGCACCTCTGAGCATGCACCCACACCCGCTCGGCAGCACACACCTGCAGCACCCGCACTTCTTTGGCACGCAGCATCGTGAGCCACTCAATTTCTACCCGTGGGTCTTAAGGAACAGGTTTTTTGGCCATCGGTTTCAAGGTAAGAATCTAACTCAACCACGCATTAAGAGATATTAAACAACTTTTTCACCTAAATAAAAATAATAAAATAGCCTATGCATAATTTTTACACGTACATAGGATACGTGTTCAATAATAGAATAGGTAAAATACAATGCTGTGCACCGGTGCGTGTGTCTCTGAACTTTTCTTGAAATAGGCTATTCTCATAAATGCCCCCCGCGGCAACAGGCTATTACCACTGTGGAGCGGGATAACACTGATAGATGGAGTTTGTATTGGAAGGTAATTCCAGTTAAGCTGCAAATGAAAATCACAAATGATATGCTTACAGCTTCGGCCATGCCCTGAGGCGATACTTAAAGAGGGACACATAGATTTAGACAAAGCTGTCCACGCACAAAAGCTCAATGTCATATCTCCCAAAATGAATGCATTATGTTCGTATAAGCTTATAATAGCAGCATGAACAGCTCTGATAACAGTTATTGCTTGATATTGAATTCAGAATTTCCACCAGTTTCATGTTGTCAGCTGCCTATACGGCAAAATGAGAGATGTTTAAATATAATATAGTCAGTCTTAATGTCGTTTGTGAGTTATTTTTTAACGTAATATTTGGCTGCCTCTATTTTAGTGTATAATATGACCTTTAATTGTTTTATAGCCTACTTTATTGGTTGACTTTCTTAATTATTGTTATTTTGTAATATTAGCTTAGGCTACTATTGCACGCAATCGCCTTCTAATCACTGTCTTTGCAACGAGAGATAATGACAGATGATGAATCTGCTCTGATGAACTCGTTACATCTCATTATTATCACTATTTAATTTCTATAGGTCATTCGATAAATTGTCCTCTTCTGGTGTTCAAGCTGTTGTCCAAAGACGATGAAAGTAAACGAATGTAGCCTATATGAATTGAATTAATATGCCACAAAACGCGTATATAAAGGTCAAATAGCCTACTTATTAAGCTAACAGTGTTAATAATTTAGCAAACTGTGATGACCTTTAAAGAAGAATCTAATTTATGAGGGTAAGTGCATAAAAAAGTCTATATGGCTGTTCTTAAATTAATTCCTTTTAAACAACACTTGTTCGTGAAACCTTTTTAATTGAGAACATTTAAAATCGACAGACTACATTTTTATACTCCATCATAAGGTCGCAAAGCTATGCGTAATGAGTGTTAAACTCATTACATGGCCATTCATTATAAAATGTGCTGGCCAATTTGTTGCAAAGCTATTTAACTAATGCTTACATTATTTGGACTTTATATTTTATAGACACATATATACAAATATAGAAAAATATTTTATTATATTTTATTATTTCCAGCTGTAGCAAACTGTCCGCCAATTACGGTGATTTTATAAAAAATAAATAAGTCAGTTATAAATAAATCGTTTAGGCCTATTCAGTTATGTAGTCAATCATTTAGACGTTTCTTACAGAATTAGGCTACTTCCAAAAATCAGGCTAAAATAGCAGGAATATAGCTAAAATTAAAAAAAGTTTAAAAACAAGTTGGAATGGCATAATGTTTATACAAACAGTAGTATTCAAATGTTCTAAAATTATAACGAATAAACTATTCATATTATTAAATCAATTATAGCCCAAATAATATAGGCATTAAAGCAGGGTAGTCTACATTTTTGACACGTTTTGATAAAGTCGATAGTTGGTGTTAACATCATGGTCAATAGTTTTCGTCTTGGGTTTAATTAACATTAGCTACTTCAAGTTGTCCCGTGCTGCAGCTTCAATCACTGACCTAGTCTACTCTCAAAAAGAATCACATTGCTATAATCAAGTTGTCTTTTATTGATTGGTATTGTTATAATTTCAGGGAACGACGTCTCACAGGACACGCTGTTACTACACGGACCTTTCGCGAGGAAGCCCAAGCGGATCCGCACCGCGTTCTCGCCCTCTCAGCTCCTGCGCCTGGAGCGCGCCTTCGAGAAGAACCATTATGTAGTCGGAGCCGAACGGAAACAGCTCGCTAACAGCCTCAGCCTGTCTGAGACTCAGGTAAACATGAGGAAACGCATGCTATCACACACAACAACAACAAAACATGCTGTTCCCATGCTCATATAAAATATATTAAAACACTTAAATGGTATTTTGTAGCCGCTTAAAATAGAGAAATTGCCCCGTGGAACTAACCACCGGTATTTCACAAGAAGCCAAATTACAGACAAAAAGTAGGGTATTGCAAATTAAAAATTATTGGAGCAGTAGAACTACATTCGTTTAAAAATATATAATAAATATGTTTAAACAGTAGGCTAAATGTTGTGCAATAGGAAACTGGGGACTATGCTATTAATGAGACACTTCTTTATTTTGAATGATTAATGTTGTACTGACAAGCTGTTGCTGTTGGCCTACATGATAATGTAAACAACACTTGGGCTGCTTGCTAAATCCAGAAACGGGCCAGAATCCCCGAGTCTGAAAGGACGCTGGCTGGCCATGTGTCAGTTGTTTGCGGCGCTCTGACTGTGATATCATTTTATTTTAGGCCAAGACTTCATGAGAGATGAGTAGCTATTAGTTGCTTTGCACAGATGCCACTATAGGAATAAACCCATTCACCCTGATCCGTTAAAACAAGGATGTAAAGCTGATTTTTAAAACGTTATTTTAAATGCCAGAAGAAAATATATTTGATTTGTTGAGTTTTACATTTCCAAAAATCCAAACGGTGGCTAAGTAAATGTTTTCTTCAATGTTCGTTTACATTCGCCATATGGCTGCGAACTCGTCAATGGCATGATTTGAAGCATCGCAACATAGCCTATTTTAATTTACAAAATCTAGGTCTGACGCTGGGAATCATGTTCTCTTGCTGCTTTTTTATACTTTTTTTGTGTGGTGGAGTTTTATTACAAAAAACGAATCTAAAAGCTTGACATGGAGTCTATTCACACATCTCAGGAGAGAGTCAATTTTGGTAAAACACTGGCCATAGCCACGTGGCGTTTGTTAATTGTTTTATTAATTGATAGGCTCCTATGTTTTATGGAAAGCGATTCAGGATTCAGTCAGCATCTTGCGAATTTATTCAATGTATAGCGCGCATGAGACCACTTCATAAATAAAATCAAAATTATGGTAGGCCTAAACTATTTATATTTTTCCACTTCTGCGCGGTTGTTTTCAGCATGTGTTCCTTATGACAGTAGGCTATATTAATATCTTGTCGTGTGAAATGTTGTTGCAAAAATAAACCTTTTTAATTAGAAGTAAATGTCTACTTTATATTTTGAAAATCTGTTAGTGGATGTAATTAAATTAAAATGTAGTAAAATATATAGGCCTATGTTTTATATGGCATTATCTGAAGAAACGTATTCGTCTGTTTGGATTTCTTCTGATACACAACACAGTTCTGAAACCAGTGTAAAGAAATTACATAGTAACATGACATGACATAACATGAATTAATTCAGTCTAATCTCGTCATGGACTGCGTAAAACACTAAATGCGTTGAACTTTCTTGTCACTCACAGTCTGTCGCCGTTTACCATTATGACGGGTAAACTGTCAACTGTGTAATGTATAGCCATACTCACCAAAACTTTTATGGCACTGATGTCCTGTCTTGTGCTTCCATCAGGTGAAGGTGTGGTTTCAGAACCGCAGGACCAAGTATAAGCGACAGAAGCTGGAGGAAGAGGGCCCGGAGTGCACACAGAAGAAGAAGGGAAGCCACCACATTAACCGCTGGAGGATTGCCACCAAACAGAACGGATCTGAGGACATAGATGTCATGTCTGATGCCTAAGACCAACCTAAACACTGCCCAAATGAACACACAAGACCAAGAAAAGCACTATTTATTTAATGTTATTAGTCATGGCATTTCAGATTCTAAACCTAACTGCAAAGGACCTGACCACGTGAGTGGGAAATGTGAGTTATGGATGAATTAAACCAGTCAGCAAGTAATCTTAACCCAGGACTGAACACTATAGTTGTTTAACATACCTCTGCTGGAATTATCTAATCTTTGAGACATGCCTCACCTGTAAGAAGAAATCATTTTATGGGCTGTCTTTCTTTCACTTATTTTATTTTTTTAATTGTATTTAAAACTAACAATTAAGTTAATTTTCACAAGTTAATATTTTTAATTCTGAATATTTTGTTGTTTCTGCGCATAGTCAATTAGTAAATTTAGTTTTAATGGATCTTTTTTATTAAGTTCAAAAGTATGTTGCCTAACATCCAAAATTTATTCAAACAAAAAAAGTTTGAAATGCTTTAAGAAATGCTAATGAAATTGGTGGCAGTTTGTAATAATTATTTTAAATGCAACTAGCCTGAAATAAAGTGATGTGAGGAATCAGTTTACCAGCCAGTTTTAACATGAGCCATCCTGTACCCACAGCATAGAGGCAAGGGTGTGTGTGTCTGTGTAAATAATGGTCTCTGTATCTAAAGAAGTGTAGGAATTTATGTTAGAGCGTGTGTGTGTGTGTGTGTGTGTGTGTGTGTGTGTGTGTGTGTGTGTGTGTGTACGAGTAATTTGCGTGCTGTCATTCAGTAGGCCTACTGGTAAATACAGGCTGATGTATGCAGGTCCTTGATCATTCTACTGGAGTCATAAACAAATGAATGTTTGCCAATTTACACATTAGCTTCTTTATAGTGTTCATTCACCTATACTTTTCAAGATAAACATGATAAAAAATGTCCATAATGAATAAAGATGTTTCAGAGACAAACCTCATTTGTAGCTCACACCTTATTGTTCTAAAAAAAAAATTTTTTTTTTTGAACTTCACTGATTGTAAGTTTTATAACTTGAGAAAAACTGTTTACTCTTAAAATGTTTGCACATACACACACTCAGACAAAGGGATAACGCCTGCCGGCAATTTTCCTCTCATCTCACCCTGCTAACTTCCTGTCAAAAGACACAGAGGAAGATTGTGTTAAACGAACCCGCAGGTGACCTTTCACCTCAACATCTGACCCTGAGCCTGCAGAGTGAGCAAGGGTTGTGAGAGTGAAATGCAGAGACTGATGACACCCGAGTATCACTGTCAAGTTCGACAAGAGCCAATTGAGATGGGGTGGAAAAGATTGTTTTGGTAGGTTTGTTTTGAGGCCATCAGATATCCAATCCTGTGTGCAGGTGCACACATCACATCCTCTGTAGCTGTACATCACACATTCCATGCATTCCCTAAGAGCACTCTTTCCTCTGAGAAAGAAAAAGGACGGAGAAAAAGATTGATGTTTGTTTGTGCACACGCGACACGAAAGAGTGCAAACACGCATTTCATTTTGTGTGATCGCAAAAACTGAATAATCTTAGTAAAATGTATAATATTTTGACATTTTAATGGCAAAATGCTACAGTAAAAAAGTCATCATGGAATCAAAATTGATTTTTTTTTTTTTTATGGAAAATTGCAGTTACAAATTATTTATCCGAATATTTTTTTCAATTAATGTGCTAGTAATCTTTAATCAAAATAGTTTCCCCTCCCTCTTAAAATGATATCTCTTCTCTCCTCTGATGATGCGTTAACTGGCGCAAGGGCGGGGCAAACTGTCACTTACTTGAGATCGACCAATAGCAAACCACAACCATCAAACCATTCAATCAATTCCTGATGGACCAAATCGAATCCCAACCTACATTATTTTTTTCTTGTCACAATATGGAAAAAAAGATGATCGCATCTTTTTTTTCCATCAACTATAATAGATCCACTGAGATATTTCATGTAATTTAACATTAAAATATTAAATATAGTTAAAATGTAGTTTTTTTAATAAAAAAAAATGTAAACTGACATTCCCAGAATTGTGTGGAAGCTCACATTTAATGTTTTTTTCATTGAACATTTATTCAGTTTTTTTTTTTTTTTTACAATTATGTACATTGGGGTTTTGTTGCATCTCATGTTGTTCAATGTATGTCCATTGCATTATTTTAGTATTGTGTTACCATGATGGTGTTTTGCATTTGTGTGCAACTTTTATGTATTAGTATTTACCTCAACTTGTGGAAAAGCTATTTGTGATTCACTTTGAAAAAAATATTATTTTATTTTTGTAAATTTAAAGGGGCTACATGTATAATTCAGAAAGCCTTGTTATTAGCGACACCGGTGGTCGTTAAGTGAACTGCAGCTCATGCACACCCTCTCTATAGTGATATGAGTAAGTCTCGGATGGCCAAGTCAGTCACATAACATACAAGAGACTGAACATGATTCAAGGCCTAATTTACCCACGAGGAAGTTCATGTTTGTTCTTTGCTAAGTAAAAAGAAGTTGGAAATACCTTTGCAGTAATATACAGTTAACGACATCCTGACGCCATCCACGCTGCTGAGGCAACATTTAGATGAGTAAATATGTGCTGCGCGTTTCCCTCTCAATAATTACAATTACAATGTTGATTATATTTGGTCTTGGCGGAATAGATCTGCTACACTGCTGCTGCTGCAGAGAAAGTACGGGGCTTGCTACTGCCAATACACACACAGTCACGATGCTGTGAGCAGTAAGACATGCTGTTGCTGTACAATAGTATACACATGAATTACTTGAAGCAGATCTATACAGGTGGAGCTGGGGAAGGTGGAGGGTTTCTGAAAGTGCATGCAAATGCTGACCAAGTATTTGAAGGTTGAGCAACGAGCTAATTGGCTACTGATACAGCAGGAACCAATCAGCTGTGCTCTATACAGTGTGATGTGCTTGCAAGTAGTTAAGGTCCTATATCAGCCTGCGCCATCTAGTTTCATGACAGAACTTTGTATTTAAGAAAGCATCTGATCATAGCCATGTGGATAATTTTTGCACAAGCTCTGCCATTCACCGGCATAATGTCGACAGATGATGCAATTAAAATTACACTGTTACGATAGTTTGATTAAAAATTTGAGACTTTGAATTAATCCCATTAAACACTGACATTACAGTACAGACTGGCTCTTTTTGGAATTATCCTGTACATTTTATAAGTATTAATTTAATGTGTCATTGAACAGACGTAAACGTCACATCCTTTTGATTTTCCCGGCAAAAACGCCCTGAGTCATTAGATGAAAATTCTTACATATAGCCCCTTTAAGTTCAATCTATAAAACTTAAATTGTTGCAACCATATTTTTTTTTACAGTAAAATTCTGGCAACCACAGATACAGGTTTTTTTATGACTATTCATATTTTTAGGTAAATTTCACAGATCTTTTTTTTTATTTTTACAGTGTGAACTGCTTTAAGCACAGTGGTGTAATAGAGAACCTATGGTTTGAAACAAAAGCTTGTCGATGTAGGGTGCCACTCTAGTGGAACATGCTTGGCTGCTCGCTGCAATAACTCAGTCTTCTGGGTTAACAAACTATTATTTTAAAAAATCTTTGTTGCAAATTGAAAGGATGCAGTAGAAAACTTATCTTATGACAAATTACTAAATATATATCACAAGTGCAAGTGTGACAATACACAGTGGGTGCATGTACTACAAGTAACTACACCAACACTGGAACAAAGAAACTTTGTTTACAGGGCACTGTTGTGCACACAGGAAATTTAATTTTAATTAGGCAAAACCCCATAAAACCATTTTTATCTTGATTTTGGAATTAAAGCAAAAGCTAAGAAAAAGGAAAGAATAAGCAGCAATGTTACCCTCATTAATCCGGCCGTGTGCATGTTGTGCAACTGTTTCTGTGTATGGCAGTCTAGCACGGTTAATGATTCTACATGCGGCTTCATGTCATGTCTCTCCTCACTACTGCCCACTGTGATCTGTTCCCGTGACAACCAGGTAGAAAAACACACAGGTCCACTCCCTCGCTCTAGCGATGGATCTAACGATAAAATAGAAGTTTACAGGAATCATTTTACAGCCCTGTCAAAGGAACTCAAACACATCCAAATAAAAGAAGATATAATCATCTAAAAACAATAGAACGAATGGATGGAAGAGGAAGAAAGTAAAACAGGAATTGTAGACTTGTGTGCATTGTTTCCATTCATTAACCATGATAATAATAATGTTTTAAAGGATTTCTATGTATTTTCTCGAACAAAGCCAAAAGGCAAAAGCATGTGATTTTATCGTACCTTTGAGTGCTTGTACTTAATGCATTGAAAACAATTCTAGATAAAATCCACAGAGTCTTATAAAGTATGTTAGTACTAACTTGTATTAAACAGTTTAAAAATAATCTTTCTGCAGCAATAGTGCATATTCTGCCATTCTGTTATATATATTTATATATATAGTGCTGTCAAATCGGTTAATTGTGATTAATCGCATCTAACATTAAAAGTCTGTATATATATATGTGTGTGTGTGTGTGTGTGTGTGTGTATTAATGTGAATATACACACACTTGTATATATATATATATATGTGTGTGTGTGTGTGTGTCTATATATAATATATATATAGGCTACACACACATATACAAAATGTTATGTTCAACACGATTATTCCCTTATGAATCGATTTGACAGGAATATATATATATATATATATATACACATTATACACATACACACACACGCATTCTTCAGACTACAGTAGTTGCAGTAGTAAAAAGAGAAAAAATCTATATGATAATGACAAAAATTTAACAAATTAGCTTTATTAAGTAATATAGATCATAACATACTATATATCTTTTTCATATGTGAATGCATAATTTTTTTTATTTCAGTTTACATTCCAATTCATTCTGAGAATGATTTGTAGTTTGTAAAGGAATTATAAGAAAATAACACAAAGGCAGCTGAATTATGTGTAAACAACAATTTTTTCCCTAATTACAATACAGTTTAAAATATCAAAACTGGTTATTTATTGTTTTAAGACAATTACTTTGCAAACATTATAGTTACAGGCAGTTGGTATAGGACTGTTTGTGTGAGAGTAATTATGTAAAATTGTAAGTAGCTCAGAGGGAAATTCAAACATTTGCCACTGCCATGTTCAAGTACAAGGCAAGAGGATGATTAGCACTGGTGTGATCTGTCTCTGTGTGTGTGGCTGGGAGAGGATTCACACACAGCAGGAACAATCCAGTGAGACGCAATCAAAATGAGCATTTTTACTGTTCGCATTAGAGTTTTACAGTGAAGGACAAAGACATTAGTTGCTAGGTGTCAAGCATTTTCTGGTTAAAGACCCTTGTTGTAGGTCAGGATCTTGCACTCTGTTGCAGCCGAGATCTCTGGCTCTAGCTCTGACACGTGGATCTGAGAGACAGAGAGCAGGTGCAGTCAAAACACTCTTCAGGTCAGCGTTTACAGCTCCCTTAATACTTTATTAAAATGCTAATTTATATCTCAATTATAGTAATTTAACTCAGCTTCAGCAGGAACAGAAAAACAACACGTATATCAAAAAGCGGCAGGATAAGGTTGTAAAATAAAATCGCCTCATATATGAATCTGCTGTTTTGATTACGGAGTGTTTTTATTTTTGTACTGACATTAAGATTCAGATCTTTTGGCTACAGTGAGACAACCATTCACAGCAATCGTTAAGTCATTAAGATGTTTAAAATGTTTCATCAAATGAGAATTAAAAGTGTGCCATGTCTTTCCAGCCTCGAGCGTTTTTCACAGTCAAAACTGACACTTCTGCCATCATAAAAAGCTAAAACGAAGCAGCGAGCACTGGTAAATATCCAAACCAGGGCCAAAACTTGCAATATTTTGCTCAGAAACAGATGGCAATGAGTGTGTGAGTGTGTGAGGCAGAATCTGAAACAGACATCCTGTGGGGTGTGAAAAGGTGGGGGACAGGAGTGGAGTTTTTTGGGAGCGTTCGTCTGGAACCCTCGGAAAAGTGTAAAGAGGGAGCGAGAGAGTGAGAGGAGAGGAGGAGGGGAGGGGTGGGAGAGGAATAGAAGTAGTTGGCAGCACATATGTCTGCAGTTCAGTAACCATATGGATGAACAGCTTAATAAACACCATTTTAAACCATAACCGTCTTCATGGCAGACAAAGAGAGGGGACGGAGAGAAAGTGAGAGGGAGAGCGAGAGCGGATGGATGGATGGAGGGAGGGAGGCGTGTGCGAGTGCTCACCTGACTGTTTTGGGGGAACAGGCTGATGGCAACAGGCAGCGCCAGGCCGAATGCAGAGAGACACACCATGCTATGAACAGGCAGCGCAAGGCGAGGGTGCTTCTGAAGTGGAGGGAGCCTAATGCACAAAACACACACAGAAATGCACACGTTACTGGCAGAACACACACCGAATCATGAGCATTCCCGCCATTATCGGTATTGAACTCGCTTCGCTGACACTTTGGAACTGCTGTGCGTGATTGGCCTCCGACACCTCCCCCTTCCCTCCCTGGCCGCAGTGTGTGTGTGTGGGGGGTTGTGGGATAGCATGCTCTGCAGGAGTCCTCCAGAGTAGCCCTGTTTTAATGAAGCCAGCGACTGCTTAATGATGACTTCATCAACACATACGCATGATGAGCTTTAATTGGCCACCAGACACTCTCTGTGTGCGCATGCTTGTGTGTATGTTAGGGAGAGAAAAGCTGCGGTGAGAAGGATCAAAGTACGTTAAAGACCTTTCATCGTGTCCATCAACTGCTCTAAATAAATCACTCATCCGTCACACTTACGTGAAGAGGTCGAAGCCAAACAGTCGTGCTGACTTTACACCAAATATACACACAGGAATTCAATGTTTGCACGACAGCCAGTCTATACTAAGATTAAATGATCGGGGTGATGTATCCTTTTCGCTGCTTATGATATTAGGAATGCACGATATTTATTTTCATGTTACGAACAAGAATCGATAAAATGGCCGTAAAAATTATTTACAATTGTTTGTGTTTATTTTAAACAATGCAAACTAATAGGCTACTAAAACTAAATGTTATTTTATATGCTACAAGTGAACTTACAGTATAAAAACTGGATATTCATCTTGAGATTAGCTAAAGATTAAAAAAAAAAAAAATTATCCACACTATTGTGTTGCTTTACAGCAGAATTACATTTTGTTTGCATCTTTGATTATTATCTTCCTGTTTATCACTGTAAAGATGCTTTGAAACAATCTGTATTATATAGCGCTTAATACAAACAAAGGTGACTTGACTTATTAAATTATTAGTGTTTTTGAAGATTATTTTTAAGTGGGTGGGTATTAGATGGCAAAGGTAAAAAAAATGAAATGTAAAAATGACATTCACAATTAAATCAATTATTTTTTACACAAATATTTTTGGATAATCTTGACAAGGTACAAATTACTATATTATATATTGGCAGTCAATCCCTATAAAAAAGCATCTGAAAGTAGAAAACTAAATCATTAATATTCTTCTTTTTTTCAACCAACAAATAAGCATTGTAGTAATTAAATATTTGCTTGGTGGTTATGGCTAAAGCTCACTTAAATTTCCTCTAGATCATTTGATGTGAACCTATTTTCCCTATGGTCCTCCTGGGAAGTTCATAATTACGATCTTTAAGTCACTTTCATCGGAGTAAGATGGCAGCGTTCCTTCTCTTAATTACAAAACCAAACATATAGCAAGGTTTTTTAACTCTACTTAAAAAAAAAAAAAGAACTAAGAATGCTCATTAGGTGTATTTAGCTTTTTATGTTTTTGATTAATTTATGAAAATGTACCGTCAACTAGAGATTCCATTGATTCCTTTAACTTTTTTCTGGCATTCATGTGCGCTCAACTCGTAAACACGATGTTTCCGACATGACTTGAACGCACCATTAGGCGGTGCCTTCATGTAAAATGCCGTCAATAAAGCCACTGACTGTTCAGCAAAGCAGCTGCCTTCGGACAAAGCAAGAGAAATGGGTGAAAGGTTGAAACGCCACACAGACTCCTCTCAGCGCTCTAATTAATCAAGGATACCCCTGCCACTCGCTCACCCTTAAAGCAGTGACCCTCCTGCATCACTGTTCTTGCTCCATTGAGAGCCAGTGAGGGTGAGCTGACAGTCAGCATAGCAGAGGACAACTCACCATTTACTGCCACTCACACACACACACACACATAACCGTACACACCTGCGAATCAGAGCAGCAAGAATTTGAGAAGGTTGCAACATAGTCTATCAGTCATAAAACCTAACAAATTCTGTTGAAGAGTCGGTCCCATAGACACAATGAGGCCGAGAAGTCACAGAGCAAGTGAAAATGTGCGTTTGCCTTTTATGATTTGATATAAAAGGAATTATATTATCAGCATAGCAATTTGAGTAGTTATAAAAACTTTTTTTCCCCAAACATTCTAAAACGTCTCTTTAAACGCAAGTTTAAATGGAAGAAAATCACAGATTTTTAATGTGCTCCAATGTCACAGATAGCCAGATGTAGATAAAAGTAGATAAACTACTGTTTAAATATTTGCGCTCAGTTGAAATTTTTTGAAAGGAGTCTCTTAAGCTCACCAAGGCTGTATTTATCACACTGAAAATCCAGTAAAAACAGTAATGTTGTGCAATATTATTACAATTTTAAAAAATTCTGTTTTAAATGTATTTTAAAATGTAATTTATTCCTGTGTTGGCAAATCTGAATTTTCAGCATCATTATTCCCTTGTTCAGTTTCACATGATCCTTCAGAAATCATTCTAATAGGCTTATTTTCTGAAATGGATATCTTTTGTAACATTATAAATGTTTTTACAGTCAGTTTTTATTAATTTAATTCATCCTTTTAATGAATTTCTTTCAACAATTTCTTTTTGTAGAATGCTGACAGTAGCCAATATGACCTGTGACTATTTTAATTTTTAAATTAAGTCATTCTGACCAATCAAATAAGAATATTGAAGTTGCACAAAGTATAGAGCTGTGGTAAAGGGGGAGATTTTAGTGATTGTATGGCTTCAGAAGCATATTGTATGTACCACTGTTAAGGGACTTTTATAAATCATATTTTGAGCTTGACATCCAAAAATCTTTAGTTTTTTGTGTGTGCAATTTTGCATTTAATTTGTATGTAAGCTACTCCTTTAAACACATACACAAATGTGTTCACATCAAACTGTGAAATAAAAATATACCAGGACATATGGTTCATATGGGTGTGTGAATTCCCGAGGTGATGGTGCTGTAAAAAATAACACTGAAGTCTGAAATATCAAATTATATCAAATATCACGAGATTTTCTCTGACCTCTCCAGTATGGCCATTATTAAAGGCGGCAGCAGGAGAACAGGCATGGGCAGCACGACACGTGTCAGGGATGTCTCCATCAAAGCCTGCACAAAAAGACATTTAACAGAGCAGAACCTTTCCCTTAACACATGCAAAATGTCCATACTCACATGCCTGGCAGCCAGCTTTGAGGTGCCCACCACATTGCCTTTGTCGTCCAGTACACTGATGCCCTCTGATAGCTCGGTGTGTCTCATCAGCAAAACATTACACACGTTGGCACTTGCTAAATAAAGGTAGAATTGCAGTTAGAAAACAAAGGGACTTCCATTCGATGCCCAACTTTTCCTTATTTGGATCCAAAACAGACAACTGATTATTATTAAAGAGAGAGAATCGTGTGAACTTGACTCTCTTTGTACGGTCACTATCCCTGATACGTTTTGAAACACACACACACACAAATGTAAGAGGCAGTCAATGGATGAATCTCGCAGTGCATTTTAACTTAGGGGAGAATAATGGGGTAAGCTGTGCAATTTTATTTTTAAATTATCCTCTGGGAAGGGAGAAATGAGACAAAACTAATATACCTAATTATATTTCAGAATATATACTTATAATTAGAAGAAAGCTTTATAAAGGGGGGCCATAGAAAAAAATTGTTAGGGGTAAGCTGTGTCATGTGAGGGGTAAGTTAAATCACTGGGGAAGACATTAACAATTTCCATTTGAAATAAGTCCTTATTTAGCAGAAGACAACTTACCATTTACTGTCTGCCACACATCAGTTAACATAAATGAAAAATATTCCCAAAGCATTTATTAATCTCAGATAATGTTAAATCTCAACATTTAATAATACATTATTAAAATCAAAAGTTGTTTCTGTTAACATTAGTTAATGAACCTGGATTGGTTGTATTTTTATGAAAAACTATGAACTAATGTTAACAAATATAGTAATGAATGTATCGCTCATTGTTATTGAATATTAGTTAATGCATTAACTAACCTTAACTAATGGAACGTTATTATAAAATGTTACCATATCTAGTTCAGTCATAAAACTCTAGAGGGCACAGCTGATAGATCCTTTAAATACAATCTGCAAACATTCACATCATTACCACATGGTACAAGCTGATTGGCCTCTGCTGATCCTGCAGCCAATGAGATTGCTTGCCTACCATTTAAATAGTCGGGTTCATTCCTTGCTGTAAACTAATCCTTTCAGGGTTCCTCAGAAACCCTCCACCTCCCCAGCTCCATCTGCCTAGATCTGCTACGTGATTTATGTATGTTTATGCAGCAGCATCATATCTTACATGCTCACGGCAGCATGATTGTGTATCTATGAGCAGTAGAAAATCCATACTTGCTCTGCAGCAGCAGCGTAGCTGATCTAGTCCACCAAGACCAAACACATGAACACTGCCATATTCAATAAGAAGCTAAAACTGTTCTGAGAGTTGTCATGATTGCTATTTTATATATATTGCTGATTTTACTTAGCAATACATTTGCTAGATTGGGGGTGACACATCTTACCCCACTGCTATATACCCCAAAACATCCTATAGAACTAACAGAAGAAATTAGAGTACTAATAATCACAGTCACCGCCTGTGAATATTGAAATAAAAGCAATCAAAACTGGAAAACATTCTTGATCTGGAACGTCTGCGTTAAGAGGGGTTAACTGGATATAAAACAAATAGTTTCACATGGTCATGTCAAAGTGCACACATGAATTACAAGCGTAAAAATGATTAGAATAATGATTTACTTTCTGGCATTATCATCTGTGGCATGTGGTGAGATTGGTGTGGGTGTGTGTGTGTGAACAGAGAAATAAAGGGAGCCTGAAGCATTTTTAATTTACAGACCTTGTGTTGTGAGTTATCAGTGTTCAGTGCTGCAGTGTTGTGGGGCTGAGTTAATTGGCTGAGTAAATAGCTATTCACCTCTGAGGGGTTCAGACCCAGGCCAATTAACCACACACACACACGCGCGCGCACACACGCGCACACGCACACACACACACACACATCAAAATTGATAACAATTAAAAACATATGCATGCAAAATTTTACAAAGAAGGACGTCCTGCTTTAGGTCACCATATGGATGGCAAAAATCATTATAAACTGTCTTATATATAGGCGCTGATTCCAAGTGTGTCATTTTGAGGTTAATAAAAATGATAAACGAATGCTGTTTTACATCAAATGTATACAATTGTGAACGCAAAATAAAATCCAAGGCAAAATTGTTTCCACTGCGTTTCATTAGCTGTGTTTAATTGCCTTTTATAACTAAACACTGAAAAACAACAACAACAACATGGCGGCCTGGAGACAGGGAGCCCAGTGCTAACACAGAGAGCACTTTAGGCCTAATTAACCAATTAGAGAGCGGCAGCCGAGAGCTAACAAGGTCCCGTTACTCCAGTCCAGAGAGGTGAGGGGGGAACCTGCTGATTTAATTAAAGGGGTGGGGTGGGGGACGAAAACAATTTAATTACAGCCAAGGATCCCCAAGGCATTGTGGGACAGTCTCCCTCAGCCCCTCTGGACCTGTTTGAGCCTCAGCACGCTAATGGAACACTGAGATAACATTTCAGCAGCGTCCCCCTCTGACAACGGGATCAGTCAAAACACAACATGAGAACAAACAACAATAAACAAACGCTCGAGGTTTAATGAAAGTCTGAACCTAATTTAGAAATTGAGTGTCATTACAAATGCAAAGACGTGAGCTTTCAGACAGCAAAAGAGCTGATAGAAAACGGCATGCATTAATTAATATCGTACATTACTGAATCAATCATTTTATGTTTTACTAATCAGCAGTTTAGCAAGACCACATGACAGGAAGCCGTCGCTTGATTTCTGTCATAAACACATAAGGGCAGAGTAAGTGGTGCGGGAAATCAAGCTCACATTAATCGCGAACACGTTCATAAATACACTCTCGCACACATGCACATACCAACGGCAGGGAACGGGATGAACCTCTGGACCAGGATTCTTGTAGCCGGACTGAAATGCTCAGCTTTCTTAATAAGAATATTCAGCCCCACCTGTGCACATAATTACATTTCATTTTAGTATTTAAAACAAAAATAGTTTTTTCTTATATGTATATATATATACATAATTTTGATATAAGTTTTGGGTCAGTAAGATCTAGGCTATTTTATTATAATAATTTTAAAAAATCCTTTTATTTTGCAGAAGCATATAAACTGATCAAAAGTGAGAGTGTGAAAAAGGAAAAACAGAAACATGTGCCTAGTGAAACAATGAAATCTTACATTAATATAATATGGCAAATATTACACGTGAAGTCAAAGACGTTATGGTGACAAATTATGAGTACACATTTGTTTTCATAGTGACCTTAAAAAACTCCCAGTGGGCTTTATGACGGGTCGTGACAGGCTATGCTAAGTTGTTTCTGGTCTCGCCTTGTGAGTCTCTGGTCATCTCTGAGAGCCTGTCTAACAAACATCTGAGAACATAACCCATTCACATCCCTTCCCTTCTCAGCAGGGGTGTTCAGAGGGATTGTAGTTTTAATTAGTGCCCCCCTCCCGCATTTCTCATAGGCATGGGGCCATTTGTAGTTGTCGTCACCATGGTTCTGCTTGTCATGCCCCTGGGCATCAAACTGCCACCCAGCAGGGCAGCTAATTGGCTCTATAGGACACATGGGCGTGACTAGAAGGATATGCAATTCAGCAAAGTGAAATGCAGCATAGGGCTCCGTGTGCCTATGTGATGCTATTAGACTACATCAGTTTGCTTGTTAAAATTAAATTCACATTAATATAGATAATATTATTCTCTGATTGCGTGAAATGGCAATTCAAAATGTAAGGATTAAAAGAGAAACACGTCAAATTACGTAATACAATTCTGTGTAGCAGACATGTGAACTCACTGCAATAGTAACTGCACTGCTGACTGCACCAAGATAACCCTGGAAAAATTTAGACATTGGTGTGGGCTGAAAACAAACAAAAAAACAAATTAATTAAAAATTTTATTAATATGGCATTTTTGGTAACACTTTCCATGAAGCCTGTATTTATAGTGCATTATAAGTGTACTCTTACGGCATTATGATGCATAAATAATGCCTTACAAAAAAAAAGAAAAAAAAAGTATAACTTTCCAATAAGGTCTAATTTGTTAAAGTAAATGCATTAGTTAATTTTAACTAACCAGAGCAATTTTACAGCATTTGTTACCTTTTGTTAATGTTAGTTAATAAAAATACAATTGTTGATCACGGTTCACAGTTCGTTAACTGATGTTAACAAATTCAAATGTATTAATTGCTAAAAGTTTTGTTCATCATTAGTTCATGTTAACTAATGTAACTTAACATTAACAAATGAAACCTTATTGTAAAGTAAGTATTACAAAAAAACATACATGTTGTATTGTGTCATGAATTGTAACAACAGCTATAATACCTTTTAATTACATATGGGCTATAACTTGCAATGCCAAGATGTGAGACTTACAATACATTATAACTATGGGAATTATAATCCATTATAATTTAAGTGGATATAACATGGTGTTCATTGTGTTTTATATTATCTTACTCCTAAAAGTTATAACCACAAGTATTATAATGCATTAAAACAGTTTTTACGATTATTCATAAGAGGATACAACATAGTATAATTAGCATGCAAGTACTTCCAGTTCTAAAGTCAATGTTTTTGTTTAATGGGCTTTTGGTTAAATATCTGAAATAAGGTCTGTGGTTAATCTCAGTATGTCCATGACATAAAATACATTCATAATACTTATAATTAAATTTTTAATTTGAAATAATTTTTATACCGTGTTGCTAAAAAGTGGTTAAATGGGTTGCTGAGGACAAGTCGAACAAGTAAACTCATCTAGTACTCACTAGTCCGCTTTCACAGTCTCAGTGTGTTTATAACCACACTCTTGCAAACTATTACCTCAAACTTTAAGGGAAAATGTTTTTTTTTTTTTTAATTAAGACTGAAAGAGTCTTCAGAAGCTTAATGGTGGTGACGTTGAAGTCATGTGACAGTGGTACAGCTCTTTTATAGCCTAGATTTAGCTTTTTACTTGTATTTAGGCCTCAAAAAGTTGTGTTCATATATGAAGAATATGATGATGAACAAAATGCGTAAGAATCATAAACTTGTGTTGGTCACAGAGCTTATTTTCTGCAATAATCTAAAAAACATTGTAAAAATCCTGTATTGTTTTGTCGAGGGAAACCAGGGTGATGCTAACTTATGGGTTGCCCTGCACAAATATCTCTGCAGCACTCGTTTCATTGCTTTTTAATAACTTTAGTTTGCATGCGAACATAAAATATGCCATGTCATCATATGTACTGGTCAAAATGATATTAGTTACACTATACCTTAGTTGCGTTACGGTTGCAGTAGTTGACACAGGCGTTGTGACTCTGGTTCAGCCACTGTGAGAAACAGTGAGAATGAGTTCATAGTAAAGCGAGCTTGAGAGTAAAGTCAAACAAAAAGACCAGAAAACCATACCTGCCAGAAGATGGTGGAAGCAAATGTCTGATTGGGTAAAAGAAGTCCCACAACCTATAAATCAAGGAGTGAGTGATTTGACATTGATTTAATGTTAACATTTGGTGACCAAGATTTTTTTTTTCCACATTGACCTACCACTGGAGTACCAAAGGGCACAAAACCTGAAAGAAAAAGGAAAAACATGTGCCAACACAAAGAATAGGAAGGAGATGATTTCAGGAGAAACAAACTTCTTGATTCAATAATGTAATAACACTAAGAATGTAATTTTGACATTTGAATATGCTGGATCAGGCCACAGAAGTACATTTCAAGTCATGTTTGGTTTAATAATCAGAATTATAGTCTCTCATATGACATTATGACTTTATTACTGACCTTTAACAGATTAACAAAATCCTCATTACTCATAAAAGATAGCATTGTTCAGAGGTGGCCATCATAATTGTCAGGCAGGTCTCTCCCTATCTGTTCTCTCTTTAAATAGTAGTGTTAACAGAAGACTAAAATACTCCTATTTCTGAGTGGCCCAACAACACTTCCAGACAGCAGGAGGGAGAGGGTTTAATCAGAGCCCAGCTGAGTGTGACCTTTGCCAACAGATCGGTCCAGAGAGACCCCCTGCCACCAAGCTCTAGTCTCCAGAGCCGGTAACAAGCAGAACACTGCCTACCACCCCTGACACACACACACACGCACACGGAAAACACACTCGCACCCTTACCTGACATGCGAAAGGGCATGGGGATCTTCTCTCCTGTGTCTGGATGGATGATGGCCTGAGGACATAATGAATCCACAGACAGCAGACAGGATGAAGAGGAGAAAACGAGAGAGAATAAGAGGTGAGATCTGCCAATGGGAGAATTACCATGCTGAGGTTCTCCGCAATTCTCCTCTCATTACACCAATATTCAGAACCACAGCTTGCGAGTGTGTGTCACACTGCGCACGAAGATGTTGAGTGATTTGAGCAGGTTCTTTCATTATAGGAACCTGTAAAAAGGCTTTCAACGCTGTTCACACTCACCTGTTTAATCTTCTGTGCTTCCCAAAGCTATGCGAAAAACAGAGAGAAACATTGATGAAACATTCTTTACACAACACAAGTGAACTGAATTGTGAAATTCTGAAAATGTGATTGGTTGATGTCTTCTATTCTGCTCACATTCTCACTAGCTGTACACACTCTTTAATTGGCATCTATGGTTCTATGAAGATCCTTTTAAATCCTTGGAACCTTGTCATTCTTCATAGTGGAAAAGGGTGCTTTAGATTACTAAAATGTTCTTCACGTAAGAAAAACATGGTTCTTTTCAAATCCGTTTGCTAAAAGGATCTTTGGGGAACCAAAAATGGTTCTTCTGTGGGATCACCGTGAAAACCCCCCATTTTGGAATCATTATGGTACCAAAAATGAACTTTTAATGGGCCCCAAACTTACCTGTACATTAGTCACACCTGGAGGCAGAGTTCCATTTTTGAACTGATCCAGAAGTTTCATACATTCATTTAAATGTTTCTAAAATAAAAGAGAAGAAAGCATTCACAGATAAACTATCAAAGTCAATTGAGGCTTACATTTCAGGAGACTCTCGCTTACCTCGGAAACAAAGAGCGTTCGAGGGTCGATCACATTCAAGAAGTGTCTTAATCTGCCAGAAAATGAACCCTGAAGTAACAAGGAAACATTAAGAAATAAACCGATAAAATGCACTATTAATGTGTTGGGAGTTACAAAACAAACTCTCATGGCAATTCATAACTACTGAACATTTTGGTGAACTGGTGCCCATTTTGCATACATTCATACGCTTATGCTCCACTAAAGGTTAGGTTTAAGGGTGGACCTTCATGCTTACTTTTTTCCTAAAAATCATAGGTTTTCATACGAATAGTATGGAACAAATTTATACGAAATTACAATTGGAATTTCTCAGTTTTCCCATAAAATCAGTTGGAATGAAATGCTTATAGATTAATTAACATCTAGTGCAGTGCATGGTCCATTGTTTTTAGTTTAGAAATGCAGATTAAGTGGGACAACAACATAGGAAACAATTTTGTATTTTATATGTCTTCCTTTTTACTGTGTATAGTGTAGTGGAGCTAATTTTCTGCTTGTAACTTTTTAGATTGATTGATTTATTGTGTGCAATAAACTGATTTCCCCCAATGAATCCAATGAATTCTAAAAATACTAAGTTACAGGCAACTCATCTTGAGGGGCAGGTTTGTGTGGAACAAGAACAGTTCTCCCGTGAATAATAAGCATGATTATTAATAATCATATGTTCACAATTTCTTTAAATTATTCAACAAATTATTTCTGAGGTCCCAGAAACTTTCTCCAGATGCGGGAGTCAGCTGCTGATGCAGACTATGACACCAGGGCCGAACCAGTTGTTTTCGCACGCCAGGTGTGTCCGCCTCATTATGCGTGCACACCAACTGCTGCTGGCTGATCTGTAGACCTAAAAAAACTTCTTCCAATGCAATTAAAATGTTCAAATGTGTGTTGGAGAGAAAGATTCCAAGATTTCAAAGACGCACGCAACATATTCTCTGTTTATCACGTCTAACAGGCGGCCCTTTACACATATGAAGGACGGAACCAGAGCAATAACAGCAGATGTGAATCATCTGTATTAAATAAATAAATCAATGAATAAATAAATTACCTCTCAATTCCTCTTCCTCTGAGGTTAAAGTTATTGAGTCACTAATGCATATAAAATGGCTTAAATTGTTTTTTTGTCACAGTGAATGTTCCAGTTTCCACATGTTTTAATAGAGTAGTGTTGCTAATGAACTTGCTTTGGCACAAAACAGTTGACGATGCTTTATCTCTTCAAATTTGATGCCGAAGCTTGAAAATAATTAATTGAGGCCGGGGTGTGAATTATAAGGGTCTGGGGCCTGACCTTAAGTAAAACCTATAACCAAAGACTGTCAAGAAAAAAAGTTTGCAAAGGGTCTCTAAATATGTAGTTTTTACATACAAGTAATATATATATATAATTTATTTATTATTTACAAAAAAAAAGTAATTGTGAAAAAAGTACTCTGATTATGTAACTCATGTTACTTATAATGTGTTAACCCCAACAGTGTGTGTGTGTGTGTGTGTGTTAGGCTAACGTTATATATATATAGTAACGCAAGTTATAATCAGATTACTGTTTTCAAATGTGAGCATGCATTTACTCACCTCGCTTGCACAAAAACAGATTCAGTATTCCTCAAAATGAATAAAAAACTGTAAAATGCAAACTCAGAATATTACACAAACCTGCAATAATTAAATGTTAATTAACTCAATTTGTGTACTTTATGTATTTAAATTCACTTTATTAACCAATGTATTTGCCTCTGACCTTCGACGCTCTAATTCAACCATACTAAAATGACTTTAGATAAACATTTGTTTCTTTTGTCTTTTCATTGATAGTTCACTTAAAAATTATTCTTCAATGGCGCTGCGAAAACCCGCTTTTGGAACCAGAGTATCGAAGAAAAGACAACCGCAACTTCTGTTTCGTGCCGAGCAGTTAACCACGCTGTAATCAGTCATACTTTCCAGATTTAAACTAGATTAAAATCTTTTTACGTAACCGATTGTAAAACGTTATGAAATTATGACTAACTTGTAAGACTAGTCTAAGCAGTTTATGCAACCTGTCACTTAAATCGGGTACGCCTTGTCGCCTTATGAAGTAACCATAGCAACATTATTGGTACAAGACCTGTCTATGTGCAAGAAGTGCATCTACGTCATTTATCATAAAAAGTTACAAAATATATATGGCATTTAGGGCTGACCCATTGTTTGAGGCTATACTATTGTATTTCTTCCAATAATCTAAAAATATGTTTGACTTATTATTCTAGCCTAGGCAAGGCAACAACATCAATATTTATCACATTTTACAAAGTAGGCTAGTTATGTCACCAACAGAGGTCACTGTTAATGCGACTGAACCAGAGTGTGAGTGAGGGAGGCGGAACAAGCAAACACTGCTGTCAGTGCACTCACACTGTTTGTTTGGTTTTGATTTGGTTTAGTTTAGTTTTAGCGAGTGGAGTAAACAGCAGCTCATTCGAGCAGCAAAATGCGATTCCTCTAAAACAATTCACTTGAAACATTCAGTCTCCAAATCCCTCTGCAGTGAGCCTGAAGAAATCCACCAGATACAAAAACACGGAGATCTCACATTCGTACGGAATGGGTCCGGTTGTTATTTACCTGATCAAACCGAGACTCGCCGAGTCTAAACGGAGGGCACACAGTCGATTCAGGCATGGCAGGTTTTGCTTTCAATAAAGCTGTTTTACTGAGCTCTGAAACTAGTAGACTTCCCTCAGAGTGGGCGAGTCATCCGCATCGATGCATTTTGGGTAATGTAGTTTTCTAATAGGTCAAAGGATAATCACCTCGCAGGTGTGATGATGAATATGAGAAGGGGGGGGGAACAAGTCAGAATTCCGAGATGTTTTTGTTTTTTTTACAGTGGCAGAAACAAGCTTCCATAGATGGATGACGTTTGAAGAGTAGTTTTAAATAAACGTCAGTAAAACATTGCTTTTCTTTTATTAATAAATTAGTTAATTAATTGATAATAAAAATTTCAATCGCCTTAACTACCTACATCATGTGGTTCAGTTTAGTCATAATGACCTTGTTATTGCAGAGGGTGGCATATATAGCTAAATAATTTGTTTATCCAAGATAGTCATTCCCCAAATTGCTTGTCTACAAGCTGTGTAATATTAATTGTGCTAAAAATTATGCTCTCCTAGTAAAAGCCTAGCCTACTCTCTAAAAAAATTAACTTATTCAGTGTGAGCACATCAAAACACTTGATCACAAATGTTCTTGGGGAGTCTTTTTAGCATATTTGTTTCACTAATGATTGCTTGAAAGATAAATATATCATCTAATCACTGAGGCAAATATAATTTAGGAGAATATATAACTACAGTAGTGTAGTTAAAAAAGTGTTGTAGTGTTTAAATACTGGTTTAATTTTCAATATCACTGCATACAAAGACATATGTGCTTTGTCTTTTTGTCAAATAAGGACAGTCAGAGATGCATCCCAAAGTGAAAAGTTTATTTCATCAACAGAGACCTTGAGATGCATAAGAGTACACCAAAAGTCAATTGAACATCTCTCAGATGAGGCATTGAATTAAAAAAATAGATCACAACCTCCAGTGGACACTCATGTAACTACACCCTAAACATCCAACCAAACAGCACCTCAAGGAAGCACTTCAAATATTTTGCACCTAAAACATTGTTCATCTGAACATTCCCATCATGTTCGGTGCTTATACGCTACTTAATATGTGAGGTTAATTTATGCCATTCTCATCCACTGAAATTTACAACCAAGGAGGAAGAATTGAGCCTATACTTTTTAAGAATGAGGATTTGGGCATCAAAATTCTTTCCAATGCATTCTTACAACTTTAAAATGAACCCTTTGTAATTCTTTAAAAAATATCTAGGTTTTAAATTACCTTTAAAGAAAAAGGACATTCCACACCTCTAAAAATAAAATGAAATGTAGTCTAGTAAACACACTTTTTTTTATTTGCAAGTTCCAGAGTTTGTACTACATAAAATGTAGCTTTGATTATCAACTTCACCATTAAAAGCATACAAATCTTCTTCTACACACACATCTCATGATATCATTCAGCCAAGGGCACTTGAACACTTTCTTATAGGCTGCAGGCTGTGTGTGTTTTGTGAATATTTATTATATAAACTGTTGTTCGACACAGTGGCAACCTAAGCAAATATTTCATATTACATTCCATCTGTTTAGACCTAGAAAAGTATGAATCTCTTAAATTCTGCAAAAGCCTGGCCTTCACATCTATTGCTTTCTGTTACTACTGACCTTTAGAAAGGGAATCCTAGGCTTAGTAATCAAGATGTACATAAACAGCATTTTAAAAAAAGAGCAAAAGAAAAAATGATTGTACAAACCTTATTACCACCCCAAAATAAAGGTGACAGAAGACCTTCCCACAAAGCAAAATACAATAAAAACCATAAATAGGTATTTGCATGATTAAAACGTAACATAGTCTTGAAAACTTGTAAACTTTTAAGTTTAATCCTTATTAAATGAACATTCATTAATCCACCTTCAATAGTCTGAGAGACAAACCTTCAGAGCACACAAGTCCTTAACTGCTTCTGATCACAGAAATATGTTGATAAATCTCTAGCTTTCTAGCAGGGACTAGCACTGAAACACCGTTATTATTCTGTGTTTAGATGATTAGTCTGTGCAATGAACGTGTGCGTTTGACTGTGTGCACTTCCTAAGCTGTTGAGAAAGAATTGTTGCAAATGCCTCAGTGTGAGGTTTGAAAAGTGCTGCGGCCTACGCCTCTATCACATATCTACATATAGTGCTACATTGTACACACAGTGGCAACACTGATAGTGGCGACATCATAAAAACACTAGAATAACATTACAGTGACATTAACAGAGCCGTCGCGGTATTGACAATACTGTAATGTTCATTTAGAGCAGATCCTTTCTGGCATTTGCATTTTCATGGCTTTCGTTCTCTCTTCAGATCCATTTGATCATTTTGATATTTAACAGTCTTGGAGAAAGTTAAACTTTGAACACTCCATCACCTTTTTTTTGTAATATAATGTGCAATTTAATTAAAAGTGATGAGTTTAGCGACAACAGAATGGAGAAAATACTGTATGATAAGGCAGCATTTGGCATTTTGTCCGAGTGGCATATATGCAATGAATACAGTATATATCCTATTCATTACACCTGAAAGCACTGGCAGCGATGTACGTGCATTGGCTCAAGCAAAGGAAGGAAGAGGAACCTACAAAACAAAGCTAGAAGGTCAGTTGGTGTGAGCCTCTGCCCTTAAGCTCTTAAGTAAAGTGCAGGGACATGTAGGGAGGCACAAGCAGATTCAAAACTGGCTGATTCGTCTCACGCTCCCTCTCGCACGCTTTCTAGCCACCTCGAGTTCTCAAACTTGTTCTTTTTGTTTAAGCAGCTGAGCGTTACATGTCAAAACGTGATAAGAAAAAAAAAAACGAAAGATAAAGCAATGCTTTTCTTCGTGCATTAAAAACCATTCACACTAGCACTAGAAGACTGGCATGTCACAGTCTTGCCTTCCTATTGACTGACAGGTGGTTTTGGTGCTTAGCTGGACTATGGTGAGTAAATGGATCCTACCAGCTTTGAAGTTTAGCAGCAGAGTGCCGACCCTTAACCATCAATGCAAACCTGCAGTAATATACAGACCCCATAGAAGCCCAGGTATTTTCGGACACAGTTAAGAACAGCAAATCTACACCCTCTCCTCCATGTCCATCACCTAGCTCCAGATAGCTCTCTACATTTATATGGTTGCTGTAGCAGTGCAAGGTTGTGATGTCCACCCGGGATTTATGGAAGGATAGTGAAGGCGTTTGTTGTATCATTTCATCTTGTTGCGGACCTGCAGCATCGTGGGGGTCTGCTCCATGATGCGTACGAGCAGCGTGTCGATGTAATCCTCTAGATCTCGGATCAGAAGCTTCATCTTCTTTAGCTCCGTCTCACGTTTCTCCAGCAGCGCCCTTCGCTTCTCGTAGTCCTCCCGCTCCTGCCTGAGCTCAGTATCTCGCTGGATCAGCAATTTAACCAGATCACTGTGGTTCAGGTGATAGTACGAGCCTCCTCCCTCCACTAGTGGCTACAACAAGAAAGAAAAGCAAATTTTAACTTTGCAAGACTATTTTGATGTTGAAAAAAAAGTCACTTCTGAATTATATATTTTGATTTGTGATCATGATAATGGATTTAAATGACAGAACTATCATAGAAGTAGTAGTACACTGCAAAACCAAACAGTCAAATTAATTAAATGAAATGAGTTAATTTCACTCAAATATTACTGAAAGTTCATTGCACTTAATAGAAAAAGTTATGTGAACTCAATAATTGATTATATTAAGCAGAACTCAAACTGAATCAGACACAGGCTTAAAGCAGATTTCTAGTTCCCAGCATGCTTTGCTACAGACTCTGTAGAGAGAGTAAATGTTAAATGAAATGCTATTTTATGTTTTTGCACAGGATTAAAGCAGGTAGAGATCTGTTAGTGTTTATTGTTGTCATGTTGGGATTTGGATTTAGAAAGGTTTTCTGTTATGTCTGAGTTTCCGGGGTGTTACCATTGTGCTGAAGAGTAGAGCCTGTGGTCAGCTCGAGGATGGGCCAAAACATGTTGTTTAAATTGTTTAAAAGTAGTAACTGCACGTACCAATGCAGTGATACGGTACGACCATAATCACGTACTTGTCTGAGTAGGTATTACATTTTTAATTTAAAGTTAATTCACGAAAAAGTATGTTCAATATAGTATGAATGCGTGTAGTATGAATGTAATCCGGACGTACTACATCAGCTATCTATCATTAACATGTGACCTACCAGCGTCAGTTGAGTCGCTTCACCTCCATTCATAAATCCCCTCCCGTGGCCTCATGGGATAGTAAAGTGTCCATTGAATGTGCACTTCAGAATCTCGCCGGAAGTAGTAGGTCATCCGGGGACTTTTCGCCTACTGTTTTTCGAAAACTATGCATTTGGAAATACTACTTTGTTGCCGTTTTGTTTTTCGCATTCTATATATGGTAATAGAAAAGTTTTCAATTTCGGACGTAGCGAGGGTCTCTTGTGGTATTAGCACATGCTAGTAGCTAGCTAACTAACAGGTAACTATAAGGGAATAGAGTCAATGGAGCTTAAATTTAATAGTTTTAATCAATACAGTTGAGTTTCAGCAACATAAAATATTTGAGTGTAGTTTAATTGTATTTTAGGAAATATTCTTTTAGTGAACTCAACTGAAATAAGTTTACAGTACTCATAACTATTAGTTTGTAAACTTAAATGAATTGAAGCAATCGGTTTCCTCAATTGAAATTAGTTTACAGTTGTACTATTTTACAGTGTAGTAACTAGTAGTAGTGCTTGTTTTAATTTGATTAACATTTAAACATGTTAATGTTAGTAACAGAATGTACATCTAAAAAAAAAAAAAAAAAAAAAGAAAAAAAAAAAAGGAGTAATGTCTGAGCATGATAGGTCTACAAAAATATCATGGTTTCTGCAAAAATATTAAGTAGCACAACGTTGATGATAAGAAATGCGCCAAATCAGCATGATTGATTTCTGAAGGATCATGTGACACTGAAGACTGGAGTAATGATGCTGAAAATTCAGTTTTGCCATTACAGGAATAAATAGAAAATAGAAATAGAAAATGGTTATTTTAAACCATAATATTTCACATTTGTATTGTTTTTACTGTATTTTTGATCAAATAAATGCAGTCTTGGTGATCAGAAGAACATGTGGGAAAATTATATCTAATACTTTTGAAATAAATAGTGCAAAAATATTACTTTTACTAAACTAATGACAGAGTAGGAAAAATGTTTGCATTGTATTGAACTGTATTTAGATGCCAATAAGGAGACATGACAAGTGAAAGCTGACAAAAATGTTTTTTTCATCAGTGTCAATGAATTAAATGTGTTAAATCCGTTTACTCAAAAGGCAAATTTACCATAAAAAAACAGACTGCTTCATACTCATGCAGTACCTTCTTATCAGCATCCTGATCTGAGTGGTGACTTCGTCCTGAGTGGATGGTGGATTTAAGCTTCTCTAGTACGGAGCGACCCTCTGACCTTTTCTCATCAGGGGGTGTCAATGGCTTCACCGGGTGTGGACTAAAAGACATATTGACACAGCAAGATTAGACAGGGTACAGGGCAAAAAAAAGAATGGTGACAGACAGCTTAATAAAATAAGTCAATCAATTTATTCACAACAGCACACCATTTAAGATGTGTTCAAGAGAAGCTCTTAAGGCCCATTCACACCAAGGAAGATATCTATAATGATAAATATATAGTTCTAAAAATCGTTCTAAATATAAAAGAATAGCAGAGTCCACACCACAACTATAACGATAACACCACAGAGAAACAATATAATTGGAATTACTTTTTTTTTTTTTTTTATCTGAACAATTAAAACAGCAGACGAATGAACTGAATGATATCGTCCGCTGGTGTGGACGCTAATATAGTTATTATCGTTATAATAATCTTTAAAAAGTTATAGTTCTTGGTGAGAACAGCCTTTAGTTCTGAGACAAGGAGATTTCTTCTATGACACAATAAATGTTACCTTCAGTCATCATCCAACAACTAGCTGCAGTAAGAGCAATCAAGCAAAGCTAAAATGTACTCAGGCAAGCTTCCTGTGGACCGAACCGAGTCACTCAATTGGTTAACACCTGCTAATTGAAGTGAGGCTCCCCCATCCCAACTGTAGGATCCACAAGAGAGTGTGAGCCTATGTGTGATTGTCCATGGAGAAATCAGTAGACATGCTGCTACCACAAACAAATTAACACAAGAGAGAAGATGTGGATGAAGGGAAAGAGAGTCACCCTGCAACCCGAGAAAGTGAAGTGCATCGATTGCACATATAATAAGGCGTCCCAAAAGACACCTTGTCCAACCCCATAACACCATTTTCACAAGAAACATACCTTGCACCACGTATATGCTAAAACAGGAAATCTGTAGTTATTGAAACTGGCAAGACTGTAGAAATAATAGATGTATGTGGAACATCAGTTTATAATGCTGTAGCCCATGCATACCCCAACACCAAAATCATTTCTAGCATGGATGGACCATATGACGGTCTTATCTGTATCAACCAATAAATGAGAATTTTTATTCCAATAAATTTAAGCCTATACATAACAGTCAAATAATCATGGGACCCCACATTATTTCTAGTTTGCCTACCTATTAATAATTATTAGTTATCAGCATAAGCCAAAATTTCCATATTACTGTGGAAATTACCCGTTTCAGTAATTACAGATTTTACCTTTAAACCTCATTGAAGACAGTAAGTTTTAAAGCTGAATGGAAGTGACTAGAAAGCCCAAGGTATTAAAAAAAAGATCTCCAGATGTGTCCATTAGATGTGCACCAGATGTGCTGATCTCCCATAACAACCACAACGAAACGAACTGAGACCTCACCTGCTCTGATGATCAAATGTCTGTGTATTATCCTGGATAAAGGGATTGAATGATGTAGAATTCACAGGCTGCATAGTAGGAAGAGGAGCACGTTTTGGACGTGGCAATGACAATGATTTGGCGTCTGTTGTAGGGGGAATTATGGGAAAGGGGAATACTGCTATATGTGGTGTTGAGGAAGCTACAGGTGAAAGGTCGAACAAAGAAGATGTAAAGTTAGGGCTGTGGTCATGCCTTGAAGCCAGCGTTGGCTGTTCACAGAGTGAAGGTGCTGATGGCTGGGGTAAAGTGGGCCAGTTCACTAGAAATAAGTCAGGTGTCTCTGAATCTTGAACAGCTGGGGTTGTCCACATTTCAACATTTCTGTCTGCAGATTCAAGGTTTGTGACTGGACTTGTGCTAGTACAAAGAAGGTGAGTTTCAGTTGGCAGGGGTAGAAAGATGTTTTTCAGGCCAGAATCAGTTATGACAAGGTCCTGTGTGATGCTGGAGGTTTGTTCTAATGCACAATCGGATACAAACACGTTAGATTCAGTCAGCTGGGCTAAATGTAGGTTGCCCTCCGATAAAATCCCAACCGATTTCATATTATGGGATTCGTCTGTTTGCAGTTCTTGGGAATCGTTTTGGTTGGTTGGGCAGGTTTTACAGTTATTTACCAGACATGTTTCTGTATCTAATGGCGCAAGCTGAGCCTCAAGTTCTGCTATCATATCTGAGGTAACAACAATTGGCAACATATCTTTGGAAAAGTCATATTTTTCAACATTGTCCCCTGAAGGGTTACACTGTACTATTGGTTCATCAAAATCTGACTTTATCATGTCAGACATGTTCTCAGATGATGTATTGGGGGCTGATTTTGGTGTAAAGGTATGCGTTTCTGGCAGGAGGTCCAATAAGCAAATTCTTGGTTGAACATCCTGAGGAGATTCTGGCTTTGGCAAGACTTCTTGAAATGGTTTAATGTTTTCTTCTATGACCTGATTTTGCTCACAAACCACTTCTGGTACAGCCTTTACAGATGTGTCATCTTTTGGCATGGCATTAGAGATATGGTTTGGCAAGGACTCAGATTTTGAAGTGTCCTCTACAGACCAATTCTGTTTGGGTTTCACATCCTGTGTGAGCTCTAAGCTAGGGGAAACTGAATCCTGCTGAGATGCACAAGTAATGTACTGGTCTGATTCTGCACTCTTGTGCAGGCTGTGGAGGAGCACACTGCCAGGTGAGAGCACATAGTTTGGATCTGATGCATCCTTGTCTGTCCCTGTTCTAATTCCAGTGGTGGGAAGGAGATGTTTTACAGGATGTGTTGTCCCACTAGAATTTGTTATTTCTTGCTCTTCACTGATGCTGGTGAGTAGATTACCCGTTAAGTCATTCTTGCATGGACTTGTGGGCAATTCACTGACTTTCTGTTTGCCCCCCTGCATGTCATTCGACATGTTTTTTGAGAGCCTTGGAAAGGAAGGGCCATCAAATAGGTTCTCAGGAACAGACTCTTCGATTTCAGAACAGATATCTTTACTATTCCCACCCTCTAAGAGACCATCTCCTGATGCATTCTGAATCATGGTGTCCATAACTGCATCTGTTTTCTCTCCATTCTTCACTGGCAAAGTAGCTGACACTAGGGAACTCTGTCCTGATTGAATATGGCTTCTTGAAAGCTCAGTGGTTTCAACTAGGGACTTTCCACTTACTGCCACAGTTTGAATGAGTGAGGCATTTGAGCTCCAAAATTCTTCATTAGATTGTATTATATTACCTGGAATGATGTCACTCTGTGGAGAAAGACATGGCTCAATAGACAGGTGGTCTAGATCTCCACCAAGGGAATCAGATTTCACAGTGGGCTGTTCCAGGGTGTCACCTGAGCTGTTGTCTCTACAGAATGGCAAAGGATCCTCATGGACTATCACAGACTCAAAATCTGTAGCAGACTCGGGTGCTTCGGGCCTCTGTGATGTTTCAGGATTCCCACACAACCCCTCTGAGAACTCAATACCGATACTATGAAGAAGGTCAATAGTGTCTGCTTCTGATAATGATGGCTGTGTGACATCTGATTTGGCATTTTGTGAGTTTAGGGACATCTTTGGTTGGTCTTGAAGAGTTGTGGCATCAGAACGATCTTCATTCATGGAGAAAGGTGACAGTGCAGGATAAGGGCACGCAAGTGTATTCAGTTCAGAAAAATCTAAACTGGAATTTTCGGGTAAGGAGATTTCAGATAAATTCATATTAAATTGTGGGAAGCCATGTGCCCCGTGATCGGTGTGGTCAGGCTTGTCAGAACTAGAGAAAATATCATTAACATCACTTCCTGAAACTTGAATTGTGTCAGCAGCAGTTTCCTTGGGTATCTCTACAGTACTTGCTGAAGCAGTTTGCCCTAAATCAGTTGGATCATTTGTATCCGACACCATTAAGCCACCCAAAGCACCTGAGGGCTCTTGATTATTTGTTTTCAGAAGGAGAGGAGGGGGTGTAACCAAATTCTTTGTTTCATTCACCTCATCTGAAGACTTCAGTCTATCCTCAGCAAAATGTTCAAATTCATCCTTTTCTGCCTGTCCTTCGAAGTGAGAATTTAAAGGATCAAATGAAAAATCCATTTGGGAAGGTCCTTTTTTGTTTCCAATCCTTAGCAAATCTGGGGTGGCATTACCGCCAGACTGTGAGCTAAAGAGAGAGGGCACATCAGGAGTTAAAGGAGCAGCAGATTGAAGCTCCTGAAAAAAAGGATTCTGCTGTGCAACTGGGAGGAAGGGATTGGCTTCACAAAAGGGTGGAAGAGAAGTGAAGGGATTAGCGTGTTTGTCAGCCATACTCTGTGAAGGGTCATTAAAGTTCAAGGGTACAATTGGACAGATTGCACTGGCACTTGAGTGTGACCGAGGAGACACCAGCGGGCTGTGAAAGAAAGGTATATACAGTGCACTTCATTAGAAACCGTGACCTCCATTAAACCCTTAATAACAGTGAGAAACAATGATGGCCAAGTGCAATGACCAGTGACCTTCACAATTTAAAATGTAAAATCCCTAAAAAAAATAAAAATAATTGTGCACCATGCATTCTAAAGAAAAAAGATGTTTGCTATAGGAAACCTCTAAATAGAGCGCACTAAATAATTGTGTTAAAATTGTGTTGTGCTCTAAATAACATACTATCATATTTCTCATAAAACTCCTTAAAAGCAATTTCCAGTGTACATACTGTGGATAGTATGTTTGTTCTTGTATATATGTGATATCTTAATGACATTTTATGATGAAATGTGCAGTATAAAATCAGAGCGCAAAAGGTCACATAGTTTCCTAAAAAGCTATGTCAAACATCTGGAAATACACATGATAATATGCCATATGACAACTACTAAATAGCTATATTACAGTTTTATAAATTTACTAATGCGTACTCAAATTAAGTTTAAAGAATTACCATGCAATAGTGCTCGCGATGTGGCAAGCAGTATGACATAGGATAGTATTTTGAAAACAGTGTCTGGCTGCTCTACACTAAGACATGTAGAAACGCTGAGTTTGAAAAGGCCATTACAAATCACCCAACCGTACTAGAGGGGGAGGTGAGCGATAGAAAAAAAGAAAGAAAGATTGAGCGAACAACAGACTTTTACAGACTGACATCTTTGCCCTTTTAGTTAAGTTAACTAAATCACCTTTTGCTTCAAGCAAGTAAACATAAGAGAGCATGTGATTGGTTGGGGTATTTGACATGTTCCAGTAGCTAAACTTCAAAGAAATACCTATGAAATCATTTGAATTATATGTCACAGTTAATAAAAACATGCTAGAAGCCAGTTGCTTAGGAAAATATTAACAATACTTGTGAGCTAAACTGCATTGTAAATGGTGATTTTCAAAAGAAAACTGTTTTTGTGTTAGGTCAGGGCTTAACCTGTATCCATTTAATAGGTCATTAGCCATGAAGATTTAGTCTGTTATGTGACATTTCATGGGTGAACAATAACTTGATCAGCATATATTATATTATCTTTGAGGTCTATGTGTGTAAATCCATTTATCTCACTTTTTTCAAATTATTGCAGCCCAGAAACGGAACTGCTATTTGACGAATTTGTGTTTTTTTTTAATAGAAATTCCACCATAAATTATTATGCAATTAATGTCAGTAATAGAAGTAGTGCAATTTTTACCTGTAAATATGTTTGTGCATAATAACTGAATATGCATTAATAAGCGCGCACCGACTAGGCTCACCAATGAGTCAATAAATTTGTATAGTAAACAGGTTATTTTTGATCTTTACATAATTAAGTTTCAAATTCCAAAAGGAATTTTGCATCTTTGACAGATGCAAGAAGTATGCAAACATTTGTGCGCAAATATGGCGCATTTAGTAGTGCCATTCCAAATAAATGTAAGCAACTAAATTCTGCCAAAAAAAAAAACACTTCCTCAGGGCCATTAGCGAAGAGTACAGGTGACTGTCATTTCGATGAAAAATTGTGCAGTTTATGATAATTCAAACCAAGTACGATCATTTTAAAGGAGTTTTACTTGGACTTTCAAAACCCAAGACACAAAAGAACAAGATTGGAAGCAAAAGTATTCGCCTGTTTTGTTTAATTAATAGGATTTAAAATAAAGTGGCAATGACGTCTTCGAACATGAACCAAAAGTGAAAATATGAGATGTAATGCTGCTCTCTTCTGGGTAATCTCACATCAAGTGCCCTACAGAGTGAGTACAACATAATGACGCTCACTGTGGAATTTGCTGCAAGACCTCAGCAGGAAACTTCAACATGAGATTAATTTGATAAGCCTAGAATTCACAGACCTTAATTAGTCAATATTTCTTTCTTTTTTTCCTCTCAAGTTTTAATTTTTTTACTGAAAATTGAAGATGTGACATAATTGCAACCTTACGCAATTAATGCAGGGATTTGTTTAATTAGCCAGTTTTTGCAATTGCAAAAGTGAATCCAGTTTATGGGCATGTGTGTGCACTGTGCACATTTGTATTGCACAGCATGAAGAGGCATTTCCCTGCTTTTCAAAAACCCAAACCAAAGCTCAGAAAAATAGAACAGAGTGTGATCACCATCACCAATGAAAAAAAGAAAATATTTACCCAACAATGGACAGCATACACACCTACACCAGAAACAAGAATGTAGTTATACTGGTTTAGGTCAGTGACAGATTTAAACTGACTGACTCCTCCCATTCATAGCGAACACAAACACTCCCACACACACATTCAGATCCATCTGTCAGCAATACAAAAATAGCACTTTCCGATTAAAATTGAGAAATCATAGCTTGGTATTTAGGGAGAACACGTGTGAAAGAAAGAAAGAAAGAAAGAAAAAAAGAGAGAGAGAGAGAGAGAGAGAGAGAGAGAGAGAGAGAGTTTAACTTTCTTAAAGGAAATAATTCAAGAGTTCAGGGTTCCAGGCAACACCTCCCTCTGCAATGCAGATGCTGAAACTAAATCTATGGCTGTGTCACAACGTTTAGTCTCACATAACCACAAATACACACACACACTTCTATTTAGCACATGTAACATAAATATGGCAGACATAAGTTACCTGGGTTTACTGTGCGAGTCCTTGGAGCCGAACCATCCTTTGTGTTTGACTTCTACAAGTGGTTGAGCATGTTCTGCTTCCTCTTTACTCACGATTGGCCCTTTCCCAGCCGAATCACCTCTCCCGTGTGAAAACAGGCCCCTCCTTTTCTTGCCCTGAGTCTCTGTCTCTCCAGCAGGTATCACTGTTTCCATCACCGCCTCATCCGTAACTCTTCCAGCATGCTCTAATGCTGCTACGATGGCAGCTTTTTCTTCCTCTCCGGGTTTATCGAACGACCAGCGACGGCCATCCACAGGGCCGCCGTTTTGCTTTCCTTCCCCGCGGCGAGAGATGTTCTGTAGGGAGAGAGAGAGAGAAGAGCCCTTCTGAAGCACCCCGAGGGCTGGGAGCTGGGGCTCAAGCCTTGGCTTTGACTCGGACTTGGTTAGCCGGGTTTCTTGGGATTTCTGTTCAACTGATTGAGTTTTCTGAGGCTTAACTGGCAGCTTGGTTGCCTGTGGTTGACCTGACTGAGTTACTGGTTTGGTTGACTCTCGTTGAGGTTGCTGTAGTATGAGTGACGGAGGGTGGTGAGTAAGAGGAGACGTTTCCACCGGATTCCCGTTCACGCACACTGAAGGAAGCAGAATAGGGGTGTCGTTCTCTGACGTCACAGAATGAGGCACTGGTAAGCTGATGTCGTACATCATATGTCTGACAGGAGACACCTGTGGTGAGGGAGCCACTGTGTGTTCTGAAAGAGAAAGAGTTTTATTGTTTTCTTAAAGTCGCACTGTAATGGACGTAGTAACATCTTTTCCATGTCACACATCCGAGTGAAACAAAATGTAGCGTGGGGACTTGATTGGATGGAGGCAGATCTGAATGCAAGTATGCAGTCGATTGTAACAAAGGATTGGAATGACTGGAGAGTCCAGCATTTGTCACAAGAGAAAAGTCTGACATTTCACCCAAAGGTTGAGTTTTTTTATTTAAGAAAACGAAGGATAAATCCAAATAATTTTTTTGTGTTACATAAAATAACTTAATGGGGCCAATTTTTTAAGGATTTATACAGAAATGTGAAGCTTATATTTGAATAAAAGCAGGGTCTCACGTTATTAATAGTTATTAATAGTTAATAACGTAGTTGTTAAGTTTAAGTATTGGGTAGGATTAAAGGATGTAGTATATGGCCATGCAGAATAAGGCATTAATAGGTGATGTATAAGTACCAATAAAAAGCCAATATCCTAGTAATATGCATGTTAATAAGTAACTAGTTAATAGTGAGAATTGGACCCTAAAGTGTTACCAAAAGTATATACTAGTATTAGTGCTGTCAAATTGATTATTCGCATGTAACAAAAAGGTTTGTATTTCTATAATGTGTGTGTGTGTGTGTGTGTGTGTGTGTGTGTGTGTTTGTGCGCGCGTTTGTGTGCGTGTGTGTGTGTGTGAGATTTATGAGGACACAAATTTGTATAACGACATGTGTATTACACGGGTATTACAACTTAAACGTGGTTTATGAGGACATTTCATGAGTCTTCATAATTCAATTTATGATTCAGTTTTATTAAAAACGTAAAAATGCAGAATGTTTCCTGTGATTGGGTAGGTTTAGGGATAGGGTAAGGGGATAGAATATAGTTTGTACAGTATAAAAACCATTACGCCTATGGAGAATCCTCACAAGTATAGCAAAACAAACTTCTATTAAATAAATTAAATCAATATTTGGTGAATACAGGTTTCTTCAAGCGTCTTGTAGACGTTGACGCAGTTCCTCTAGCTTGAGTATTATTATGTTTAAATCAACACTTTTACAATCATTTTAGTGTTTACATTTTTTTTGACGTTACGTGGTCACTTCAGCAAAGTTGTACAAATGTATATAACTTTACACAGAACAGGTTAATAAGCGATTTTTACACTAATATCATGTGAACATACTTATTGTTTATGTCTCGTGGCTCAACTACTTAATGTTAAAATATTTGCTGCTTATGGATTGTTCCCAGTTCCCACTCACTTCCATTGTAAGTGCCAAACACACAATGTAACCCAGATTTGAGCTTTTTTTAAAGAAAACCAGAGACAATTCATTTTTATATTGATTGAGTTGAACTTGTACTGAACCCAGGATATTCCTTTAAAAAACATCAAATGTTGTTGTGCATACCTGGACTGCTGTCCGCAGTCAGGTTGCTGCTGTTACTCGGAGAGTTGGACAGATCTGAGACCACCACGCTGATTCCTGCCGTCGGGCTGAGGCTGCCGCCCCGCGATGAAGACTCGCTGCTCTCGGAGCCCAGTGACGTGCTTGAGCGTGTGTCTGAAGACTTCCTCAACCTCCCACGCAGGAAAAAACTTCTCATCTTACTCCTGCGGACCTCCCCGCCTTCATCGTCCTCGTAGTCTTCCTCGCCGCCCCCATCACTTGGCAGCCGCCCCCGCACACTTACCATTGACCCGTATCCCCCAGACACGATGGCGGAAGAGGAATCTTCTTCGGAAGAGCGCTTCTTAGCCCGCATGCGTTCTCTGAGCTTGTCGAAAGCAGAGCGAGGTTTGTCCTTCATGGAAAGGTCATACATGCTGGCCGTCAGGTTGTGCCGAGTGAACTGCACAGTCAACTGAAGCTCCCCTCTTTCCTTCTCCTTTTTGCCAGTTTTAGAATGCAGCAGGTGCCACCTATGAACAATAATGAGTAAAGAAAACGGTTAAAGGGAGGAATTAATGTCTTTCAAAATATTTTATATATGAGGGAAAATAAAAACATTAAAGTTGGTTAAGGTATTTATCTGACAAAATTATTTGGCAAAAAAAGGCAAACAGGTTTTATTTTACCAAGTAAAAAAAAAAAAAAAACTAAACTAGACTCGTTTTTGCATGTTCATAAGTTCTTTGTATGACAGCCTGCCCAAAAATTATGTCCAAACATTTGGCATGTTTCATTGTGTTATCACAAATAAATTGACTCTCCAAGCACACTACACCATATGCTTACAACTTCTTTAACAAATTGTTAATAATATTTTAATGAAGGGTGAAGATGTCATGTTTCCTAGGCCGGACATTACTTTTGGCCACTGCTGTACATCTTCTAACTCCGTTAGAACAAACAATACTTTAAACGAGAACAATATACTAAAAGAGATCAAAACAAAAGCATCAAAGTATTAGGCATAAAAAAAAAAAGAAAGTTAATTCATTTCCAAATATTGCTAAGCCAATTTCTACTATGAATGCTGACCTTGCATTTCTGCAGTATATGTATAAACAATTTAAATTGTGAAACTTTTGCCATTTTTTATATTCAGTGATGTGTGATGATTTAGGAAGACATTAAAAAATATGAATCCTCAAAAGAATCCTCAAAAAACATCATAAGGTGGGCTTCAAAGGAGATCCTCAGGGTGTCTACACCAATATTATATTAACATTATATATAACTGTAATATACAAAATAAATATTGACAGATATTATAATAATAGATATTTATTTTGAATGCTCATTTCCTGTTTTTACATTTAGAATAGCTCTGCCGCCATCAAATTTCCACATGAAGTTAATCTTGAAAAACACAATGAGGACTATTCCTTTAAATGATTGATTTAGACTTTTAAATGGGAAAAAAATAACTAAATTAGTATGGATTTTAATACCGGCCATTTAATGGTTATAACATGAAAATAATTATCAGCTTATCGGTTCCTTTATTTTAATATTACGTCTTTTGGATTGGTGGAATTGTAAAAGAAACATTATATTTCTAGAAGTCAATCTACTGAAGGTTGAACTTGAAGGATAGATTCATTGATCTGATGTTTCAATGTTTTGCCAAGTGGCCTTTCCCCTACATTCACACATACAGTTTTCATTTTCAAGCAAACACAAATACACAAGCTTTATGTTTGAACTTAGATCAAAAGGTCTCCCTGCTAAATTAATTGAGGATTTCCTGATACTTCCTGATTTTTTTTTTCTTTCTTCATGTAAACACACACACACACACACACACACACACACACACAAAAGCAGAGCTGGGACAAGAAGGTCAGCTTTCTTCAATCAGCATTATTGCTTTTCTAGACACACACACACACACACACACACACTTATTGTTACACAATTTTCTTATTGTTAGAAACTTGGCTGACACACTAAAAGAAAACAATTAACCAATTAACAGATGAACAGATAGGCGGATCCACCCACACATGAATGCCCATTAATTATTCACATTTACTAATATACACATTTGGCATTACTCCAGTGCACTTCTGTTGCATAGAATCACATTGAAGTGATACTGGGATATGTTGTTTTATATTACAATTAGTAAAGGTGATACATACATTATTTTTTTCAGTGTTAAAATGAAATGTTACAATTTTCAGTGAATATGCTGACACTACTATATGTAGGTTGAACTATACGTAGCCTAGATTTGATTACAACTTCGATTCCATCCAAATCCATATATAGCTGATAGTGAGGACAGAGGACGTTTCTTTTCTTGTTTTCTTTTTTCTCTCTTCTTTTCTTGTACATTCATTATGTACAATTTACAACATGTACACATGCACACGGTCTCATTGGACTATGGCTTGCCTTGAAATGAGGATAGTTTGATGTTCTGATTCCAAAGCAAATTAAAATGATATCAGTCGCATCTGGAAAACATAAATATTCACACACACAAATAGAAAAAAATATACCAGCCTTGTGATGTCATGGCAAAGAAGACCACCAGAATAATGACAATCTCTAACAAGAAATCAACCTTCTCCTTCTAGGCTGTACATCTACAGCATTTCTGATACCCTCACCTTAAACACAGAGCAAATTATGTCTCATAGATGCGAGTACCTTATTATATTCCATCCATTCTCACTGTTGCCTCACCAGGCCTTTTACAGTCTTTAAAATCCATATATTTCTATCATTTTCTTTCATTTATGCATAGTTCCTTTGACTAATGAACATTATTATGACCTATACTCAAAATGAGCAGACACAACCTTCTCAAAGCACAATAATCTATTAGTGGTATTTGCAAAGGGAAGCATCACTATGGCTAATAAATGGAGGATTAGAAAAACCTGCACTGTTTGTGCTACGGGTTTAACAGACACTTCCAATTAGCTTGTTGAACAGGGATGTGCTATTTTTTAAGTGATCAGACTGAAGACTAGATAAAACCGGTGAATACCATATTCCATAGAATAAAGAGACAGGCGACAACGTTGTCAAAGCGATCCGCGAAAACTATTCAAAAGGCTGTATTAAGCTGCCAGGTCAGTAGTTGACGATGTCACTAAAACTTATGCGCCTATTGACTGAACAAGTAATACTCATGCGCATGACGTCACCGTTTTCACAAATTCGTGTTTGTGGAGTTCACACAGAGACAATAAAGGTTTAGTTTTCAAAAGTCTGCGTTTTCAGGCCCCCAAAACCCTGTTGTCGTGAAAACGAACGGCTAAAACTAATAAAAAAGTTTTCCATTTTTAGTCGAAAGCGTTTGTGTAAACGGCCCTTCAATTAACCCTTATGTGCTGTTGTGGCTGTTTTCAGCCACTATGGGGTATTTTTGAGTCTTATTTTGGCCATAACTTTTTCCGTGTTTCAGCAAATGGAATGATTTTTGGTGACAAAGCTTATTTTTACACATATTTTAGGAAAATGCTTTGAAAATTTTCAAAAACTTAACAGTATACTCTGGGCAAATTCACTACCCTTTCGTTATGTTCGTGGCTGAAAACAGCCACTACTTTAAACTGCTGTAAAAATTGATCAGATAAATATTTTTTTGCCATTTTTTTTGCATAAATCTATTAATCAACATCAGTCCTGTTCAAAACTACTAAATGTTTTTAAAAAAATCAAGATTTTAACTTTTTAATTGCCAAATTCTTAAATTATGACACTGATTTGGGAGGGGAAAAAACACTAAATTACTTATTTTCAATATAAAATGTGATTGTGGACTGGATTTTTTTTTACCTTTTATCACAGTCTTGGACATGTCAAAGATTAGAAACAACATTGGTTTTGATGCATTGTTAGTTTTTGTGCAGCATCAGATTTTAACTTGTTCTCCCTCATTTACTGTTCGTGGCTGTTTTTGCCCCATTGACTTCCATTATAACCACATTTTTTGATTGCAAAGCCATGACACCATATAATCATGCATTTTTGATTGTTTGTGGTTTTCCCTGTTGGGAAGAGGTACAAATTTAAATTTTTACTGTTGATAACCAGGTGGCACCATTAACCATTTATATAGGCCTGTGCAAAAAAAAGCTTAGTTTCTGGCTTTTACATGGAGTTATATGGAGTATAATAGCATAAAAAAAAATGTGTGTGTGTGTGTGTGTGTGTGTGTGTGTGTGTGTGTGTGTGTGTGTGTGTGTGTGTGTGTGTGTGTTTGTGTGTGTGTGTGTGTGTGTGAGAGAGAGAGAGAGAGAACTCACCTTGATGCGTCTGAGAAAATCAAAATATGCACCTCAGCTCTCAGAACTACATGGAGTAAACAAAAACAAAGTAAGTGTATTTATGCATCTGCCTATTGATAATGAGAAATGCAGACTAAACAAAAACTAAGCAAGTGGATTTGAACACTTGCATGCAAGCCTGCTGGTCATTTGATGGTGAGAAGAGCAGCAAGCAACATGAGAAAGGGCTTGACTTGTAGTGAAGTTTTAGAGATGATCATGCAGCCTGACCCCTCCAGCGAGCTGCAGGATGTATTGTCTTCTCCCTCTGACACCACAGACTCAGGAGAGGCAGATCCTGATTTGGATGTGGCACCCTCATCATCCTCTCTAGCTTCCACTGAAGGCGAGGGGGATTCGGAAGATCCTGGGTCTGGGTGGATTGGGAGAAACGGCGAAGTGTGGTTTTCCACCCACGCGGAGACAACTCCCTTTCTTCAGCCTGCCAGAGTCGACTCCAGGGCCGACGAGATGATTGACCTCATTGTCAGCATGACCAACCTCCAAAACGCAGAGCTCTGCTGATTTCTTGAATCTTGAGAGGGACATGGTGGCTCTAAAAATCGCACGACCACTGCGATCATCCCACAGGCAACGTGTGGACTCCCCTCTGGACCTGTAGACGCCGGCCAAAACCAGTAGCCCCATGTATGCACGGAGATCTGTGGAGTCCACCCCGGTCCAGTTTCTCATTGTGCGGCGCCCGTAAAAAACAGATTGAACACAGAATCAATGTTATGGACCCTTGCGATGGCATAGCGCGTCGGCCATGAAGTCACGCCTCTGGCAGGCTGAAGAAAGGGAGTTGTCTCCGCGTTGGTGGAAAACCACACTTCGCCGTTTCTCCCAATCCACCCAGACCCAGGATCCTCCGAATCCTCCTCGCCTTCAGTGGAAGCTAGAGAGGAAGATGAGGGTGCCACATCTAAATCAGGATCTGCCTCTCCTGAGTCTGTGGTGTCAGAGGGAGAAGACAATACATCCTGCAGCTCGCTGGAGGGGTCAGGCTGCATGATCATCTCTAAAACTTCACTACAAGTCAAGCCCTTTCTCATGTTGCCTGCTCTTCTCACCATCAAATGACCAGCAGGCTTGCATGCAAGTGTTCAAATCCACTTGCTTAGTTTTTGTTTAGTCTGCATTTCTCATTATCAATAGGCAGATGCATAAATACACTTACTTTGTTTTTGTTTACTCCATGTAGTTCTGAGAGCTGAGGTGCATATTTTGATTTTCTCAGACGCATCAAGGTGAGTTCTCTCTCTCTCACACACACACACACACACACACACACACACACACACACACACACACACACACACACACACACACACACACACACACACACACACACACACACACACACACACACACACACACACACACACACACACACACACACACACACACACACACACACACACACACACACACACACACACACACACTTTATCATGCTATTATACTCCATATGACTCCATGTAAAAGCCAGAAACTAAGCTTTTTTTTGCACAGGCCTATATAAAGGGTTAATGGTGCCACCTGGTTATCAACAGTAAAAATTACAAATTTGTACCTCTTCCCAACAGGGAAAACCACCAACAATCAAAAATGCATGATTATATGGTGTCATGGCTTTGCAATCAAAAAATGTGGTTATAATGGAAGTCAATGGGGCAAAAACAGCCACGAACAGTAAATGAGGGAGAAAAAGTTAAAATCTGATGCTGCACAAAAACTAACAATGCATCAAAACCAATGTTGTTTCTAATCTTTGACATGTCCAAGACTGTGATAAAAGGTAAAAAAAAATCCAGTCCACAATCACATTTTATATTGAAAATAAGTAATTTTGTGTTTTTTCCCCTCCCAAATCAGTGACATAATTTATGAATTTGGCAATTAAAGAGTTAAAATCTTGATTTTTTTTAAAAACATTTAGTAGTTTTGAACAGGACTGAGGTTGATTAATAGATTTATGCAAAAAAAATGGCAAAAAAATATTTATCTGATCAATTTTTACAGCAGTTTAAAGTAGTGGCTGTTTTCAGCCACGAACATAACGAAAGGATGGGAATTTGAACAATGCACAATCTCAGCATTTACTAATACATTTAAGATCAAACGTTGATCTGTTAACATTAGTTAATGCACTGTGAACTAAAATGATTATGGACATTTTTATAAGCTACCATTAACAATTGATTTAAAAAATGCAGTAAAAATATATTTGTTATTGTTAGTTTGCATTAACTTTTTGTTAACAAATTAGACCTTTTTGTAAAGTTTTGCCGACAAAGTGTTAATGTACAAAATGTGAAATAAATTAAGCCACCATTTTTCCTTTAACACTTGAACTTAACTGAAGTAAAAGCTTCTGCAAAATACATTTTCTGCTAAGCTTATTAAGTTACAAAAGGTATTATGTACTGTATTATGCACAATGGTGTGCTCAAACAATGCCTGGCCAACTAAGCAAAAGTAAAGCAACATGAACCTACTAAACTAGAAATAAGTTACTGAATATTTTGTCTTCTTTTACTTTTTATTAAGAACTTTGCGTGGTGGTTGAAGCACAAACTGTAACTGCCTGTGTCTTTAAAAAGCTTAAGATTCAAAAGCGTCTAGTCAGCAAGTCAAATCAGTCCTTTGTTTCCTTTGTAGCATCTTTTATGTTTACCACACCAAACCAATTGGCCCAAAACACCCACTAGTTCCAGTATCAATGTGAATAACCCAGATTCAACGCTACAATCATTTCACCTCTGAGGTGAGCAGCAGACTCCTGCCCTGTGTGGTTAGATGTGGGCTTTATTACCCGGCATCCAGCGGAACTAGCTTTCGCAGTGTGGTCCTTTAAAAATTTATTCTGCAAATACATGGAAACACTTTTTTTATATCAGTGCCAAGTATAGAAAACTCACATCTGATGAAGTCAAATCAAAATACAAGTTTTTATCATGAAGTGCAGAGTCAAGAGTAATCTAATCATTACGTCTTACAATGGTAATTTGCCAACCCACACACTAACTACATGATTCATCAGTTTACCCGACTCACCCCACCTACACAAGCAAGGGGAGATACCAACACGCAATCTGGAAATCACCAGGAAACAAGAAGTGAGCATCATATACAGCAAACATTAAACCCTCAGTGTCAACATTTAGTGCACGTAGTGAATTGAGAATAGAGGTCTGCTACACGGGCCTGGTGGTTTTGGGCCAGGCTCAAGTGTTCTTCCATAGCTTTGGGGTTGTAGTTTATATGGACTAAAAAATATTTATCCTAAAAATTGAACAACTTAGTTGTGTTGTGCTGAACACAAAAGAAGTATTTTGAAAAATATGGGTAACCAAACAATTGATGGTCCCCATATTATTTTTTCCTACTATGGAAGTCAATGGGTGCCGTCAACTGTTTAGTTACCAACATTCTTCAAAATATCTTATTTTGTGTTCAACGGAAGAAAGAAATTCATACAGGTTTGGAACAACTTGGTGAGTAAATTATGACAATTTTCATTTTGGGGAGAACTAGCCTATCCCTCTATGTCTAAAATGTCATTCCTGTGCATACATTTAATTGGGAGCATTATGTAGGCCTTAGTATACAGTTACAAAATAATTGTCATTGTGTCACACTCTTATTACTTGTGTCACATACTTCGATACTTGTGTCACAGTCATTGTATTACTACCTATTCTTGTCTTATATGAAGGAGTAGGTCAACCTTCTTTTTTTAAAAACCTTTAAAATAAGTTAAACACATCAGTTCTGGTTACATCTCAACAGAAGTGGTACCAGAAGAGCACCGAAGGGCCTCTATATAGCCTAAAAATAAATGATTTCATATTTTGGTGGCCAGTTACAGGAAGTGGGGCGTATACTGTGAATAAATAGGCTATCTCACAGCTGTAGAGTCTAGATATAGTGTAGAGCCTCTCACCCACAACCACCCAGGAAAATAGATTTCCTCAGAATCGTACACATAAATATATGCACAGAGACTCTACACACAGGTTAAAATGCATCTTAAAGCACTTTTCTCTGCATGCTACAGCGAAACACATACGAATATATTTTCTTTAGCCTCAGGATAAATGAGAAATGTTTAAAAATGTATCAATAAATGAAGCATGAAGAAGTCATGCTCCACTGGTCAGATCAAGCATCCATCTTGAGGTATTCTGAGCTTCTGATATCTGTTGTCTAGTACCACAGATGCGTTTGTTATTGCTCAAAAACTCTTGGTTACTGGAGGATAATATCTTAATGTGAATGGACAAGTTTGACACATCCTGTAGCTGACAAATGGTTGTGCAATCATGTAACAAATTATTTTTGTAAGTATAAAAAATGCATTTTAAAATGGTTTGAGATGCTACATAGAGTACACTGCAGTCAATGCATGGTAACTTAATGAATAGTGCGATCCCTTATTTTGTTAAGAAACTTAAATGTTAACCCTCTTTGAATCATAAAGATTCTAGCATAAACGAAAGAGCCATCCCGATTTCGAGAAAATGGCTATTTTATGAGGTGATTTTATCTCGTATTAATTCATACGAAGTTAATCGTACGGAGGGAAAAACATATATATTTTTTAAAAAGTAAGCATAAAAAAAGTCTATACCTATCTAACCCACCCCTACACACTGGAGTGTACGCAGATAGAATGAAAAAGTATGAATAACATTGTGCAAATTCATACGAATTAGCCATCAATTCCCCCAAAAGTTAAATATTGCCATGCGATTGTGTTGGTGAAGCGCACAAAAAAGGGGCATTATGGGTAAAGAGCCCTGATGCACCTGGTAGAGGCAGCACATGACCCAAGCCTTCATTTTCCTGCTTGTGCCTTTATCTTACATAATCAGAAAGCTGACAGAGCAAAACTAGATGTTCATACGCATAAGCAGTGACACATTACTGAATCAGAGAGATGTGAAAAATACAGACCATCTAAACAAGCATTTCTCAACACTGATCCTGGACGCCCTCTAAGATATGTTTAAACTGTCAGTCCAAATCCGTTTATTTGTGTATCCGAATGGAATCTGATCTAAATGATTAACCGTCCGCACTGTGTATCGCAACTGTTCAGATCTCATTTGTGTGTCCAGCAGCACAAGATAGGCATTTGTGTAGCCTATCTGCGTTGTTTCTATTGCAAAGGTGTTGCATTGGTAGGACTATGCCAAAACCTACATGGAGTGTCTAACAATATGGCAATGTGTGTAGCCACTGCAGTGGACTACTATGTCTAATGAAGCAAACTAGCATGGCATGAGCAACTTTATTCCATACTGCCGTCTCTGCCAGTCTCAAAATTCAAAGAGGGGTTTTGACCAGGCCGACTAACAGTGACTGGAGGACTCATGTGGCATCACCTCATCACTGGACCACGCACAGTGATGTCTCCATTACATTATAATTTTCTACAACACACCCTTGTTTCTGTAATGACATCTGACGTGTTTTTACGTGGCGCGAAATCCAATCAGAACGGTCAGAATAAAATAGATTTGAATAGTATTTCAAACCACATATGAACGTAGCTTGAAACTAATTTGTAAAAACTTAAACATAATTGGAGTTTGTGGCCCTTCCAAGCTTTATAATGGGAGTGAATGGTACCTTAGATTTTGAAGCCCACAACAGCGCATCCATCCATCATAAAAGTAATCCATACAGCTCAAGGGGGTTAATAAAGGCCTTCTGAAGCAAAACTATGCATTTTTGTAAGGAAAAACAATTATTTTGTATAACTTTATAAACTATAATCACTGGCTTCCAGGAACGACCGTGTGCGAGTCGAGTTCAGGCATAAGAGTGAACTCTGACCCTGACCCGGCGTCGGCAACGGCAAGTGATTTTAGTTTATAAAGTTATAAATATGGATATTTTTCATTACAAAAATGCATCGATTCGCTTCAGAAGGCCTTTATTAACCCACTGGAGCCGTATGGATTAGGCTACTTGTATAATGGACTGATGAGCTTTTTGGGGCTTCATAAACAGCTTGGAAGAGACAGGATTTTTTTATATAACTCTGATTGTGTTTGGCTGAAAGAAGAAAGTCATACACCTGGCATCATTTTTATTTTTGGGTGAACTAACCCTTTTAACACATTTAGGCTGTCTCCCTTGTGGGACACACCCATCTTCAGGTCTCACTCAGGGGTTGAATCTGCAGTGTTTGAGGATAATTTTTTTCGAAATTTGTACCATTGAGAAGCCTCCAGAAACAGGAAAGGAAAACACCAATGAAAATCCCCCTGCTTTCCTCAGTCAACATCCAGGCCCACTTAAGAGGGCGTGACTGCAGAGGAACAGATTGCAGCACTCGGAGTCTGAACAAGATATCCGACTGGGCTAATGGCACATATTAACCTTATTCCTTCAGCCACAACTGCCGCTTCAGACGAATAAATACCGGTACATAAACAGTAAATGCAAACACAAACTTACTCGTTTTTCATGCTTTTCCGGTCCTGGAAGGCTTTATCTACCGGTATAACAGCCTGGCCCAGGAACACATCTAGTCCTATGAGAGCACGGTGCATAACGGTGAGGGTCAGGTCGCCACTACCGGGTGGGTACGCGTCTCGCCCTCCCTTCTCCAGGATCCCTGGCTGCAGCTCGAACGCGCACTCCTCGCCCCATTCCGGGTCCGTAGTCTTCTCGATCACGCACGTGGAATATTTCTCTTTGCCCAGCTGGATGATGGTGTACACATCGCTAGTGCCGTGTTTACCCTTCGCGCGCAGCCCTCGGGCCCGTAGCACAGTTACCTGCACGTGCGTTGGCACCCATCGCTGCTCCTCGTCATTCTTCACCAAGGACATAGTCACCGGTGCACCGTACACGGACACATAGACAGTGGGACAGCTGATAACGGCTGATCTCCCGGTCGAGCGTCGCTTAGTAACCGCCAGCCTATCGTCTTGGTCCACAGCGAAACATTTTGAAGATTCAGCTCGCGTGAGACGTCGAGCCGCCCACGATAAAGTGGCTGGTGGTTTGTGTCCGGGTCGGGCGGACAGGTTTCCCTCTGCAGCGTTACAGCCACCGTGCAGACCGGTCCACCGACGTCACTGCTTTATCCTCTCCGCAGGACAAGGAAGTGACTAGAAGCGGTACGGTACCCCGGCTACACATAGACCGTATAAACGCGGCTACATCATGCTGCAAGCGTGTTGCTCAAATACACGTTCTCTCGTGTGCAGTATAGAAAAGCATTTTCACTCGGCAACCTCCAAACAGTCGTTTGTTGTCGAACTTTGCTAAAAAAAAATGCCGTACAGGCGAGCTATCCTGCGTGAGAATCCGAATACTGCCTTACGATGACATAATATTGCAGATACGGCCGGGGATGCGCGGAGTTTAAACGGGGAATCCTCTGATACAGGGCAGGGTTTTCACCCTCATGCTATCTTGAAAAACTTCACCTACCAGGGATCCTTCCTCTTGTCAATTTGGGTCCACATTGAAAACCATTAAAAATTCATGATTTTTTTTTTTGTAGGATGCAAAGGGTCATAGGGTTTTACGCTTAAGGAAAAAAAGTGTCATGTTCAAAACTGCGTAAGTTGTTGGAAGTTAAAAAATAAGAAGACAAATATAATATTGAAGGAGAGGCATACAAATAAATGTTTAAAAAAACTTTGAGACTCAACTTTGGCACAGGGTTTCTCTTCCTGGTTCATTTCAGTCATTTCATAATATCTAATTTAATAACAACTTATGTATTATTGTGCATTTAGTTTATTAATTGTGTATATTTTAGTTCATACATAGCCTACCTCACAAATAAATATGTAATATGAAATGAATACACAGTGCACATTTATCATAACAAATAATTTCCACTGAACTGATGCAAAACTGATTATTTGCAGTTGGAAAGTGCTTTAGTGTTTTGTTGGCGTAGTGCTATAGGAGAAAATTGCATCTAGGAGCTTTTTTATTTTTACCACAGACCCTTCATCTTCTTGTACCATGTCATCAGAATTTCTTATTAAATTTCATGCTTTTTTTCTATCCCTTGGATATGTATAGCTGAAAATATGTTGAAGAGGAAAAAAAAATCCCATGCCATGGCAAATAGTAGAATACAGCTTGAGCCACAATGAGAGCGTCAGTGCTCATAGCGAACTATGTAATGCTAATGTAATGTAGCCTACTCCCCATGTATTTTTAGTTTTAACAACTAAGATTTTAGTGACTTTAAACTTTAAATATTGCTATATGGTATCTTTTCCATTCTAATGACACACTTAATAAAATGTTTAAGGTAGTTTTAGAATTTAGTGTATCATACCAACACTTACTGGACATTTCATATTAGCAGTTTTTAGACATTGTTTCTAGCACTAAGCGTTCCACATAAACATTACAACTTGAATTATACATATAAACTCACTCAACTTCTACCTATAGTTTAAAAGGTTGAAATATGTCTTACTTCCTGTTGGGGGTCCAAATTAGCAGCATCAAGTATCCCCTTTTTTAAAATAATTTTTGGTGACAAAATTATACATTTAATGTTTAATATAAAGTAAAAATTGAAAAAAGACCCAAAAGATAATGCCAAAATAATTTAATTAAGAATCCAATACTTCTATCCACATTTTCATATGATTCCATATTTTACAGTTCATAATGAGGACACCACAGGATAATTTCCACATTTTAAAAACAATAAAATGAAAAACAATGAAGCCTCTGTTCACACCAAGGTATAAAATGGTAGATTATAGAGTAGATAGTGGTAAATACTGTTTGCACCAAATAGCAGATCGCATCCTGTTTACAATATAGCGATAGATGATTTTCACACAAATTATAAACAGAAGTAACATGCTATTCTAAGGTTATATTGTCTAAATGGTTGGTGGATATGTTAAAATAGCCGTTGCCAATATTTGCACTTAGAGCAAGGAGATTATAATCAATGGTCAGTCATGAACCGAAACCTGTTGTCAGCACCTCTGACACATGAAGTGAGTTTGAAGCAATGCACTAAAATAGCACTGACGACCACAACTTTAAAGGGTTAGTTAAACCAAAAATAAAAATTCTGTCATTAATTACGCACCCTCATGTCATTCCAAACCCATAAGTTGTTCTTTAATCTTTGGAACACAAACAAAGATATTTTTTATGAAACCTGAGAGATTTCTGTCCGTTTATTGAAAGTTAATTTGCCCAAAACTCTGCAAACATTAAAGGGCCCCTATTATGGATTTTTGAAAATTACATTTCATGCATGTAGTGTGTAACATAGCTCTAAGTAAATGCAGTTTTAAATCTGAAAGAAGCACCGTATATAAAGTTGTGAGGCTTGTTCGACTTGAACCGGCGCTGCACCGCCACCGTCCAATCGGTGAATGACATCAAAATACCGCGAGAACGAATAGAGAGCAGGCTGTCTAACTGAAATACTTTTGCTAATCAGTTGTGGGCCACTATTACCTATATAACTGTGTCTATTAATGCAGATTGTCTGTCGTTCTCACTACTTTGAGTAAAGATTAAGCATGGAGCAAGATTTTTTTTTACCAACGTTTATGTTACATCAGTCATTCACGCTAGAGCTCGGCTAATGTATACATTGCATGCATGCTGTTATTGATACAGTTTCCACGTGTTCACCGCAATATATTAGAAACATACTCTGTAAATAAATTAGTAAAATAATCGGTTGATGGACATGCACTTGTTAATGCTGATGCTGAGGAATTACAGTTGCAACATCTCATAATGTACCTGAGTAGCGTATCACTGAGAAACATCCTGCTCGAGCTGTCTGGCCAATCAGAGCAGAGTAGTTCACGGAATGGAGGGATTTAGAGAGATTGATTCAAATGGCGAGTCGTTTGAGAGTCATTGAAAATCTGGAGATGTGCAAATGTATGATATGAGAAAATGAAACAGTTTTTTTACCTTTGATGCATGTAAACCTGTTGTAGGAGACTCCAGAGCAACATTAGGAAACTTTAAAATAGCATAATAGGGGCACTTTAATCAACAAAATACATTGCACTCAAATTTGGTAAACGAAATCTCAAGCATGAGAACCAATGAAGTTCCTTCAGCGCATCAAGCAATTACGGTCGAGCTTCGGTTTACCATACTTGATGTGCTCTATATGTTCGCTGATCAATGTTTAAATGAATAAAAGCCTATTAATTCACGCCTCTTAAGAGGACTTGGATTAAACTGTCCTATTCAATTGGATTTATTTTACAATCTTTAATGAAACATTTGAAGCATCAGAGAGTTTTGGGTGAATAGACTTTCAATGGAGGCACAGAAATCTCTCAGATTTCATTAAAAAGATTTTCATATGTTCCAAAGATAAACAAAAGTCTATGGGTTTGTTACAACATGAGTGTGTGCGAGTAATTTGACAGAATTTTCGTTTTTTGGGTGAATTTACCCTTAAATTGTCAGTTTAATAATGCAATAATCTCAATCTCTGCTTTTGCTTGATGACATTACATGACAATTAAAAAAGAGAATAAGCTGCCTGCCTAATGATGTCTTAGGCTACTTTAGACCTAATTAACTTCTAACTATGCTATTCTTAGAGATAATGTCTCTTTCCACAAGAATCCCTTACATGCGCATTGTCCTCACTTGGATCAAACACACACACACACACACACACACACACACACACACACACACACACTAAACATTTGTGCACGTTTGCCAAATGACAGTGGAGACACAGAGGTGCAGCTGACATTCATAAGCGCACTATCTGGGCCAAGAGAAACACACACACACACACACACACACACACACACACACACACACACACACACACACACACACACCACACATACTTATCTGGAAAGGGTTCAACTCCAGCACCAAAGTGCAAATAGACCACTTACAGTCTAAACTGGGTAATTAGATCCTTAATCAGGGATCAGAATCACAGAGTGGCTTCTACATAATGAAATTCCTCATTCTTCTGAACATACTCATATTCAACCTGACCCAATCTACTTTCAAGCACACTGCCTTGAACAGCTGTGACTGACACACTTCCTGTCACTCAGAAATAAACACTTGCACGCACACACAGACTATTTCCCATGATCTAGTCGTCAAGCATTTCTAACAAGCAAGATATAAGACAGACGAATTTAAATAGTGAAATTTAATAAATATAGGTTGAATTTTGTCAAACATGCATTTGCACTTATGCTAATGCATTTTGAAAGCAACAAGTTTCATGGTTTAATGAATGGTCTTGAACTGAAAACCTGGTCAAGGCCTCTGATATCCTTTGTTAAAGGGATAGTTCACCCAAAAATCAAAATGTTGTCATCATTTACACTGTTGACACTCTTGCTGTTACACTCTTGCTGTTTCAAATCTGTATGAGTTTCTTTCTTCTGTTGGACACAAAATAAGCTTTTTTTCCTACTATGGAAGTCAATGGGTGCCATTAACTGTCTGGTTACCAACATTCTTCAAAATATCTTCTTTTGTGTTTAACAAAAGAAAGAAACTCGTACAGATTTTAAACAACACGAGGGTGAGTAAATGATGACAGAATTTTCATTTTTGGGTGAACTATCCCTTTAAGGTAAAGATTACAGTGATGGAAAAAGCCCATAAAGGCAGTGAAGCCTCAGAAGTTTTGAAGGAAAGGTAAGCTACATGTGTCCCATTGTCTTGCTGCTGGTTCTTCTATTTGTTTATGAACTGGTGGTCTCATGGGAATAAATCGAATTCGAAATCCCCAAGTGAGACGATTAATAATATGCATGTTTCCGCTCGCTCAGACGGATATTATCCTGTCAAAACAGCTAGTGAGACTGCAGACGCGCCTCGAGGCCTTGTCCTGTACTAGACTGGCGTCGTGGCCGCAGCTCGCGGGCTCAAAAGCGCACACTTGTTTGACGCAGCTGGCCGCACGCTGCGCTTTTCTGTGTTCTAGGGCTTTACTCGCGGTGTCGACTTTCAAACTAGAGGCATCAAGATTTTCTTTGAGCGGTTTAACTCGATTTAGAATTTAATTATCCGCTAAACTGCGCGCGGAAGCATTTTGTGGGAACAAGCGGCACTTCACAACCTCTCGTGTCAATCATACGATAAAGAGGGAACACAAACAATCTCAAAAAGCGATCACGTTACCAAAATCAAAATAAGCTTAAAATTATATCTATTATAAAACATTAAAAAGTCTTAACATTTCGACAGATTTTAAAGTGTGGATGGTGGATTTATAGAATTTGATTAGATTTAACTATCTAACCAGTCACAGTGTAGGCTACTAGGCCCAAAACAGAATTCAGTTAGGCCTATTGATAAATAGGGGGATTTTTCTAAAACATATTTTTCAGTCAATTTTCCTTAACGGTTAAAAAAAAAAAAAATCACCTAGCCTATTTCAATTTAAAAACTAAGTTCAGTTGCTGCCTTACATTTTTTAATCATAATCAATTTGGTTGTAGGCCCTACAAGTAATTTAGCATTAAATTATATAGCCTAATCTTGTATAACTTATAAAAAAAAGTTGAAATTGCTTAAATTGATGAGTTATAAGTAATGTAAAACATACTTTTCCATGACTTAGTGATAATTAAATTTGTGTAGTCACTCAAATAAATTTTTTATTTATTTTATTAATTTATATTTATTTAATTAAAATAAAGTAAAAAAAAAAAAAATCTGTCACAAGTTTATTGCATGCAATCCACTTAGTTTTGTAAATAGAAGTTTAATGCATGTGTATTGGGACTATACAAAAATAGTGATTGTTTGCATTATCTGAAATTTGGCAGTGGATTGCTAATTCCCAGCATGCTTTGCATTGGGCTGGATGGGAAGAGTGTGTTTTTGAGATGAGGTAAGAGATTACTTTTTAGAGTTTAATGGTCTGTTGGGGTTTAAAAGTTTCAACAACGTACATTACATAGTAGAAATGTATGCTAACGTGCACTGTTGCTTGCTAGCAACTGAAGAAGACTACGGTAATTTATTTTTGGTTTATGCTACACAAGGTGTTAAGAAGTTAATTAGAACACTTAACAACAACACAACAATGAAACTTTTCTATCCACATATGTATTCAGTTTAGCCAAATCATTATTTTGTTGAGTGCAGTAAAACAAGTGTACTTCCACTGGCAATGTTTAAACATGTTATTCAGCACATTGCCCTCCACTGGTAGGTTTTCAAAACAGAAATACTCATAAATGCCAGATCTGGTTCAGCATTACATTTTTTAATTTTAAAACAATAATATTTCATAATACACAAAATAACCTTTATTTATCGGCACTTTTCACAGCACTTAAGGACACCTTACAGCATAAAAGAAACAATTGAGCAAAATACAAAATAGCAATGATCAGTTATATAAAGAATAAAATCATTTGAACAGACATGTTTCTAAGATTTAAACATACATTTAAATATGATAACTTATATTGTTACAAATTACATTTACAAAGTTGACATGTTCTCAACATCATGTTTAAATGTAAAAATAATAATACAAATAAATAAAGTAAGCCTGTAAACGAAAGGAAACTGATTAAGTGCAAATAATGGCCTTTAATGTTGCGGATAAAAAAATAAGTATCTATGTATCATTCTGATGACAGATGTCTCTTTTGAATATATCACTTAATTTCAATCACAGAATGATCTTTTGAACAGAGAAAGAAAGATTACAGACTCAATTTGCTTTAGGTTTTTGAGCTAACTGCGGTGTGGCGTTTGAATGAGGGTCCGTGTTTGAATCATAATGGTCCAATCTGTCAGTGATCTTCAGTGTTTATCTAACAGCTTAGACAAGGCAAATAGACACTTGGGTTTGATCTTGAGGTCTATTGTGATTGGACACCTCAATGAGCAGACACATTTGAGCAGGTTAGAGGTTACAGGTCAAAGGTCACAGGGTTTGTGGTCATGATCATGGGTGGCATATCCCCACAAACATCATAATTTGAGATTCTCCTAGCCATCTGTGTGCATTCGTGTGTAAGATGACTGAGTGACAGAATAGAAACGCAAAGCACACATTAACCTTTCTCCTCGTCTCTGAATCAAGGGAGATGGACCTCAGCAGAAAATATTGATTATGAAATTGTTAAAGATTCTTTGCTTTTGCTCAACATTCTTAGAAGAAAAGGTTCAATGTAGAACCTTAAAGGATTCTGTCAGGTGCTTTATATTTTATGGATTTAGTTTTTATTAATAACATTTTATTTTTAATTAAATCTAATGAATTAAACAGCATGTAAACATACTTTATAACTAAAAAAAGTAAAAATAACCAGTTAAACATGAAAGTATTATGTAATCATTTAAGACATTTCTCTTTATATTCTGGCATAAAGACTTCTTTAAAATAAAAAAGAGAACCCTTATTCAAGGGTTTTATCCCTTTTTTCTAAGATTGTTGGGAAAAATTGATTCCGTTAACTGTGATATGAGGACATTTTCTACAAAAAACACCAAAAAACAAAACACACACATATATAAAATATCATTGCATGTGAATTTATATTAAGAAAAATGTTCATATTGACTCGCACACATGCATGCTTCACTTCTGTGTGACCCTGGATTAAAGGCGTACATACACCATAAACTCTGGAGCTAATCGAACAGCGTCTGCAGGTTTAGTTGTGTCATTTGTTTATTTGTTTAGTGGGGAGACCATCATGTCTGGCAGTCCACATGTTGTGTCAAAGCCAAAGGCGAATATCTCTGTGCATTAATCAAAAGGATTTTAGTTCATTTATGAACATGCTCGCCCGGCACCACTGTTTTAAACTCCGCTGTCTTAATCTGAGTGAACTGTGCGTCTGCCGTTGTTTTGGTCTTTGCCCTTGACCGCTGATTGATTTGTGCTCAAACAGGTCGGTTGTGATGCATCTGCTAGCAGTTTGAAAGCCAAACGTCATTAACCTTTCTAAAGATGGCCTTCGATTTTTAACTGAGCATAATCTGATGACCACAGAGAAAATGTTACTGGTATTAAGACGGTCTTTTTGTGATTATCTAAAATTAACGTTCATTAAAGGTACACTGTCACTTTTTTTTGTTCAAAATTTAAACAATGAGTCCATATAATCACCAACCCTTCCAAAACGTGTTTTTGTCTAAACCTGATTGGCTATGGTAAGCATATTATAAGTGTTTATATTTTAGAACTGACGGGATGGCGAGCGAGAAAGGTTAACATGGAGCAGTTAAATCTCGAACCTCCAGAGAATCACCCTTTTTAAAAAGCGCAGAACAGAGGAGAGTCTGCTGGTAAAAAGAGAGGGCGACAGAGCTTGTAATAAAACGGGAATCAACATGGGGTTGGCTTGACTTTTTAGAGATGGCGAGAACTAAGTGATTGTGAAATGTTGTAAAAGTGACAAGGAGATGCCATTTTTGTTACTCAACTGGTGAGTAAGTTATTTTATTGAACATATACATTGGCATATGTAGCTCTAACAGAGTTCATTGTAAAGCATTATTGTGAAGGGTCATTTCATCATGGTTGTTGTAGAGCTGTGCTGGAATTTATTTTCAATGAAGTACCATGTGATGGGTAAAGCTACAGTAATGTCTTCAGCTTGAGATCATTTCCATCTAAACTGGTTAAATCTATAAGCTTAGTAGTGAATGTTTTATGAACAGTAGGATAATCTCTCTCTTTTTTAGTTATGAGAAAGAACCATATTCATCCACACAGTCATGCAGAACCGAATCACAACGTTAACAATGTTCTTCCGCAAAATTAATGCAGTTTTATTTTTAACTGCTAGAGGGCCAAAAGCTACATAGTGTACCTTTAAAGGAAGACTCCACCATTTTTTTAAATTGGGCTTATTCACCGTCTTTCCTACATTTAGATAGGTGGGCAAATGCATTTTTGTCTCAGTGCATGCATTGTTTTAGTTTGGAAGGGTCACTGCTAGCTATAGCTTAGCATAATGAATGGAATAATTTGTTGCCAGCTAGTAAAAGTGATCCACAAAACAAAAAAACACCTAATTACTTCTTGTGGCCTGCGCATTCACAACGAGTACAAATAGCGATGCAGATTAAGAGGCGATTTCCTTGGCAGATATTGACTTGGGACTATATTAGGGTGAAGCACAGGCGAAGCACTGCTACTTGGGCGCAGAGATATCACGCAGCTAGGCAGCTATGTAGCATGTTGTCTATAATTTACATACTGGATAATATATATGATAAAATATCTCACAATTAAGTGACCATATAAGTAAATTATTGTTTCACTACTTTGTTTTGTATGGATTTTTACATGTCATTGGGTGTCATGTAACTTCTAATCTGACAATTTATTAAGAAATGTGTTTTTCCATTTTTCTAATCAAAACTTTTAAATGAAACTTTTTTTCTTTGGTATATTTTGTTTTAAGTGGTTCTTATTTTATTGGTCTTCCCTGTGTCCTTTATTTAAGCATTCTATCTAAGTCTTTTGTAAAAAAAAATCATTTTAATACACATATGGAAGTGAACATACTTACTGAAATGAGAAGTCTAAAGAGAGCCGGGCAATTGTGTCTCACGATCTACTGGAACACATTTGGCAAATTGAGTAATGGAAAAACAACCACATTTTCTCTTAATATGGAATGACCTTCGTGACATCCAGGTGACATTATCCTCCAGGAAGTGACATTTTTTTGTTAGAAAAAAACAAGCTAGTATTAGCAATGTGATTGTTTTGTGCTTAAAGTTTTGCCTCATTCTAAAACATTCCAGAATTCCAAAAGATATTTACATAGAATTGACACCCTTTAAACATGTGAACTCACTTTGCAATGGAAAACTTAGTTCTGGGGTGAATTCGGGTTGATTGGGACACTTTTTGCTATTGATATGACTGGGGAAAAGTGTCCCAATCAACCTGCATTCACCCCTATATTTCTATCCTTTTAGGAAGATGTTAGCACCCTGCTCATTTTCATTGTGTAAATAAACCAGCTATAATAAACGTTAAGGGCTTGAGCTTCACTATAGCATATTTCTGAAAGTTGAGTGTATTTTACAGTAGGAAACAGGAGGGGAAATAAAATAGTAACACAAATCGTTAAGCTTAGTTACCACATACAGTGCCAATGGTTCACAGAAGGGCCTCAGTTTGTATATAGGGGACGTGTAAAGCAACAATCAGAGAATATACAAAGAGTTTCAGGAAACGCATGCAGAGCGCTTAAGGGCAGAAAGCAAAGGAGAGGATTACCACAACTGAGCGTAGGAAATGACATTTAACTTGTTAATATTTCTAGCTTTAGATTAATGATAAATTGTCTATTATTTTTCCGTAAAAGAAAAAGATAAAACTAGTGTTTGGCCGTGGGCCCGAGCGCCGTCCGTATGCAAAGTGACAGCCAATTAATGAGCGCTGAGTTCGGCTAATGACGTCATGCCTTTCAGCGTCTAGTTTCGGGTAATGACTTTCCAATGAATCTACTGATTGAAATGTAACTTGCTTGGCCTCAGGCGAGCAGCTAGAAATAGCTAGAACAGAGGCAATCAGAAGATGGTTGAAGACAAAGGATACTCCCCTCCTTACAAATCAGTTTCTCCGTATGGAGCTGCAGCCAGACGAAGTTGGGAATCTATAGAGGAGATATGCATAGGCCTGTATTGATGAAAAAATTATTACGCCACAGACTGCTTCCAGCAAACATGCATTAGCATATTCATAGTAAATATGAAGGCTATTTACGATAATAAGGTCGGATTATTCAATTCAATGAATGTTAAATAGATGAGCAAATAGTGTATGCGTTATCTACAATGACTTCTATTTATTCTTCATCTCTTCCCAATTGAACTCTTCATTTCATTTAACTTTTCTCCTTTTTTTAATTTCAGTCGATTTTTTTCCCTTTTTTTTTTTTAAGTCTACCTAACGTCCGGGTTATGTGCGGCTAAGGCTAGCTTATTTGTGGGAGAAAGCCCGGCCTGCGGCCAGCGCGCGGGATAAGCGCTTTTTATTATACACCACCACAGATAACCGTGGAGATTAGCGCGCGAATGCTGCTGTGCATAAAAGTATGCGTGTGGATCAAGATAAAAATGGTGCCATTTCCGCGCGTATGGCGTCCCACTTTGAGACACAATTACTCTTCAATTGTGTGAGGAAAGTTTTTAAAGCAGTGTGTCAAGCAGTTCCTGCAGTCCTGCTGAATATATACACTCTTGGAAATAAAGGTTCCAAAAGTTTTTTTTTATGATGCCATAGAAGAAACTTTTTTTTTGTTCCTCAAAGAACCTTTCAGTGAACAGCTCTTAGTGTTGCTTTTTTCTTAGTGTGAAGAACATTTTATTAATCTAAATAACCTTTTTAGGGTTCTTAAGATTATTAAAACCACTATAAAGAAACTTTTGTGCAAAGGTTCCATTGATGTTAAAGGAACCATTAATGGCAATAAAGAACCTTTATTTTTAGTGTAGCTTTGCCTTTAACCCGCTCAGAATTACTTAAAAACAACGGCAAGTGCATTGGAGCAGGTTTGGAACAAGACTGTGGGATGTGGCCCTCCTGGAGCTGAGCTTGACACCCTTTTTAAAGTGGAACTTGTTCTCTTGCCAAAATGTAGCCTAAAGAAAGGCTATATTGAAATAGACCATGAGTTTAGCTTGGCTACTTCTGGGGCTGGTTGCACACCACTAATATTAGTCTTAGTCATCACATTTCTTGTCTTTAAGACTGTTAAACTGTTTTAAGTCAGTTACATAAAAACTTATTGTTCTAATTTGATACCAAAATGTAAGACTTAAGAAGTATGACTTACTTAAGAAGTAAGTTATACTAGTACTTAAGACACATTTGTAATTTGGCTATATGCACCACTGAATATTTTTGTATAAGAAAAATAAAACTTAGCTATGTGAGACAATTTGACTCAGAGCCATCATAACACTAAAAGGAACCCGAGCCAGAAAACGATGACCGCTCCATTTAGCCCTTCAAAATCATTTCACATGCAATATTCAAATATTAAGCTTTATAGAGCCTCTAAATAATGTAATTCTTAGTACGTCATATTATAGTAGCCTCTCACCGCTATGGTATTTGGCTTTATGGAGTCTGCCTCCCTCTTCAGGATAACTATATGTATTACAAATCTCTCTCTTTTTTCATTCAAAATATTGAAAGCTGTGGAGATTAGGGTTAGCATTTGCAAATGATTGATTGTTTTTGTGTAATTAAACTTGTTCTTAATTTATTGGTTGTCATTGTAACTTGATAGTTGTTGCAAAATTGTCAGTATTAGGCCATAAAAAATAAGTTGGATAAATTGTGGATTCATGTGATATATTTTATTAAAAATAATAATAATTTAAAGTCAATTTAATTAATTGTTAATTATTTAGAGAACATTATGAAATATCAAATCTAATAAATGCAATAATTACAAATAATAATACACTTAATTGTTTACCTATACTGTCCTATGGCACTCCAGATTTATTTTATCCAAACCTTGAATGAAGTAACTATTTTCGTTATTGTTAACATCATTACAGATTCAAGTTTGGGATGGCAGCATTATAATCACTAAGCAAATTTGCAAAATGGAGGTTCAATCCCTTATAGAGATCACCTGTTAAAGTAAGACAAGTGAGAAAAGTGCTTATGAGAAACTAAGTTGCTCAATATCATGAATGAAGAATTAATGTATAGCACCTCAGCGTTGCTCAGTTGTACTAGCATGTGTTTTTAATGAAAAATGGCAATAAAGGTCAAGACATTTAGCCGAGAGCCTCCATGATGTTTTAAACAGTTTTTGGAATCTTTTGGATTTTTTTTTTTTTTTTAGTTTGTTTACACTAAAAAATATATTTTATATTGAAAAAAAAGATAATTAATTAATCGACCAATACTCTAGAATAGGCTCCAGCATCCACACATACTGTGCATAGGACCAGCATTTTGGAGAATGCATAGATGAATGGGAAGTTTGATTATCTGTTTGTCTCAACCAGAGATCATATTTTGCTGTTTTCCAAATACATAAGAAAACTCTCGCTGACCCCCTCCTGAAATTCATTCCATTGAATATGCTGCCCTGATTTTTCACATTGTTTATTATGTCAAAGAGTGGCATTAAGAGATGTGTAATGCCCCAGGGGCAATTACATACGTCTAAAAGCACTGACTGACAGCGGAGAGAAAAGGCAAGATTGTGTGTGTTTATAGAATCTTATAAAAGCTGGTCCCTCAAGTAAAAACATTACTTTGACCGTCAGAGAAATTCTCGAACAGGGATAAAAATAACCTCCCCGGCTGTCTTTGTGCACATTAAGCAAACATTTTTAGCTGTTTCTTTGTTGTTAGAAATTGCAAAAGCAAAGCCAAGGGCATTGTCAAGAAGAAAGTACATATACACTGGCCCTGAATTGTAAAAGCAGGTCTGAAAGAGTGACTGCAGGGCCACAAGATGCCTGAATACAGCCAGAATAAACGTAAGAATGTATGTTCTTAGAAACAATATGAAAAAGCAAAACACCTTCTTTCTGTGGTAAGTCACACATGAGATGCTATATGCCTATATATAGGACATATATATATACACACACATTCAAGCAGACATGATTTTATTTTACTTAAAATAGTTTCCCCCAAATCCTGTAAGTTTTCAGACTCCACTAACCCCCAATTTATTCATAATTCTTAAGATCACAATGAGAGTTAGGCTATCTAGTCAATGTTTTGATAATTATCTGAACTGTTGTCTTCTCAAATATTTTGTATTTATGATCATAAATCAAAAATACAATCCATAAAATAAAATAAAAAGTATAGCCTAAGATTTTTTGGGATTGTTTTCTTCATTCAAGCTGCACTGGTGAGAAAAGGGAAACATTAGTATGTTTCAAAACACTCAATAGGCAAATCTGGGTTTGTGTTTCCCTACAGCTACGATGACGTTGATGCTGGACGACAGTGAATGGCATCTCTTGAAATATCGTTTGTGCAGCCAAGCGCGCGCGCACAAAAAGGTGCATCCACAGCAGAGTAGTTCTTCCCACTGGATTACGTCTGGCATTGGACATGGCAGCAAACAGCACATTTGTGAGCTTCAATGGTGGCATTCAGCAGTTAGAAGGTGAAGATACTAAAGTTATCGTACCGGCTATTCTCAGCACAATCAGTGGGCTTGGGATCGGCGGGAATTTTTTGGTGCTTGTGATACTAATGTACGTTTTTGCCAACCAAAGTGCATCCGAGGCATACATCATGCTCGCCAACTTGAGCGCGGCTGACTTGTTGATACTCTCTCTGTGCGCTCCCGCGCGCGCTCTCACATACTACAACCGCTCTTGGACACTCGGACCACTGGCTTGCAGAACTACTGAGTGGATCCAGCATAGTTGTCTGGCGGTCAAAGCTTTCACACTGTTTGCGACGAGTCAAGCACGCCATGACTTCCCCACCCATCCCGAGGACCAGTCGAATTTCCGTCAAAAGAACGTTGTGATCACCTTAGTGCTCATATGGACGGTTGCACTCGTCTTTCCAGCTCCTGATATCGTTTTTTCCAGGCTAAAGGAGGAGGGAAATATCAGTCTGTGTGTCTCTGAGTTAACCTTTCACTCCCAAGATGCTATGCGAGTGTTCAGTAAGATGCTACCATTGGGTATCTATGTTCTTCCCATCATCCTCTCTGCTGTGTCCCACATCAGGACCATCTTCCTCATCAAACCGAGTACCAACGAGGAGGTTTTTCTCTCACGCCAATATGAGAATTCCTTGATGTATTTAAGTGTCATCGCTTTGAACACGCTCCTGATGCTTCCTGAATGGGCCTCTTGGGTGTGGATGCGTCATAGTTCTGGCGAAAGCTGCAAACCTTCAGCCGGTTTGCTGATTTTCGCCCAGGTGTGCATTTACATGAGCAGCATGTTCTTTCCCGCCATCCTTCTCACCATGCATGTGCCGCTCAGAGAAAGTCTTAGCAATCTGTGTTCGCTGCTGGCTTGTCGAGGTGCCAAACACAGGCTGAAAATCGAGGACACTGGAAATGAGATGCGCACAATGGTTATGAAGGTGTTGGATGAGCGGGGATGTGTGACCATAACAGAAAGGCATTCAGATGCATTCTGTCAAACTCTCCCAGATCTCGAGCATTTTTGGAGCGAACGGCGAAACACCACAGTAATGGAGGAAAGTGACCCGTTACCATGGGAACGACTGAATCAAAGTAATGTTGAACTCTAACCCTTGACCTCTTTCGTTCCCCTGTTGGAAATTCCAGTTTAAGATGATCGCTGAATCTAGCTTGTCTATAGGCATTAGCTGGTGGTAAACCATCAACAAACCAGCTGCCAAATGGTCATACCATCTTTGGTCTTTGGAACATAAATAATATAATTCTTGATTAAAAGTCTAGTAATATTTTGACACCTTGGAAAATAAACTGTGCAGTCATGTATTGACTAATGCATGTATTGACTTTGGAAACCTTTTCTGCTTGCCCTGGATAGTTACACAAGGCCCAAAAGTTTTCTTTTTCTTTTTATGAAATAATTAATCTTATTGTCATTAGTCAGCTTCTGTTTTGTCTGTTGTACGTTTAAATAATATATAATATGTTCTGACTTGGACATAGTTTAAGTATGTAAACAATAAAAAAAATGCTTTACAAATTATAATAATGTGTATCGTTTATTGTTGTTGGTTAATTTCAAATGCAACTTAGAATGTTGGCTAATATTTTTGAACGTTCAACATGATTTGTTGAAAAATGTTTAATAGAAATATGACATATTTACATGCATGCATTGCTCGTCTCTTTTTACCCATGCTAAAAAAAATCCAGCATAAACCATGCTTTTTCAGCAGAGACTATACAGGTATATATATTTCATACTGTAGGACCTGTCTTTATTTGTGGTATCAAAAGATGTGATGAAAAAAGATGAAAGGAAAGACTGGCTCACAAAAACCACGTGAGCATGCTGTATTATCAGTCAAGAGCTCACAGTGATGCTGTTTTAGTGTAGGCTCTATTAGTGCCGAATGGATGATTAGCTTTAGGTGCTTTTTGCAAGAGGTGCTTTTAAAAGATTACGGTTCTTTCAGCTAAAAGCCTTCTTGGTTACTACAAAATACACTCTTTACTCTTCCAGCCAGGGGTGAACATACTGTGACATACAATATGCCAGCAATGAATGATCACCACAAATGTGATTAGAATACGCAAATAGAAGCTCTTCAGTTGTGACCTTAACCAAGCTGAACTTATTTTGTACAGCTAATAACCTATTAGCTGCTTGGCAGATTGTATTGGCGTATGCCAAGTCTCTATGTGTATATTTCTTGAGATCATGCCACTACTTTTTAAAATCTTAGTATGTATATTCATGCCAACAGTATTTACAGTAGTTTAATTTAGCCTACAAATATTTATTCACTCAATATTAAGTATTTACATTAGGGAGTATGAAAAGGAACTGTTATAGAATAGCCTATTTGAAGTAGGTATTTGCATTGTTTGTTTTTGCTAAACATAAGTCCATTTGTTACACACAGCATTCTTTAGTGGCTAATGTAGACACATACTTAGAGGGGTTGGCTGTAGCCTCAGGTGATATTCTCATATTATTCATGCATTTTTATAGTATAATAGCCATTACCAGTGAAGAGGGTGAATGAACCAGTCAGCGTGGGAATTCAGGTGGATAGAGACAAGATGGAGGGGAAAAATAGGAGTAGTACAGTTCCACTCTGTGTACATGGCCATGCCCGATCTGGTGTTAACCCTATGGTGTTCTTTAGTCATTTAAAAAAAAAAAAATTGTTTCTTTAAAAATTGTAACTTCATCAGTGGAATTTGGGTCTAATGGGTGGAGCTAGAATATCCAACCACACCTACCCCTACCGTCCACAACTCTATCCCTCCACAGAGCTCAAGAAAGCAGGAGCTGGACTAATCCCGCCCCATTGGAGCTCCAGAGCTGGTCGTCATTTGACTCTGTAGGCTACCACTTTTTTTCTGTCAACTGTGCAAGCATAAACGCGCATGTCTGAAAACGCGCGTCTGCGCAGTGAGTGCACACACACTGTTCAACCTGTTCAACCCTCTATATACTGTCTATGGTTCAACCCGCACGCAGTCTATTACTAATACCTATACATTTATATATATTTTTGATGGTGACAATATCACCCGGGCCACAAAAACTTCGGCTTTAGGGACTTCTCTGTCGTTCCCTCGGAGAGTTCATCATTTTTTTCAGTGGCGTCTTTATCAGCTTTTACAGCTACCATACCTTTAAGGGCTGTATAATTAAAATATGTAATCATGTTTCAAAGTCTATCTCAGGCATAAATCATTTTAGTTTACTTTCTAGTTTCAACCTCACAGTTTGTCCCCTCCGATTACTACAGCTGCCAGATAGCCCACAAATAATAATATTAAGGTTTTAAAAGTCGTCCCATTCCAATAAGATTCCAAAACACATTTAAGCAACACGGAAATACGTGAATTTAGTGGTGTATTGTAACAAGTTGAAACACAGTTCGGAGATCCAATGAAAAAGACAAACAGCGTGATGACATGGGAGGGCTGTGCCTTAAATGCTGAAAGGAAGACGTGCATATCGAAAGTGTCTCAGTCTGCAAAAGAATAGATAGACTGACCTTCCTCTAAAGGGTAAGTTCAAATACACTTTACATTTGAGGAATGTAAGTTGTTATATGCGTTAATTATACTACAGGCCTATTTGTAAATGCATAAAGCTCGCGCACCAGTTATGCTAAGGGTTCTCCTTACAAACAGCCGGATTGTAGCCCTAATACCCGTCGCATAAACTCAAAATCTTATACTTTTATGCGCGTTTGCTCTGTTTCTGTATGCGCGACTCCTTTTCCCTCGTAAAATCGACTTACAAAGCATGTTCTGTGTTCATATTTTTATGAACTCTTCGTAATCACGTTTTCTTGGGATTCAAAGGTTTGTTCTTTGTTGAAGTCAGGCACAATGTAGCATAGCTACTTTAAAGTGTGGTTAGGTATACTGTATATCAAGACACGTAGGTGCTTCCTGTTCACCTCAAACTACTTGACAAGGGTTCTTCAAGATTTTACAGGGAAACGGTTCGGTCGTTTAGAGGACATTCCACATGGGAGTAGTTTTGCCAGTTTCCTTGAACAGAAGCCAATTAAGCAGTCTGTCATTGTGACCTCAACCTCGTGCTTTAAACTCTAATAATTTATTAAAAACTGTGAATAGTCTTGGATCTGGCTGGCTGCATTAGCTCCGAGCAAGGACAGCACCTGAATACTCGTCTAGTTTAGTGTGTCTTTATTAGAAGAGTGAATGGACCCTCATGTGCCTGTTATCATAGAAGATGACAAATATAATACACATGGCTCTGTTCCAGTTAAACTATTTCATGTTTGACCTTTGAGGGACATGCACTGTGGATTAACCTGCCAGTGCCTTTAGAAGTGCAGTGCTGTCATTGAATCTGACAACAGATTATAATTGCTGAGCTGTTTAAGTGCAAACAGACCAAAGTCTCTAATGACCTCTTCTCAGTTCACCGTTCTTCTGTCGATTTGAACCTGACGTCTGCATGAATCCTCCTTTTGGCTATAAGAAGAATTGAAAACTAGATGCGTAAAGCGTGAACAAATCGCACTGCATATTGCCATGTGTCACAGATGCAGATGATGCTTGTGTGACTTTGTCTGCTTTGGCAATCTTGTCTAAGGTAGGACTGTATATGTGGGCTCATTTGGTTGGACTGGCTTCAGGGGTATGAATGTCAAAAGAATGTCAATACTTTTTATATTGTATACTGTTATAAATTATGCAGTACTATTATATACTGTAGATTTTTTCCCCCCAGTTATTCTATTGATATACTACTTTTATACTAATAATCTAACATATGGAAAATAGAACTAATAATAAATGAGTACAGTAGGTGTGTCCTGGTAGTTTATGGCCCATAAAATGTTATTTGCAGTGTAGTGAATGGGAATCTTTTTTTTAAATATGTTTTATTGTGAGTAAATAGCCAGACTGAATACGTCAAATGGCATATATATCTGTTGAAGAGCAGGACTTTGAGATGTCACTTTACTCCATTGGATTTTGGCATGCCAGTTTTGTACATGATTTCCTTCCTTCTAGGAACAGCATATATATGTGTAACTCGACATTTTGAGGGAAAGAGGAGCAATGGTTGCAGAACAGCAGTAGTTTATACTTCGATGTTTGGAGATCATTAATTTTTCCACTAGCTGGGTAATGTCCAGGTCACATCAGTTTTGTGCTCTCTACCAAACAGAAATACTAAATTATTCATCCATTTCAAGGTCACTTTGTTGTGTAGTTCTTAATAATATGCCCACTAATGACCATTTTAAGTGCAAATTATTTAAATGTTTAAATGTTTAACACAAATGAAAATGATTTACAGATATACTGTGCTCAGAAGCTTAGCACACATATTGATTAACTGGCATATTATGAGGTAGAGATCTGAATTGTCTGTCCCAAAATAACATAAAAATATATGTCCTCATTACATGATGCCGCCATTTAGAAATACTTAAGACATCCACATCAAGAACATCAAATACTTTATATGAGCAATAACCACATTACAAAACACTCTCAGACATGACCTTACTAGTAAAATCCGATAGGATTTATTTGAAACATTGTAATTTATACAGTACTACAACTTCTCAACTTCAATGGGCTTCTCTTTGTGTGATGTAGTCTCTAGGGCTATGTTCACACACTTTCAGTACAAATCCAATTATTTTGTGTATTCGATTGGAATTTGATCTAAAATTATAGACTGTCTACATTGTTTGTCACAACTGTTAAGATCCAATTTGTGTGTCCCATGCTTCTTTAATTTTCTAATGACAATAACATTGCGTTGGTAGTTATACACCAAAAACAACAACTGCAAAATGGAGGGATTTGCCATGCAGATGTTGTCGATTTTACCACGTGACCATATGTGTAACCATTGCGCTGGACATTAATTTGCTGTATTTCAATCGGATTTGCACAAAAAAAATCGGATTTGGACTCAGTGTGAACGTAGCCTTTGTGGCGTCTTAACATGTTTGGCTTCATATACTATCAGTAGCTAATATTTTGAGGTACACAACACACTGTGGCCTCTCTAATCTTCATTACTCACCATTGTACTAGAGAAGCATTTAATAACCGTGTAATACGTAATAATAACCAACTGGAGAGCCATATGTCACAGCAGTCTGAGGACAGCAACGCCAGGCCAGCAGTCTCAGGGGTTTTGGGGTAAAGCTTGTAGTGTCATTAAGGGTAGGTTAAGTGGTTGGGTGGGGCATGGTGTGGCCCTGGGATCCCAATATAGTGAATGATGTTGTACTTCTGTGAGGTTGGGCACATATGGGGGCATTCAGGGACATTCCCTCTACTGATGAGTAAATGTTGCAAAAATGATCTGCTTTACATCGATCCATCACATCTGCCCTACATTTTACAAACACTTATTTCTGGTTTAAGATTAATTTTCATTTTTCTGTTTTTTCTGTTCTGTTCGAAACTCTTTTTTTTGAATGAAGGCCTAGTGGGAACTTAAGGATTTCCCTAAAATTCTCAATATACACAAGTTTCACTTTCACTTTCAGTTGAAAGCTTTCCTCATCCAGAAGTGCCATTCATGATGGATTGTGAGATGATGCAATCATATTTCTAGCATTGTTGTCAGTAGATTGTAGCCTGGGAAAACCCAGACCCTCTCAGTTGTAACTGAGTAAGGGTCTGGCAAAGCTCCATAGACAATTCATTTCCACAGGGGCGTCACCAACGGACGTCGGAAAGATCTAAAACCAATCAGAGCGATGAATGACATGACGTATGCAGAGCGACGGAGAAACATCTCGAGACTCTCAGCAATTCTCTGTTTGTGTTAACGAAAATGACAATTTTAAATCGCTTGAAACAGACGCGATAGCTGATTCGAACGAGTGATGTTGTGATGTTCCACGGCGGCATCCATGTCTGTAATGTACAAAATCTGCGTCACCGTCTCTGCTCTGTCGTCATCGTGTAAAACGTTTCTGATTGGTGCCGCGATTTCGGCGGATTGGAAATGGGTTTCAATGGGCTCTTTGCCAGACCCACTTGCAGAGCAAATCTAAATTTGCCGGAAGTGGTCTGGGTTTTCCCAGGCTAAGTAGATTGTACTCTGCCTAGCTGATGATAATTTAAGACAATTCTCAGTTAACCTTCACATTAAACTTTTTTTAAGCTTTTAAGATTTTCACAACAAAGATTTGAATGAATAAAAAAAATTCTAATTCTTTTCCCAGGGCTGATTTGGAGTCCAGATTCAAGGAAACAAAGAAGAGGCTGTTAAATTTTACTGTTTAAAGCAGGTACTAATATTCAAGTATGTGTTTATTTAGTGTAATTGATGACTGACAATAAATCACTAAATAAAACTCTTTTTCTATCACTCTCTCTTTCGAAGTGCAAAAATGTCATTGACACGTGAACAATTTTATAACAAAGCGGTCAGGCCAAATTTGGCTCGCTTTTCATCAACGGTCAAAGTGAGAGCTATCTTACCTCACCTACCATGCCTCACACTCACTGATAGGGTAAGCCACATCACATTAACCACAAATAACATCACCACTATAACCAGATGTGCAAGAGTGAAAAGCTCAGTTAGCTAAATTGTTTTTGTTTACCAATTAGAATTTTGCTATTTTTCAGGAAGAGATCGAAGCCAAGAGAGAAACTTCTGGAAACTTCACTGCTATGCAGACACTTCTGGACAATCTACGCAGACGAGAGAACTGGCCTAATGAGTTCATCACTGCACTGCAGAACTGTGAACATGGGGAACTGGCCGATGAGATGAAAACTGCTTATGACAGGATCAGAGGAATTACAAGTAAGAGCTATCTTGCTTGTGTTCAAAGCAAATTTTGAAAAGGAGGGACATTATTTATGAATGCCTTTTTTGTTTATGTTTTGTCTATAGATAATGCAGCTTCTGCTGCTCCTGTGCCCAGACCTGCACCTACTCCAGCTCCTTCTCACTCTCCAGCTGGTGCCCCAGCAACCGTAATCACAGCAACAGTTCATACTGTCCCAGCGACCACTTCTTTGCTGATTCCACCCACAGGGGACGTCCCAGCACATTCAGCTCCCCTTTCCAACATGGCAGCACCAGAACCATCTCCTGCTCCTGCTCCTGCTCTCGAAGTTCCAGAGACACAGCAAGTGCAAAAACTTCCTACTCTGGTTCCAGCACCTTCTCTTGAACCAGTATCCCAAGCTGAAAATGCACCTTTGGTTGTTGCTCCTTCCCAAACACCTCCCCCTGCTGAAGTCTCAGTCTCCAAAGTCCCAACCCACACAGGGCCAGCTGAGAACAAAACGCCTGTTTTAGATACTCCAGATGGCTTGGCTTTAACGGAACAAACCACCAACTCATCATTAACTGGTGAAACTCTTCTCTCCACCTCAAGTGCTCAAGCATCCTCCTCAAACACCTCTCAAATTCAAATTACACAGCCTTACACCACCTCCCACAGTTCTCAGATGTCAGAGAAGATCCAGGTGCCAATCGCAGTCAAGGACAGCAGCACCTATGTGAAGGACCCTGTCCAAGAATCGAATCCCCCATTGAGAGAGGAAAGGACAATTCAGGGACCTGAAGAGATCTCTGACCCAACTGCAAACGAGGTAATGGTCAAACCACTTATTACAATGTATAAAAAACGTTCTCCGTAGGCCTTTCTCAGTTTTTCAATGGTTAATCTGTTGTATTCTGTGCCTTAATCTTCTGTTTTCTCTGCAGCGTGTTCAGAGGAACAACACTGCTGGATTACCAGATTTTAACAGCCAAACAAATTCGACTAGAACAGGACAGGCAACATCATCTGCACCTACTGAGGACCCTGCCTATTCCATCTCCCAGGAATATTTCAGCAAACCTGGCGTCCTTCAGCATCTAGAACCCCAGCAGAACAGACCAGAGCCAGAACAGCCTTGCTCAGTGGTTTCAGGTGATTTGGAGATCAGCAGAGCAACAGAGTGTTCCACAGAACCTCGACGGTCTCCTAGTCTTGCAGAGCAGACCTCCACTCCCATTTCTTCCCTTGATTCTGCCTCTCAGTCCATAAATGACATTGCTGCTCCCTCGACACCTAACCAGCCTGAAGAAGACCACTACGAATCTTTCTATGAGAGTCAGACACGGGTCAATGTAATCCGGTTTTCTGAGGAGCCACCTGCTGAAAATTTTAATGGTCAGCCACCAAGCATGCTGCAACGTAGCAGAGACCAGCATACCCTGAAACCTAGTGGCACAGAAAATGTAGTTCCTCTCAGTGGCACAGAAAATGTAGTTCCTCTCAGTGATCCATCTGGGCATGATTCAGGGGCATCAGACCGTAAGAAGTCAGCCACCATCAACTACAGAGAGCAAGAATCTAGGCCAGCAACTATTCCACAGCCAGAGCTGAGAGAAGAGGGCTATGCAGAGTTATTCAGGATAAACAACTTCCGGCTCATTGGTGCTGGGATTGCTCTATCTGCTGTTTTCTTGGCCTGGAAGCTCAAGCATTAACTGAAAAGGTCTTAAAATGATAGTTCACCCCAAAATGATTTTTTTGTCATTATAGACTCACCCTCATGTTTCATGAACCCCTTTTTTTTTTGATGAAACACAAAAGGGACTTATTAAGAAGAATGTCCAGGCTGCTCATTTCCAAAGGACAACAGTAACTGCTGCTGTCAAATTTAGAAAAGGACAAAACGTACCATAAAAATATACCAAACCACTATATACCAAGTATTTTAAAGCCGGAGCAGACTGAAATTTTAGTCACTCTGAAAATCTTGCCTTCAATCCTACATAACTTCTGTCACCAAACTCTTTTGTGGTTTCATCCTTATGTATTTATTTCCATGTGCGTATATTTGGGGCTATATATAATACTTGTCTGCCATGTGCCTAATGCATGCCTTGTATGCCAGGGCCGTTAATGAATTTGACTGCCGTTGCACCTGTAAAATCAGATTCAGTGCTAATAAATGGAGCGTCATGTACCTTTTAAATAATTTGGAAAAACTAGCTTGACTGGTATTAGCCTACATTGTACAACAACTGGTTGTATTGTCAATTGTAAAACCCACATCACTCCTCTCCTCACAAAATTGCACTGGTCGCTCACATCAAATTCAAGTCAGTGACGTTTGCCTACAGAAAAACCACTGGCTCTGCTCTCTCCTAAACTCATTTCTTCAGACTTACGTGCCATCCAGAAACGTGCGCTCAGCAAGTGAACACTGTCTTGTGGTGGCATCGCAAAGAGGCACAAACTCTCTTTCTCTGACCTTTTCTGGTCTGTTCCATGCTGGTGGAATGACCTGCCCAACTCAACCTGCTAAGTCCGTGGCCATTCTTAAGAAACGTCGAATACGCATCTTTTTCGGCAACACTTGACCCATTAATACTAACACTTTATCTTCTCTTCTATATCTATTAGATTAGATTAAACTGGGAAGGGTCACTTGCATATTGTTGTCCTACTGTTAGTTTAACTGCTTCTATTGTTTTCATTTGTAAGTCGCTTTGGATAAAAGCGTCTGCTAAATGAATAAGTAAAACATTGCAAGAATATATATTGTGTGACAGACCATGAATATAAGGAGCTGTTGCATAACTCCTATTGGACATGAATAGAAAGTTCACTTGGAGCACTTGCTCAAGCATTATGTAGTAGACTGTACAATTGTTCCAACCCTCTCCATTAGACCCCTCACAGAAGACTCTGCAGCAGTGTTTGTTCTCAAACTTATCTTGTTTCTCATGAATCCTCATTCACAGACACCGTAGTGGACGCTCCATTTCATCACTGTCCTGTATTTTGAAGGCAGTTAGACCTCTGTGAGACTGTCCAACAGACACTTTCTATTTTACTGGAACATCAAAGCATACACACATGCACACAGGAAGCATTCCACCATTGACAAAAATTGTACGGTGGGAGGGGGGAGTGAAGGGTGGGAAATCCATGAAATAGCCTCAAAACGCTATTCAAATTTCATACATAAATACATCTGTGTTTTAAAAACATACAATATGTCCCCAACTAGTTTCCCTCCAGAAAATCTCGGCCATGTCCACCACTGGCTGTAAGAGGTAGGCCTGCCTATTGCAGAGTAACTGTTAAGATGGATAAAACTAAATTCAAACAAAACCAAGTTCCTAATGTGTGGAGGGTAAAAATCTGTTAGGTTTATATTGCAGCCCTTATATATATATATATATATATATATATATATGTGTGTGTCTGTATAAGTGTTTGTCCATTTTGAAGTGTAGTTGAATAAGATGATTTTTGTCAAATGCATTTATCTTACATTGTATATGTTTTTTTTCAGTTCACACATTCTCTTGCATTCAAATTCATGTTCTATGGGGTTGCTAGCAGCATTCGCTACCTTTTGAGCTGGAGAACGTGACAAGATTCATACTCGTAGCATCAAATTATCTGTGTAAGAGTAAACTGAATTATGCAAGTAAACACTATGAATGACTCTGAATGAATAGAGGACACTTTAATGCACGGTTTCACAGACAAGGTGTAAGCCTAGTCCCAGACTAAAAATGCAAGCTGTCTTCATTGAAAGCAACTTGTACTTTGTTTTGTCTCAAAATGCACACCAGTAATAAAGAACATTTCTAAGGCACGTTCATAAAAGCTACTTAAATGTTCTAATTTAACTGAGGCCTAATCCTGTCTTAATCTAAGCCCTTTCTGTGAAACCAGGCCTAAATGTAATAGTTTAATCAGCAATAACACTTGTATCTACACTTTTTGATATGAAGTTTAGACATGTATGATTGAACATGATTTTAAATGCACTATGTGGTATTGTTACTACTGATCTGTTTAAGTACCTGTATTATCTCTGGGCCTTTATTTTAGGGGAATATTTATTTATACAAATTATACTTACACTAAACTGTCTTGCTTTTTTGTGTACTGGTCATTCTTGATCATGCGCAATCTTAATGATTTCCAGGAATGCTTCTGAAATAAAATGTCCTACCTTGTGTCTTTCTGGTCAGTCATCATATATACTATGTCTATGGTCATCAGCATAGAAGACAGTGGGTTTGACCTATGGTTTTGACTCAATGATGATCCGTGTAACGTTAGTAGTGTTGTTATTGTGAAGCGCGCCATCTGCTGGTGATGAAGATAACTTGATCGCCAATGTAGACTGAGAACTTGATTGGCTTGATGCGATTTCAGTTGACAGGAGAAGCGCATTCATTGGTGACTCGAGTAACTGTGTTGTAAACACAGCGACGTAAACATTTTCTATATCGACCTAAATAACAATATGAAATACTGACAATGCATTTATATATGTTAACGGTGATTTTTCTGCTTGACAATCGATGTAGAGATTTTTGTCAAACGAGATAATGGAGCTGAACGGCTTTAACTGTGACGGTGAGGGATGTGCCGAGGAGCAAGAGGAAGAATCGACAGCGCTCAAGCTGCCTCGATCAAAGACGGAGACGACATGTAGCATAATTGCTACACCGGGAGCAGACAGTGCAGCGGCCGGTGGCAGTGCACCCAAAGAGCAGCGGATGTCAAAATCGACGCCGGCGATGCTGAGGCTCGATTCGCTGAAAAAGAACAGGCCGCGTAGGTGAACCATCTTGTGTTATGGCGATAAGCAACGGGGTTAACGGAGCTCATGCTCACATCATAATGATTAAATGTCGAATATAAATAAATAAAACCTGTAGTCAGATATTTGATAGCAAAGTTTGTCCATTTTGTACGCTCACAATCAACATCGATTGACACTTGCTATAATTATTATTATTTTTTAAATCGGAGGTTCCTTTTAATCTGCAAAAACAAAATATGCACTAGTCCTGGAATTAAATATTGTTTAAATGATAGATGAGGTATAATTGGATTTAGAAATAAACGTAACACAATTCAGAATATTTGCAGATTTTGCACAAGGAATTGAGACAGTCTAATTTCCAGCTGATGAATTTAATAAACAAATGGTTCTTAACTAGATTTTACAGGTATTTCATATTGAACAATAAGTGGCGACCTAACACTAGAGTCAAATTGTGCAGAAGTATATAGATATACACAGTGTATATATATATATATATATATATATATATATATATATATATGTACACACACATACACACTGGCCACTTTATTAGGTAACGTTAGTAGGCTACATCTTGCTAGTACTGGGTTGGACCCCCTTTTGCCTTCAGAACTGCCTTGACATGATAGCATCGCAGTTACTTCAGATTTGTCAGCTGTACATCCATGATGCGAATCTCCTGTTCCACCACATCACAGAGATGCTCTATTGGACTGAGATCTGGTGATTGTGGAGGCCATTTATGTTAGTGAACTCATTGTCATGTTCAAGAAACCAGATTGAGATTATTTGAGCTTTGTGACATGGTGCGTAATCCTGCTGGAAGTAGCCATCAGAAGATGGTACACTGTGGTCATAAAGGGATGGACATGGTCAGCAACAATACTCAGGTAGGCTGTGAAATTTAAACGATGCTCAATTGGTAGGCTACTAAGTGACCCAAAGTGTGCCAAGAAAATATCCCCCACAACACTACACCACCACCTGCCTGAACAGTTGATACAAGGCAGGATGGATCCATGCTTTCATGTTGTTTACGCCAGATTCTGACCCTACCATCTGAATGTTGCAACAGAAATCGAGATTCAGGCAATGTTTTTCTAATCTTCTATTGTCCCGTGCCCGTTCAAATTGTAGCCTTAGTTTCCTGGTCTTACCTGACAGGAGTGTCACCCAGTGTGGTCTTCTGCTGCTGTAGCCCATTTGCTTGAAGGTTTGACGTGTTGTGTGTTCAGAAATGCTCTTCCGCACCTCGGTTGTAATGAGTGGTTATTTGAGTTACTGTTGCCCTTCTATCAGCTCAAACAAGTCTGACCATTTTCCTTTGACCTCTGGCATCAACAAGGCATTTTCACCCACAGAACTGCCGCTTATTGGATATTTGATCTTTTTCGGACCATTCTCTGTAAACCCTAGAGATGGTTGTACATGAAAATCCCAGTAGAACAGCAGTTTCTGAAATACTCAGACCAGCCCGTCTGGCACCATTAACAACGCCACTTTCAAAGTCACTTAAATCACCATGTGATTGGCTGATTAGATATTTGCATCAACAAGCAGTTGAATAGGTTTACCCAAAACAGCCGGTGTGTGTATATGTGTGTGTGTGTGTATACATATATATATATATATATTGTGTGCATCTGCCATCTCTGACGTTTTGATATTATGAGACAATTACAATAATTTTAATAATAACCTATTAAACTAATATTTAATATTAATACATTTGGCAATTTTACTCATAGTAGTGTTCATTGTCAAGTGCCACCATTCAACTGCCCAAGTGATTGTATGAATAACCAATATTTCTATTTGATTTATGAGAAATATAAGTTAATCATTAACTACATTTCAATTTATTTAAAAATAATCTTAAATAAGCTTTTTTTTGTATCATTGTTTACTTGCAGAAAATGTGTTTTGAAAGTTACTTAAGTCACTTACCTGTGTCATTGGTCCCCAGCTTTCCCATGGTTTGGCATGGACATTGGTGGCACATTGGTGAAGCTGGTCTACTTTGAGCCCAAAGACATTACAGCAGAAGAAGAGCAGGAGGAGGTGGAGAGTCTGAAAAGCATCCGTCACTACCTCACCTCACACACCGCCTACGGCAAAACAGGTATTCGAGATGTCCACCTGGAGCTGACTGACCTATCCCTTTGGGGTCGCAAGGGCAGCCTACACTTCATTCGCTTTCCTACGCACGAGCTGCCTACCTTCATACAGATGGGCCGAGACAAGCACTTCTCCAGTCTGCACACCACCCTCTGTGCCACTGGAGGTGGTGCATTTAAATACGAGGAGAACTTCCGTACAGTATGTCCAAGCTCACGGTGTTTCACTTTGACCTCTTCTATGCAGTCTGTTTGACTAAATGGCTCACTGTGCTCTCTCTTCTCTTAGATGGCCAATCTTCAGCTGTTGAAGCTAGATGAGCTGGACTGCCTGATAAAGGGGGTTCTGTATATTGACTCGGTGGTCTCAAGTGGTCTATCCGAATGTTACTATTTTGAGCACCCAACAGAACCTGACCGTTGCGAGCAGAAGGCATACAACCTGGAGAACCCCTATCCTTTGCTGCTTGTCAACATTGGCTCAGGTGTCAGCATACTGGCTGTATACTCCAAAGACAACTACAAGCGTGTCACTGGAACCAGGTTGGTCATGGCTTTATAATTTTGCATTCATTTCCTAATAAGTTTAACTAAACAGTTTAACTAAAAAAAAATGGATTTTACTGTAAAGCTATGGTCATTTTTTCTCAATCTCCCCTCCAGTCTTGGTGGTGGTACATTTCTAGGTCTGTGTTGCCTGTTGACTGGATGCTCCACCTTTGAGGAGGCATTGGCAATGGCCACTGAAGGGGAAAGTACACGTGTAGATAAACTAGTCCGGGACATCTACGGTGGTGACTATGAGCGATTTGGCTTGCCAGGATGGGCTGTTGCCTCCAGGTACAGGCATATACACTACAGTTTAAACATTTGATAACATTTGTTATGTTTTTTCAATGTTTTTTTATGTTAAAGAAAGGGTTAGTTCACCCAAAAATGAAAAAAATTGTCATCAATTAATCACCTAATGTTGTTCCGAACCTGTAAGACTTTCGTTCATCTCAAAACACAAATGAACAACCCCTTTGTCGCTTAATAAAATTCATAAAAAGATTGTAAAACTAATCCATAGACTTGATCGCTTTATATAATGAACAGACTGAATTTAGGCTTTGATTCACATATAAACATTGATTTGCAAACAATCAGTAGCTCAACCGTACTTGCTTGTCGAGTGAGAACAAACCTCATTGGTTCATGCAGAAGCTCAAACGTGCTCCATAACTTGAGAATGAACCTCATTGGTTCTCGCAGGTCAAGCAAGCATGCTTGAGCTTCCGTTTGCCATATCTGATGTGTGTATGTTTGTGCACAATATCTTGTGCACAATCTAAAATCAATCCTAAATTAAATCTGTTCATCATATAAAGCGATCTAAAATCCTAAAAATAAAGGTTCCAAAACGAGCATTTCGCAGTGATGCCAAGTTTTTCTTAGTGTGAATAACATTTTAATAATCTAAAGAACATTTTTCCACTATAAAGAACCTTTTATACAATGAAAAGGTTCCATGGATGTTAAAGGGGTGGTTGATTATAATTTCACTTTTCTAACTTTAGCTAGTGTGTAATGTTGCTGTTTGAGCATAAACAACATCTGCAAAGTTATAACACTCAAAGTTCAAAGCAAAGGGAGATATTTGCTTTTAAAGAAATCGTTTTTTAAGGACTACAACAAACGGCTGGCAGGGACTACACGACATTCCTCCCGGGTTAGTGACATCAGCAACCCTAAAATTTACATAAACCCTGCCCCCAGGAACACCGGTTCATGTTGAGAAGAGGAAGAGTTGTTGTAGACAAGCACGTTTGTGAATCTGCTCAAGCTGTCGCATCCGTCTTTTCACATGCAATACACTACGTAACACAAATGCAATAGCATGTCACTCTGTAGGCATCTTACAACAGTTCCCACACGAGCGATTTATAGATTATCATGACAGAATATTCTAATCAATGATTTGAAGATGGTTAAAACACACATCAGCAACATAAATTCATCAACTAACCATTCAGAAACGTCCTGTTGTATTCTACATGTTGTCACTTCTTGAGTCTCTCCATCATTGTCCGACTCCAGTTTAATCATAAAAGGCAGAACAGTTTATGACATTTTAGTACTTGTCTGCGTGAGGAGCTGCTAACACACACACACACACACACACACACACACACACACACACACACACACACACACACAAGCTGTTGAAGCTCCTCCCTCTGTGCCGGGAGCAGCAGCTTATTTGCATTTAAAGGGACACATGAAACGATGCGTTTTTACTGACCCTCAAAAAGGGACAACTTTAACATACTGTACAAAATTATCTGTTTTGTTTTTTTTAGCTAAAACTTCACATACATTCTCTGGGGACAACAGAGACTTTATACCACCCCTTTAAATGTTCTTCTTGGAACCATAGATGCCAATAAAGTATCTTTATTTTTAAGAGTGTATACTACTAATACATGTAGGCCTATATGGCAAACAATTACAACGTTATTCATCATATGTTATCATTTTAAAATGTTTCTGTTATGACACATATAATCAATATAATGTGTATGTATGTTTTTTTTTGTAGCTTTGGGAACATGATTTGTAAGGAGAAGAGAGACTCGGTCTCAAAGGAGGATCTGGCTAGAGCAACACTCATCACCATCACAAACAACATTGGCTCAATCACGCGCATGTGTGCACTTAACGAGGTACACATGTACACCCACACTATAAATCGCTATTATGTTGTCCTTGCCCTTGTCTGTCAGCCTCTTTACGGTGCTGCCTTGTGAAATCTGGATCAAGCAGCATTGTACAGGGCTATGAGAGACCAGGGGCCAATCAACTCCTTGGAAACTTCTCTTTAAAAAAAAAAAGAAGCATTTTCAGGATGAATGCTTACTTAGCATGAGTTTCTTCTATTTAGAACATTGAAAGAGTGGTGTTTGTTGGGAACTTTCTGCGAGTGAACACGTTATCCATGAAGTTGCTCGCTTATGCTTTGGATTACTGGAGCAAAGGACAACTCAAAGCCCTATTCCTTCGACATGAGGTGTGTGCGAGTCTGTATAATACATCCAAAGCTCAAACAATTCCTAAACAAATCACTCATAACCATTTTATTTTTGTTTTTCAGGGATATTTTGGTGCGGTTGGTGCACTTTTGGAATTAACAAACCCATCCTGATCTACTTATCAATTTTAGTTCATGTCTTTTACCAAAAGACATATTTATGCAAACAGACCAAAGTTGCCTTCAAATATCAGACTATGCCCTCAACTATAAGTCCACTGTCATCTACCACATACCAAATATACTGTACTATAGTCACTATAATAATATTATACATATTCAGGTCAAACAATCAGGGATAAACCGCATGGCAATACTAGTTTTAGGAATTGCTGCAAGCATTAAAAATGTTAAACCCTTTAAACTTTTTCAACGTCTTATATTATGGTATGTCAAAATCAACAGCTGATATGAGAATAAAGCAATAAGATCTGGTCTATAGCTTTCACTCGTAACAATTTTTATATACTGAAATGTGTCAGCTATCATCTTATACCGTTAATGGTTATGGATTGATTTTGCATCAAGCAGCCGTTTACTCAAAAGTATGCAGATATTAATCAAGCACTTTTTTTTCTTTCTCTATTATTTATTTAACTGATGCAACGTAAATGCAAAATTAGTAAATGTAATTGCTGTAGAGATCTGGTTATGAGTGTTCAGAATCAGAATGTCATCATATTATGTTTGTAGAAAACAAGTGTGTTGCTTGACAGCATTTTGCATAAAAAAATGCCTTGCGTATTGTGTTCTACAACAAAATGTACTTTTTTAATCCAAATGATTGTACATTTTCTTTGTAATAAAATATGTAAATCACAATATAATTAGGCTTCCTCATGCTTTTTTACAGGCAGAAACATTTCAATCGAATTTATCACTGGTAACACTTTACAGTGAGCAATACATTTGTTACAGTATTTATTTGTTAACGTTAGTTCAAAATACAGTTCACAATAAACTGTTCGTTGTTAGCTCAGGTCCATCAAAACAACTTTTGATTAGTTAAAACAACTTTACTGAATATTAGTTAAAGCTGATTTTTTTTAAACTAAGATTAATTAATTCTTTAGGAGTATTTCTGGTATTTCTCATTGTTCATATAGTTAACAAATGAAACGTTATTGTAAAATGTTACCCTATTACTAACAACATGTGATATATATATACAGTATATATATATATATATATATATATATATTTTTTTTTTTTATCAATTAAGCATTTGATTTAAATTTCACGAAGATCAAAATCCCTCCAATTTTACAAACGTAAAACGTGTCTGACCAGAAGAACGTTCCGTTATGTGGACAGTAGGAAAATCTTTTCCTGAACTGTGAAAGGGCTATGTGTTTTTCCTCAAATAAATCCTTCCCCCTTTTTCATTCGAGTGAAGTCGTCCACGAGTCAGCTCCACCTCTCCCCTCTCTCTCTCTCTCTCTCTCTCTCTCTCTCTCCCACCCGCACGACTGTCCAGCTGGCAATTCACTCCCATTACAGCCATTTATCACCGCTCATTAGGTGCCTTTCTTTGCTTCATACAAGGTCTCGCTCCTGAAACAGGTATCCCATTCTTTTCTGGATGCTTTTCGGGTTCTGTGCATACATACAAACCGCATAAAACTGTGCTTGTGTGGGGAAGAAACCGACTAACTTGAGGTAAGGGGGAAATGAAAATGGTCTGCCTTTTTTATTCGTATGTGAGTATTGTAAATTCACAAAACTAAGTTTAACTTTACTCTTTTGTGAAAATGTTTTGCTACAGTTGAATAGCGTGTTTGATAATCTGAGAGAAAGCAGCTGGACGCCGAGTAGCCTACACTAGACTTTATATCTCTTTTTTTTGTCAATAAAATATGTCAATACATTTTTTAACTATATATGCTATGCATACTTGTATGTTTTAAAGAATACTATAACGGAAGTTTATTTTCTCCTCATCCGCTTGTATTTCTTAAGAATGGACAGCACTGTTCAACGGTCCTTTCTTTGCGCAGAGACGTTGTTGTAGCAGCTAGTCACTGTAAATCAATATATAAACATTTGTATTTCGCCGTCACATGTTTAGGAACTTTATGTTAAATAGTAAATAATTGGTCCACTAACTTACCCCTATAATCTCCTCATATGGGATCCAGATCTTGCTGAATCTCGCCGTTACCTCAGCACATTTGTTTATATAAGCATTTCAACTTGATGTTTACAGATGACATGATTTAAAATCGTGTACTTAATGCTGTCAGTTTGATTTAAATATGATTACAGTTGAAATACCATTAATTTAGTGTGCTTGGGAATCATGTGTTCCTGAGCTACCGAAAATCTGTTTTCAATTGCGCGCCAGTTTCTTACCTTGTATAATTGGATCCATCCACGGTAGGAAAAGTTGTTTGTCTATTCCACTTTGACACGTTTTGCACATGTAACATTCTTGAAATAACTAATATGACTTGTCTTATAAAGATTTAATAGGCCTATATTTTTTTTACAAAAGTGACAAAGGAAATATTTAAGACATTGATGTAAAATAAAGGTAAATCTCTTGTGAACGGAATAGTTTATTTGTATTTCATATCCAGTCAAGCTTTCGTGTTGACAAATTATGCAAGTATGAAAATTTTAGTCTGTGGATTTACTATACATAAATGCTAGCTATGAAATTCCCATTGCAAAACAAATGAGTTCGCCATTTTATTCCCAAAAATGTTTACATTTTGATTTCCATCACCATCATTTCCATTGTACGTAATTAAAGATGTGGCGGAAATGACACTGTGGTCCAAATGTTCATAACAGAAATGAAATAATTCCTATGGGATACATTTCCCCAACTGTGTGACATTGTTAGCCTTAAGCCGGGTCAGACTTTAAATTGACCTACTAATAACAATAACTACAAGACTGTGGATTTACTGTGCAACTACATGTTTTTCTGGAAAATTCCCACATTTACTTCTGAGTTTGATGTATGGTTTGGGAGTAAAGGTATTGGGTTATATTAGGGGTTAGAGTTAGATATCGGGGTAATGTTTGAGTTACATAAAGAGGTAAAGTGTATCTACAAATGCTAATTAAATGAAAGTACTTTTAATGTAATTACAATGCATCAACATGTAGTTACATAGTTGTATCAAATGGTGTAGATAAAGCCACCTAATATAAAGTGTGCCCAAATTAACTAAAGCTAATTGAAAAGTGATTTTCAAGAGTCTATTTTCTTAAAGTTCACTGGACCAAAAGTGGCTATATTTAAAGGAAATATTAGGGAATCACCGTTATGAGGATCTGCATGTAAAGGCCACAGAGTTAGTGAAGTTTTTTAATATGTATTTAAGTTTGTGTTATGGCTTACTTGATATTCAAATGAAGGTAATGCAAAGATGCTGTCTAGTCCC